>NW_027187419.1:4200118-4439525 GCF_028583685.1 Petaurus breviceps papuanus | reverse complement strand
CACACACACACACACACACACACACACACACACACACACACACACACCTAGCCGTGTGACCTTGGGCAAGTTACTTAACCGCAACTGTCCTCCAAAAAAAAAAATCCAGGAATTTAGGGGTGGCCAGGTGGCGCAGTGAGTAAAGCACTGGCCCCGGAGCCAGGAGGACCTGTGATAGGTTCTGGCCTCAGACATTTAACACCCACACAAAAAAACCAGCCGTGTAACCTTGAGCAAGTTACTTAACTCCAATTGCCCTCCAAAAGGCAAAAAAAAAAAAAAAGTGCCCTATGAATGGAAGACTTTTCCCCATGAGTGGAAGACTGACTATTGTACTTTGAGATGATTGTTCTTTGTTCTAAATATTGTGACCACTTTGATGAAAACTGTGTGGCCATTTTAATGATAAGCTGTTTGTGAATATAAGTTGTAATATTGAGTGCTGTACCTTGGTTTTCTGTGAATGTTTTGCTTTGATTTGTTATGGAATAAATAGGGTTTTCACTATACTGTGTAATCAGAACCTTAAAAACTGTTCACAGTAGCATTCTTCTGGAAAGCTTCTGTGCCTGGCATTACATTGTCTCAAATCTTCCCCCCTCTATAATCCATCCTCAAAAAAAAATTTTATTTAAGCACAGATATGACCTTGTCACACCCCCTACTCAATAAATACCAGTTACTCCTATTTCCCTCTAGAATAAAACGTAAATGCCGCAGGCTGGCATTTAAAGTTCTTTAGAGTCTGGTCCTATCTTATCTTCCTAATCATAATATATATGTGTATACACACACACACACACACACACATATCCCTTTCACAAACTCTACATCCTAGTCTTCCAGACCTACTTATTGGTTCTCTCTACAAGGTAGGTGTCCCATTTCCTATCTCCATGCCTTTGCACTATCTGCCATGCTTGAAATGCTTTCCATTCTCATTTGTCTATTGGCATCCCTATTTTCTTTCAGAGTTCAGCTCAGCTCAGTTCAGCTGTCACCTTTTACATAAAACCTTTCCTGATCCCTCCCACCCCAGCTGCTAGTACTGTCTCTCAGAATTACTTATATAATGGTTTAAGATTTACAAAGTACTTCACAAATATTATCTCATTTTATCGTCACAATAACTTTGTGAGGTCAATGTTATTATTATCCCCATATATAGAGGCTGACAAATTAAATAATTTGTCTAGGGTCATAGCCGATAAGTGTTTGAGCCCAAATTTGAACTCAGGTCTTGCTGACTCCCGGTCCAGTGTTCTATCCACTAGACCAGTAGTGTAAAACTCAAATAGAAATAAGGACCAAAACAGTATTTACAGATTCCTGTGGATTCATATTGACTTAGGAAACCACATAGTAACATTATCGTTTTGTTGTGTTTTAATTTATTTTGTTAAATTACATTTAATCAGGTTCAGGCAGGTCATGTGTTGGAAATCTCTGTACTATCACCTAACTCTCACAAGTGTACCTTATATTCATTTTGTGTGTGTGCATATGTATGTGTTTATATACACACACACACATATCCCCTTTGATAAATTTTAGTGGCTCCCTATTACCTCTAGGATCAAATACAAACGTCTTTGTTTGACATTTAAAGTTCTTCATAACCTGGCTCCTTCCTATCTCTCTAATATTCTTACATACTAGTCTTCTCCATATTTTCCTGCTTACTGTTCCTCATTAGCTTTGCTCTCTCTTCTGTCCCTCTACTTTTGTATTGGCTGTCCTTCATATTCTCTTTCCTCACCTCCACCTCTTGGAGTTAATGTCACATACAGAGGAACGCCTGTAGTTGAGCACTAGGACTAGCAAGATGCACCTCTCCTGTACTCAGGCATGCAGTCTTGGATCAGACTCTGCTAGGTGTTGCCTGATTTCTAAGGAAAGGATTAGGCTCCCTACCCTCACACCTATTGGCTGACAACCCTTGTTCAGTAGGAATTTGGATTAGAAGGATCCGTGAACACCTGAGGATTTGGAAAACAAGTTTATAAAAGCTTGTAAGTCATAATTCTGTCTCATAGGTCAAGGGTCTGAACTTTATGGATTAGTGCAGGGGATAAGATCAGCCCTGAAGAGTGGGCCAATTGGCAAGGGAAGAGTATCATTAGACTATATATTGGGAATTTTTCCTATGAAACAGCCAGTCAGTCAAACAGGGAAGTTATAGCACATTGTCTGGAGTTCTGCCTTAGGTAAACATGTATTGTTTTACAAGCCAGGGAGTGAAGCGTCAGGGTTAGAATCTCTCCCTCAGTTACTCAACTCCTTCCCCAAGTTAGGGCTTAAAAGTTCAAGGGGTTTCCCAAAAGAGGGTAAGTAAAAGGTAACCAATGTACAAACATGGATCTCCTATGAGACAACAGCTCATTCTTACACAAAGAGAAATGCTACAGACAGGAAGAATTACAGTGCACATTAACAAAATTATAACAGCACTGGGAAACATCTAACTATAGTGTTGTGTCTTGGGTCCAACTCAGGCCAGTTCCTTGATTGTTTAGGTTCAATCCTGAAACAAAATGAGACACCCATAAGTTATTCGACAGTTAAGAAAAAATTATGTTAGCAAGAGAAGTTGGCAGGAGGGGTATATTCAATCAGGATAGTCGTTGATAATCCCATGAGTTCATTCATTTGGGTGAAGCTCCTATCTGATCCACCAGCTTAACAGGAGACCCTCCAGCCTCCTCCCTACTATCTTGTACTCCAGTGATGAGGAAGTGATGCTTACAGTCTAAGCCCTTAGTGGGCTGAGCCAACCAAGTTTTGAGGAATGTCAATGACTTTTAAGGAAAAAGCAATATAACTTGCATGGAAGGGATGGGTTAGGGGTTAGCACATTTTTTCTACCACTGTGGTCAGCAAACTACCTCCCCATGAGCCAAATCTGGTCTGTTTTTGTACAGCCTGAGAGCTAAAAAAAATTTTTTTAAATTTTAAATTGGTTGGGAAAAAAATCAAAAGAAGTATAATATTTCATGACAAATGAAGGTTATATGAAATTCAAATTTGTGTCCATAAATAAAGTTGTATTGGATCCCATCCACACTCATTCGTTTACATATATCTAAGACTGCTTTCACACTACAACGGCAGAGTTGAAAAGTTGTGACATAGACCTTATGTGGATCTCTCATCACTTCACCCTGCTGCTTGGCACACTACAGACTGCAGTGATGAAGTTAGAATGTGACAGCCTTTCAAGTGCATGCCTCCTGTGTTGCTGGTGCCATGTGTATTGCTGTAGTTTGTATTTTTTAAAAATTACTACAGCATACCTATTGTGTCAAAACAAGAGAAAAATAGGCTTCAAGTGTTGTACTTGTAAGGTACAGTGAAGATTATTTTGTTTCCAAATTATGGAAGGACACTCCAGCTATGCTAAAAGAATGTAAGTTTCATCTGCATTACTAGACTAAGCACTCATCACAGTCTTCTCAGTTGACAGCACAACAACAGTCAGAAAAATTAGAAAATTTAAAATGGAATATCTTATCATACCAGAATTTCTTGATAAAAAGAAAAAAATGAAAATGAGGCTGTAACAAAGTTTCCAATGTGTCTCATTTGTGGGTCAAGCAAGGAAAGCCATTGGTGATGGTGAGTTAACTAAGTTATATTTGTTTTCAGCAGCCAAATAAATGTGTCCAGAGAAAACTTGTTTAAGATTATTAACTTTTCAGTTCAGTTAAAATCATGTGCTTGTGATATGTGTATTTGGCAGTACCTATTGGTGTGAAAAGACATTTTCACAGATGAAATATGTAAAATTTCATTACAGATCAGTATGAACAGATTTGCTGTTAATTTTGATGTAAAGGAACACTAACTTTGAACCCCAAATAAATAAAATGTTATCCCCCAAAAGAATTCACTCTTCTCATCAGTAGACCTGTATATGAAAAATTGTAGTAATTACAGTAATTTGTCAATTAAAAATTTGTGGAAATTTGTTTTTTCTCATTATTTAAGTACCTACATAATATCCTCAAATGCCTCTGTGCCTGCAAAGCCTGAAATATTTACTATCTGATCCTTTACAGAAAAAGTTTGCCAACTCTTGTTTGACCACATACAGTTAGAATCAGTTGGTAAGCTAATTATTTTTGAGACCAGTTAAAACATATAACAATTATATAATGCTGCTCACTGTGATTTCGCATTTTACCTTGGAACAGGACTTCTAGGTCCTCAAGTGAGGCCTTTTGCCTGAATCCAAACTTTATAGAACAAATCCCCTTAATTAAAGGATTTGTTCTGTAAAACATGGACTCAGTCAAAAAGCCACATCCAAAGACCTAGAAGGCCTCCAGGCTGCAGGTTTCCCACCCCTGAAAGAGTCAAGCTGGATCTTTTTCCTGGGGGTCCACCTTCTAGGATTGGCTGAATTCTCCAATGCAGAAACTTTCTCTGCTGTTCAAAGTTCCCACAGACACCAGTGATACTGCCCTGGATACAGCTGCTGCTCTGCTATCATGTGTCACTCGGCCTTTCAATCTTCAGAGTATATAAAACAAGGATCTCCCCAAGCTTCCATGAGGCAGACTTGAACCAGGCAGGGGATGTCTACACATGCTCTAAGGAATGGCCCTCATAGGCCAGAAACCCACATTACAGTTAACTTATGGTTCATTTCAAGTTCCACCTTCTTCAGCAGGAGTTGTTATCTGGTGCATGCAGCCACTGGTGCCTTCTCCACTAAGGTTATTTTGAATCTGCTTTGCATCATATATATGTGAATATAAATGCATGTATATATGTATAACATGTAATATGTGTGTATGTTGTCTCCATTCCAGTATAAGTTCCTTAAAGGCGGGACCACTTTTCCATTTTCTTGGTATCCCCAGGGCTTAGCACAGTGCCTGGCACTTAGTGAATGCTTAATAAATGCTTGTCAATTTATTACTTAAAAGCTCCTTGAGGTCAAGGTGTATTTTCCTCATGTCGTTATATCCCCAATACTTATTACAGTGCCTGGTACTTAGTAGGTGCTTAATGCTTGTTGATTTATGTTGTAGGTCAATAAGCATTTATTAAGCTCCTACTTTGTGCCAGGTAATTTTAAGTGCTGGAGATACAAAAAGAGGCAAAAGACAGTCCCTGCCCTCAAGGAGCTCACAATCCAGTGGGGGAGACAACAAACAAATACACATGTAGAAACAAGCTATATACAGGATAAATAGGAAATAATCAACAGAGGGGAGGCACTAGAAAAAAGAGGGGTAGGGAAAGGCTCTCTGTAGAAGATAGGATTTTAGTTGGGATTTGAAGGAAGCCAGTAGGTGAAGATGAGGAGGGAGATTTCAGGCATGAGGGACAACCAGAGATTATGCCTGGAGCTGGAGATGGAATATCTTTTCCATGGAACAGAAAGGAGGCCAGTGTCACTGGACAGAAAAGTATTTGTCTGGGAGTAAGATGTAAGAGGACTGAAGACTAGAGTATTTTGAATTTGATCCTGGAGACAATAGGGAATTCCTGAAGTTTATTGAGTAGTAGAGTTGGACCTGCACTTTAGGAAAAGTCACTGGCTGCTCAGTGGATGATGTAGTGGGGAGATACTTGAGGCAGTTAGACCACCAGCATACTCATACAATAGTCCGGGCATGGATTGATGAGCAGAGTGGTGGCAATGTCAGAAGACAGAAGAAAGTATATTTGACAGATGTTGCAAAGGTGAAGTTGACAGGCCTTCATAACAGCTTCCAAAAAAAAAGATCTAAGAGGAGTCAGGACAGAATCTTATGGCACACCGATAATTAGAATTTGTGACCCAGCTCAAGATGTGGCAAAAGAAACTGAGGAGTGGTCAAAGGTAGGAGAACCAGGACAGAGTGATGCTCCAAAAACCTAGAGAAAAAAAGAGTATCAAAGAGGATAATAAGAATATTGTCAAAGGCTGCAGAGATGTGGAAGAGAAGACTGAGAAAAGGTCATTGGATTTGCTAAATTAAGAGAGCAGTTTCAGTGAAATAAAGTTAGAAGCCAGATTGTAAGGGGTTAAGAGAGTGAGAGGAGAAAAAGTGAAGACATCAATTAGAGCCTTTTCAAGGAGTTTAGCTGAAAACTACAGAAGAGATATAGGATGACAGTGGGGATGGAAGGATCAAATAAGTTTTTTTGAAGATGGGGGAAACATGGAATGTTTATAGTAGGGAAGGAGCAGTAGACAGGGTGACAATATTTACATTTTAGTGTGTGAGAGAAATGGTCAAATATGTCTTTTCAAAGTTTCACCTGATTTCATCTTGGAGGGAGTTTTCTAATGTGTCTGTTCTAGCCCTGCATAATTATATTTTTGTCAATGATTTGGGTAAAGGAATGGATGGCTTGAGAATCAGGATTCAAAGAGATTCTTATAATTTAGTGTTGGATCAAATGTAATAAGATGAAATTTAATAGAAATAAATGTAAGTCTTACAATTGGGTTAAAAAAATCAACTTTACACATACAAGATGAAGATGAGGTGGCTAGAGAAAAGTTTGTCTGAGGTGATCTTAGGGTTTTTGGGGACTGCAAACTCAGCATGAGTCAATGGCAGACAAATGGCAGACAAAAATAACTCCAAATGAGATCTTAGCCTACGTTAAAAAATGTCTACAGTGAATGAGTTGATAGTTTGGTTGTATTCTACCTTAAAAAAAGATCATCTGGAATATTGTGTTGTGTTCTAGATTCTGCATTTTAGGAAGACCATTGACAAGCTGGAAAAAGTTTAGGAACTTCTCTAGACTTAAGTTTCCTTATGGTAAAATCAGGGGGTGGGTCTAGATGATTTCTAAGGTCACTTTCATGTTAGCTTTAAGATCCTTTCTTTCTAGCACCTTATTATGCTAGTTACTACTGGAACTGCTAAACTAGTTCATTCTTAACTTGCTTCAAATCTCATCTCGGGTGCCAGTTCCTTATTCGACTTCCGCTTAGTTGTGAGCTGTACTGCCTGAGTTTAGAGACTGTTGTTCATTTTACATTTGTATCCCCAGGAAGGTAACAGGCATTTATGTTAAAGGGTTTGCAGGATGATGAAGAGCTTTGAGATAATTTACTTTGAAGTCCTCTAATTCATTTCTTATCTGGGGAAGTAACAAATGGACCCACCAAGCTCCTGAGCTGCTGTAATCCAAGGCAGCTGGGCTATGAAAGAACAGCTGCTGGACTTGAAAGTAACCCAGCTCAGAAACTTAATAACTGTGCGACATTGGGACAATTACTTCACCTGTCACTCATTTTCCTTATCTGTAAAATGTTAACAGTACTTGTAATACCAACGCAAGATGTTTTGAAGAAAGGATTTTGTAAATTGCAAAATACTTCAGAAATGAAGTTATTAACTAATCCAAGGTATACTGACCAAAGGCCAAAAGACAAACCGCCCCATACTGCTTCTCTTTATAAACAAAACAACTCCCCCACCCCACCCCTTTAATTTATATTTGAAAATAATCCTCTAAACCAGCGGTATATTTGGAGGTGGAAAAATGGCTAGTAAGACCCGAAAACTTTGATGTACGCATTTAGGATTCCCTTTGATTCCCTGAGTGCAGAGCAAATCTCTAAAATGCCCTTTTGACATCTTTTTTGGACACTAGCATCTGTCCAGCACTTAGACAGTAAGAATACTTCAAAGCCAATAAGTTGGCCAGGAGAAATACCCACGTCCAACTCCCTCAGGAAAACACGTGGCTGGAGGAGGAGAAAACATCGCCCTCCTCGCGAGACTACAAGTTCCAGCATCTCCTCAGACCAAACCCGCAGCTTCTGCCGCAAATCGGGCGCAGTGCATGCCGGGGCTTGTGGTTTTTTTCTCCCCCACCTCGCAGCCTTCTTCCTCACTTTTTTGCGACGTTTCGCGACGGCTGCGCCGGCCGGCAGGAGGTGGCAGCTGCTGAGGCCGTGGTGGCTGAGTGCCGGCTGATGCGAAGTGGCTTCCTGAGCTTCGGGCTGTTGCGAAATCTGGCTGGGAGCGGGGGGCGGCTCGGGGCGCGGGGCCTCCGAGACGGAGCGGCCATGGCGGCGGGGGAGAGCATGGCGCAGAGGATGGTCTGGGTGGACCTGGAGGTGAGGCTGCAGCGGGACAGGGCGGGGTTCGCGCGCGGGGTGGCGGCGGCTGGGTCTCGGGTGGGGCTCTGGCTGGAACTCAGATGAGACGGGAGGGGTGGGGTCGGCAGGACAGCCTGGGGCGGAGGCCCAGGAAGAGTGGCCGGAGGGAGCCTTGGTCACGTCCCTGGTGGGGTGGTGTCCCACTGGACTGGCTGCCTGGCCTACAGCCCCCCACCCAGCGTGGGCGCCTTCCCGAGGCCTTGCAGGCGGGCGTTGGGGGAGAGGGAGCATCCCTTCTTGGCGAGTGGAGGATGTTGGCTCCTTGCCTGCTTCTGGCCTTTAGCGGTCTGTCTGAGCGCCGTTCCACGTGGACGTCTCCCACGGGAATGTTCAGTCTAATCCTGCTTGTGGGCTACAAATGAAAAGATTTGAAGATCCTTTGTGGAACGAATTTAGGTAAAAGAACAGTCCCCAAAACAGTTCGTGTTTGGCAGAGTAACATGCCTATATAAAACATGCATATACGTATTTATTAACGGGTATGTGAGTGTATACATAATATGTATTTGACAAGTTAAATAAAACATTGTATATGATGTAGCCTAGGTGATGTAGTATTTATGTAATGTATGCCTCTGTGTTGTATAACACGGTTATATAGTCATAATAAGTTGTAGGCTACAAATTAAATAGATTTGAGGGTCTTTTGTGGAATGATTTTAGGTATTTCTGGTCAAAAAGTATTTCTGTTTGGCAGGGTAATATGCAAGTACAAAATACACATGCATATATTTGTATGTGGGGGTACACAAATATATGTAAATTTACATAGATGTATGTTTATGTGATAAGTCATGTAAAACATACAGTGTAACCCAGGTGATGTACTATATATAATGTATGTTTATGTGTTGTATAATTTATGTAGTAGTAATTAGTTGATTCCAGATTAAATAGATTTGAGGGTCTATAGAATGAATTTAGGTACAAGAACAAGCTAAAAAGCAGTTTGTATTTGGCAGAGTAGTATGCATGTATAAAACAAATGTTTGTGGTTGTGGGTGTGTGTGTGTACACATGACATATTTATATAACAAGTTCTATAAAATATTGCATATACTATAACCTAGATGACACAATACATATATATGTGTGTGCCTGTCTTGTATAACTTAAGTACTTGTATTTTACGTATATATTTATACTTTTGAAAATTTTCCATACATACATATATATGTATATATTATTTTTACAGATGACGGGATTGGACATAGAGAAGGACCAGATCATTGAGATGGCTTGTCTCATAACAGACTCTGACCTCAACATTTTGGCTGAAGTAGGTGATGACATTTCCTAATATCATAGAACATTAGAACTGGCAGGAACTTCCAGAGTTGAAGAGATCAGCTAGTTCAACCTTTTCATTTATTTTATAGATGAGGACAATGAGATTCAAACTTGTTTGAGGTGTCAGAACTGTTTAGCCTGGATTTGATACCCAGATCACCTAATTCCATTCCTTCATTTTTTCCATCATACCATACTTAAAGCCAGCTATAACCCAACTGAATTGTTCCATTTGTTTTGGTCACTCATGATAAAAAGTTCAACATTTTTCACTTGTACGTCCTTTAATTACTAAGTTTTAGATTCTTATCAGAACTATTATTAAAAGTAATAATAATAACAGACATTTATATAGTGCTTTAAGGTTTGCAAAGTGCTTCATATACATTATCTCATGTGATCTTCCTAACAATCTTGTGAAGTATTACAGGCCCATTTTACAGATCAAGAATTGAGGCTCAGTAAGGTGAAGTGACTTGTCCATAGTCACACAGCAAGTATGTATCTGGGTAGGATTACATTTAATGTAATTAGGGTTTTTAAATCTCTCCCTTAACTGGAACATTAAAGAAAACAAATAAAACATGCTAACTGCATTTTGGCTACTCATGAAATACTTAATAAGAAGACACTGTGATTCGTAGGTGGTTAAAATTCCCTGACCTTGAATAACTTCATCTGATTTTCATAACGTCAGCAACTTTCGTGATCATGAAGAACTCTAGGACAGGAAATAAGTAGGTATGTGCATAGGGGAGAAGTGAGAGTCTTATATGAAACACTAAAGAGGTAGGCTTAATTGATATGATTCTGTGGTCTTAAAATAATAAAACTTTAGAACTGGCATAAGAACTTCCTCTCCTAACTCTCAGGTATTGCTTTTCACTAAACCATTTATATTCCAGATTTCCAATTTAAGATATTTTAAGAGTAGTTTTTGGCTTCCCTAGGATGAGAAAAAAGGATAACAGAGGCTTTTCTAGATACGTATTACCACCTGTTCAGTAAATAGTGTGTATTATTTCTAGTTTTTAAACAGAAAGAAAAGAACCTTGAGAGTTTGAGACCGTTACCACCATAAAACCTAGACCGTGGATGTCCTTGCATTTAACATAAAAATTTGAGTTTTAGTTATTCATCTGTCATTCTAATAATTTCCAAAATGGTAATATAGAGTTTTTCAGAAATAATTAAGGAATCACCACCTTTTATTCAAGTCTTATTTACTTTGGCTAAGAAAAACTTCCTTTGGACTATCATTGTAAACACTGACAGCTTAATATGACAAAAAAGGAAAATATTAGATGTTGGGGATATGAGAAAACTGGGACACTAATGCACTGTTGGTAGAGTTGTGTACTGATCCCACCATTCTGGGAGAACAATTTTGACCTGTGCCCAAAGGGATATAAAAATGTTCATATTCATACCCTTTGATCCAGCAGTACCACTGCTAGGACTATGTCCCAAAGACATCCCAAAAAAGGGAAAAGGACCTATTTGTGCAAAAATATTTATAGCAGCTCTTTTTGTGGTGACTAAGAATTGGAAATCAAAGGGATGCCCATCAATTGGGGAATAGCTAAATAAGTTGTGGTATATGATTGTAATGGAATATTATTTCTGGAACCTGGAAAGACTTGCATGTACTGATGCATAGTTAAGTGAACAGAACCAGGAAAACATTGTACACAGTAACAGCAGTGTTGTTTGATGAAGAACTGTGACTGACTTAGCTATTCTCAGCAATACAATGATCCGAGATAATCCCAAAGGACTAATGATGAAGCATGCTATCCACCTCCAGAGAAAGAACTGATATTGATTGAATACAGATATTGAAACATGCTATTTTTCACTTTCTGTCATTTTTTAAAATTTGAGTTTTGTATAAAATGACTAATATGGAAATGTTTTACGTAATTGCACATATATAACCTAAATCTGATTGCCTACCCTCTCAGGAAGGGGGAAGGAGAAAGAGAAGGAAAAAGAGAATTTGGAGCTCAAAACTTTAAATAAAAGTATTTAAAACAAATATTGCCAATTTAGTGAATCAGTTGGTGGTTTTATGTCCAAGAGGAAATGGGAAAATACACACATATGTGTATGTCTCTGTGTATTCAGTTCCAAATGTGTGTGTGGCATATGTAAATAGAATATGAGTCAAAGTGACAGAAAATGAGCTTTGTGCCAGGTCTATGGACTATGTAATTGATTATATTCAGTGCTGGTCCAAGAATAAGCACTTCAGTTTTATATTCACAACTAATCTGATCCACATAACCAGGATTGTTTACCAAAGGAAACGCAAAATTGGGTATAGACTTTAATTGCTATAGCCATGATTTTATGATTGCTTATTTTCTTCTCTTAGTTTTTCAGAGTTTGTCACATTCTAGTAGAATGTAAGCTCTTTAACTGCAGGGTTGGTATCGAATTTTTCTTTGTTTCCATGGTGCTCAGCACAGTGCCTGGCCTATAGTAGTTGCTTAACAGATAAGAATAGGGACTGTTGCTTTTATTTTTTTTGATTGCTATGATTCTCTATAAGGAGCTTCCTATTTATTAACAGATTTAATACATTTCTTTTTAAGTTTTTAAATTAAATAAGAACATACCTTGATTTAATATTTCGGAATGTTTTTGAAATAGTCATATGAGGTCTCCACTAGAAGTATATTTCTTCATATTTGGAGGAGCTGTAAGTACCTTGACAGTTTGCTTGCTTATAACAAAATATCTGGTCATATGATCTGAAAGGCATGTTTTAGGTTAGAACTCAAAAAAATGTTTTCAAATTACATATAATAGGAAACTTTTCACCATTTATCAATGATACTCTGGATTTATAGAGTACTTTTCTAGAGGAATTAAAGCACTCTCATAGCTGTAACTTCTTTTATCCCGTTAAGGTCCCTGTTAGGAGGATAGAGACATTTTATTATTTCCATTAGACAGATGACAAAACCAAAGCACAGAGAATAAGTGATTTGCTTAGGGTCACAAATAGAAGTAGTATTGGAGTTGGAGCTAGGTCTCCAATACACTGGCCCAGCTTGGTTGTCTAATAACTATAGTTAACTAATTGAGGATTCCTTTTAAAGTTTGAGTTCTTCCCTAAAAGCAAAATAAAATTGATTACATCATTTTTTTAGACTTTATTTTTTAAATAGTGTATTTTTCAAGTAAAATTTTTTAAAATTAATCTCTCCCATTACCACCAGCTTTGAGTATGTTTTTTTAAAAAACAAAGCCCTTAATATAAAGCTGCATAATTCAACAAAATAAATGTCTAAAAATATGTATCTCTTTCTGCATTCATCACCTCTCTTTGGAGATACTTAGTCTTTGGTTTTTTTTTTTTCCTCCATTCTTATGTTAATCAGAGTTCTAAGTCTTTCAAAGTTGTTTTTCTCTGTAGTGTTATTAATGTATAACTTGTTCTTTTATTCTGTTCACTTTGACCAACATCAAGGCCTTACCAGTTTTCTCTTAAATTGTACATTTCATCATTTCTCCTTGAACAGTTCCATTACATTCATATACCACAACTTGTCTAGCCATTCCCTGATCAGAGGATAGCCTCTTCATTTCCACTTTTTGCCTATTAAGAAAAGAACTGCTATAGATATTTTAAAAATATAGATTCTTTCCCTCTTTGTTTTCTTTAGGGTATTAGTCTACTAGTAGTATAGCTGGATCAAAGCATATGAGAGTTGGGTAACTTTCTGGGCATGATTCCAAACTATTCTCCAGAATGGCCAGAATAGTTCATAACTCCACAAACAATGCAGTAGGATACCTTTTTTTTCCTCACAGCCCTCTCACAGTTGTTATTTTCCTCTTCTGTCATCTTTAAAGCATTTTTTGTATTGTTGTATCAACAATAGCTTGGATGCCTTCCTTGTGAAAATTTCTTGTTCATATCAGACCATTTATCTATTGGAAAATGGCTCTTGTTCTTATGTTTGAATTAATTGCTAATGTAAAATTGGCAGGAAATCGTTGAGCTGAGAAATATGTTGTGAAGATTTTTAGGGAAATAACCTCCACCCCCCCCCCCATTAATTTTTCAAGATTGGATTTGTGCAAAAAAAATCTAAATTTCATATAATCAGAATTGTTCATTGTATTTTATAAAAATTATTTAAAATTGTTCATTTTTAATTTAAGCAAACAAAAACAATCTAAAAAAAATGTAAAGCAAGGAATAAAGTAACATATAAACTCCCAATGTGTTATATTATACATTTTTAACGAAATAGAATCAATAAATCAACATTTTTTTGTTCCATGTAGTCTCTGAGTGTCTTTAGTTCAATTTCCTTTGATTTTGTTGATTTTTGGTGATTAATAATTTTTCCTTATCCACAGGGTCCTAACCTGATTATAAATCAGCCAGATGAGTTGCTGGACAGCATGTCAGAATGGTGTAAGGAACATCATGGGAAGGTAACATTACCAAATAAAAGGATTACTGCTTTTTGGGGAACAATAACAAGCTTATTGTTCCCTCATCTGAATCCTATACCATTGCTGGATGGTATAAAAAAGGGTTAGAGGAAGATTACTTGGCAGCCCTGGGAAACTGCTTGCTTGTTTACTTTTCATCTTTGGGAACTCTCGAGAACATCTCCTGAATGTCCTGTTTCTCTCCTACATTCAGTCTGTCACGAACGCATTGTGGATACTCAAGTATAACTGAAGTCAGTCTTTTGGATAAGGTTAGACTTCATCTTTGAGAGAAGAGGGAATGCTGCTCTTCTGTTAATAGTTCTTACCCTTCCTTATCCCCCAAGAGGTTAATTCCTTGGATTCTGAGCTCCATCCTTTTTGACTCAATGGAAATACCATTAACAATCTCAGGATTTGGAGTGGATTCTTTAAAAGAAAATTGGTGAAAAAGTTGGCAATTTCAATTTGCTTTTGAGCTCTAAATGCGTTCCGTCTGTTGGTTATATTTACTCATTTTAGAAGTGAAGTTTCATTCCTGGATGCCTTTGAAAACTGACTTCATGTGTTTTTGATGGGGGGCTGGGGATTCTCTCTTGCAGTCTGGTCTTACCAAGGCAGTGAAGGAGAGTACAATTACACTGCAGCAGGCAGAGTATGAATTTCTGTCCTTTGTACGACAGCAGACTCCTCCGGGGCTCTGTCCACTTGCAGGTAAAATCTAATCATAATGCATACTTTGTAGAAAATGATTCTTCATTATAAGGTAGTTCATGAGACTGAAGATTCAGAGAGACCAGGCAAAATCATGTCTTCTAATATCCTAGCTTGGATTATATCCATTTCCTCATGGACATGGATATTAAAATAGACCCTGCAATTTATTAGACCAGAGAACATATAACTCCATAGTGTTTTCAAAGACTTGACATTCTCAGAGAGCTTAATGTTATCTGAGACATCTGTGGGAATTGTCCATATATATTGATGTGATAACATTACCTTTAGACTTTTGTAAGGAAGGTTTGATGTTGGGCCCAGTTTAATGTTTTTTTCCTTTCCAGCCAGTGCTATTGATGCTCTTCCAAACATCTTCTCTTAAAATCTCATGCTTTCTAATATGGATATTTTGTTGTATAGTGAACATGATTGTGGATGTGATTATTGATAGATTTGTAATATAAATGGATCTTTTGAGATTTGGGAATAATTCGCAAATCTGATGTGGCCTTAAAAGCAGTGCAGCTGATATTTCTCTTATGTGTAGGAACTCTAAATTTAATGATTTAGCTCTGAAGATATCAGTTTAAAAATTCATTATAAATGAGGTGGACTGGTAATGCAGTAATTTGCACTAGGAATCTTAAAATTAGGAGTAGTCAGATCTGATTTGGAATTGAGTAGCTACTTGAGTTTTTGTTTTTTGTTTTTGGTTCATCTTCATTTCAAATACGATTTATAACGTAGTACTTTATGGGTACAAACCACATACACATTATCTTGCTTGATTTCTTAATTTTATTTTACATTATGTTTTATCTTGCTAGAAATACACAGATGCAATATGCTTTGTGTTTTTCTAGGAAATTCAGTTCATGCAGATAAGAAGTTTCTTGACAAATACATGCCCCAGTTCATGAAACATCTTCATTATAGGATAATTGATGTGAGCACTGTTAAAGAACTGTGCAGGTAAGGGATATATTTGGGATTCATTAAGTAGCCTCATTTAGCATGTTTTAATTGGAGATAAAAGGTTGGGGGGGTAGGGTTGTAGAACTGACTACTTAGTGGAGGGATATAACTTTTGTTTCTTTCTGTGATCTTCCACTAGCTTACTTTATCTTGGGCTGGTGTGAACAGGAAGAAAATAAAGTCAAAGACAATACATGTATAAATGGGGCAGTTTCAAAAATCATTCAGAACCCAAATTCCTTTGCCTGATAGAGTTCTTAGTATTAATAATTGTTTGGAGGTAATTATTCAGTATATTTGGGACAGTTACCTTTGAAAGTTCCATTTCTGCTGTATTCAGACGCTGGTATCCAGAAGAATATGAATTTGTACCAAAGAAGGCCGCTTCTCACAGGTAAGGCTTGACTTTTTGAGTCCTCACAAATACTAGGCAATCTGACACATATTTGACTTCCAAGGACCTGAGAGTGTGACTGAAGAATTGGCCTAGAGATAATATGATGTTAAAATTAGCAAGAGTTCTGGTCAAAAGACTTGTATTTTTTTCAGAATTGAACAATATTATTAGTTCAGTTGTACTCTAGGATTAGGAAGTTGAAAGGTTTTTCATTAAACCCCTGTGCAGTTTTTAAACTAGAAACAGTTTTGTAATCTTTGTAAAAATAGAATGATGACATTACAGTTGATAGAGACTTCAAATCTGTTCATAGGACTGTTTACCATCTTGTTCCATGGAAGTCATTTTTTAATTTGTCATGGAGTTTGATTCAAGGCATACATTGTATAGAAACTTTGATATTTAGTCAGGAGTGGGTAACATATGACCCTCTAGGTCCTCAAGTGCAGCCCTTTGCCTGAATCCAAACTTTACAGAATAAATCCCCTTAATAAAAGAACTTGGACTCAATCAGAAGACCACACCCAAGGATCTAAATTAAGCTACTAGGATTTAAAAGTGAACTTTATGTAGACCCTTTATTATTATTCTGTTTAATTCTTTTGTTCACTAGCTTCTGAGGGAGGGGTTCATGAGTTTGAAATACATTTAATAACTGACATCTTGCCCAAATGCAATTGGTTTTAATGGGCTTATGTAGATTTCTAGTGTAGTTATAATTTCCTAATTCAGAAACTAAATTTCAGTCATTCTTAGCCATCTAGAGCATAGACAGGGAAACCTAATGTAAGCAAAGTGGCCCCTGAATCCCTCTCAGTGGTTGCTGCACTAAAGATTTTGCACTCAGAGAAACCTTTAGATCCTCAAAACTTATGAACTATAATGTGAATTATCTTGGTTTTTTGTTTCTCATACTTAAGCAAATTAGAAGAGAAATAAGGAAGGCTGTTAGATACAGATAGACTAATTAGAGCAAGTAACATAAGGGAAGGCATAAATGCCATATCATAGGGTAGTGACTAATGTTCATGATGACCCTGTGTTATCAAGAACAGGCTACATTATGTTCAGCATATTTTATTTAATAAGGTAGGATTTCATCTAATAAACTATTATCAGGAAATGGACTAATTTGGGGCATATTAAGTCTTGATTGTGCCAGTTAGACAAATGAAGAATTGACTGTAGAGCTGTTTGTGATAGAGTAGGGTTTATGTACATGCATACTTCAGAATGGAGTTGGGATTACATCATGCCCAGTATTTCAGATTTTGTTTTGTGCATTTCATTGAGCCATATGTGCTTATATTTAGGGCATTGGATGACATCAGTGAAAGCATTAAGGAACTTCAGTTTTATCGGAATAATATCTTCAAGAGAAAAACAGATGAAAAGAAGAGGAAAATTATAGAAAATGGAGAAAATGAGAAGACTGTGAGTTGATGACGTGTCTCATGCTGCCACATTACTCCCTGGATATGACTTCTGGGGGATTTTTGTTCACCCTAATTGTTTGGGAAAGCATCTCCTTTCATTTACCTTGCATCTTCAGATAGTTCAAGCAGACTGAGTCTGAAATACAGTTTTTCTAAGTTAGGGCTGTGAATCTGTCATTTAAATCGCAGCAGCTCCTTTGTTTCTAGGTACCAGGTAACTTATGCCTCTTGGTACACATCTGCATCTGCTTTTAGACCAAAACACTTTTCTTTTGTTAAAAAAATAAAACTAGTTCAATTAAAATGCAAGCTTTTTTTGTACCTTCTATTCCTTTACAGTGGTTTAAGTAAGATGCTTCCCTCCCCCATTAAATGTTATACTATCTTGTATTTAACATGTCTTTCAAAAACATTTGTCATAGACCAAGTTAAAAGGGCTGTCACAAACTTGTTCAGTTTTGCATTAGGAGGCCAGATGAAATGGGAGAAAGTTATCAAGATGCAGGTTTTTGGCCAACCCAAAGGACTGCCTTGGGAGAGGGCACATAATACTAGAGGTATTTAAGTAAAAGTTGGATGGCCCTCTGTTAGGGATAGTGTAAAAGGGTTTCCTGTCTGAGCTGTAGGTTAAACTGAATGATGTATAAAGTTACTTCCAACTTAGTTCTATTTTTCTGTGATCCTTTGAAAATAGCACTTTGATCACTTACTGTAATAAGGGTAGATATGTACAGAAAGAGCATAAGAATGGAAGTCAGGTGAACCAAAATCTGTTACCAGTTCTGCTCCTGTGATCTTGACTTTAGACATCTCACTTAACTTCTTTATGCCTCAGTTTCTCATTTGACATAAAAATCCCTGCCTCCCAGTAATATTGTGAGATGAAAGGTGAGAAAAATACTTTGCTCTTAGGAAGAAGGATGTTGTACAAGTAATTTGTTATGCCTACCTATCTCTTAGGATGATTGTGAAGACCAAATGAGATAATTATATCAACTGTTTTGTAAACCTTAAGCTGCCATGTATCTGTTCCTACTATTATAAGTCTAAGTATTAGTACTACCCTTCCCATATACTCAAATCAATTCATAAATGAATGTGTGCCTTTGACTCACTATTTAATTTTCCTTAAAGCCTAAACTTTCTATGTTTAGATTAAATATCAAATTTTGAATGATCATCTTGAATAGTTAAACCTTTATTCCATAGCCTCATTATGTCACAGAGTTCCCCATGATTCCCTAATGGGGCATGTGTTCTTAGAGAAGTCTCTGAGAAAGCAAGATTGCTCTGTGGCAGGTTAGGATGAAGTCAGCACGATGGTTCTGTGATTAATTTGTCATTTATCAGTCTGCTTAAGTAAAAAGCATTTCAATTCAGAGTGTTGCCGTTAGTGAATTTACAGGCGACTCCTAAAATTGTGGAGTGGCTCCTCTGAAATGGACTGCAATACAAATCCATTTGATTATGCCCATGTCCTTAACCAGTACCAGTATGTCTGCCCGTAAGGTGCTTGACATTTGGTCTTTTTCTGCTTGCACTAAATTACCCCACATGTTATAACCTTAACACCATACATGTACATTTTCCTGCATTAACTCAGGAAGGGAATGGGATGGTGCTTTGGGAATCAGCAGTTATTACTGATTTCATGCCTGTGAGAAAGACCTTTCATGTAGCAGCTTATGTTATCAGTAAAAAATGATCGAGTAGAAATAGCTTCTTGTACATTGTGCAAGTGTGATGGCAAACTAGTTACTGTTTCCATTATATGAGGACTGCTGTTTACAGTCTTTGGAAAAACAAACGAAGACCAATATGATGTTAAACTAGTAATTTTGTAATTAAGTGAAATTCAATCAAAGCAATATTTTGCTTAATGGATGTCCTAGCTATCTGCAAATGTGTTTTCTGTTCTTTGGAAACTTTAATAAACAGAAGGTGCCAAACAAGTCAGACAGTAGGTTAGTTTACTGTGGCACCCTGCTATATGCAAGGGGTTGAAAGGGACAAACTATTGCAAGTTAATATTAATAAGTATGATGAAAAATACTTTGATCAGACTTTAATACCATTTGTGGTTTGTTAAGGGGCCATATTGAGGGCAAAATTACAAGAATGTTGAAAGGTATATAGGGAAAACTAGAAGTGATCTCAAGGATCAGTTAGTAAAACTCCCTTATCTTATAGATGAATAAATGAGTCAAAAACACAGTATGAAGTAGAAAGTGTTAAATTTGGATTCAGGGTCTGGGTTTGATTTTTGGTTTTGCCACTTAGTACCTGTGGGACCAGTTTGCTCATTTGTAAAATGAGGCGCTTCAATTAGATGATTTCTGAAGTCCCTTCTAAGCTCTTAGTCTGTGATCCTATAGGATACCAAATTGAAGCCATTTGCTCCTTTCTTTTTCAGAAGACTTTTTAAACACATTACCAAAAAATGTTCTTTAGAAAAGGTCTGGGGAGTTGTAGCCATAATTCTACTAGAATACTGAAATACTGTGTCAGACATAATTGACAGCTGTCAAGATCAGGTTGAGTGGATAAACTTTGGTTTTTAACTTGACCAGTAGGATAATTTAGGCAGCTTATTTTTATAGCTAAGAGTTAACTCTGCTCATTTTCTGCTACTTAGAGGAAGTGTATTTTCTGGGTAGGTTGGTGTTCCAGAAAACTGGTCAGGAAATGTGGAATGTTAAAGAAGCACAGGGTACAAACAACAGTAACAACAGCTAAAAACCCAGAATAGAAATCACTATCCTCCATGGCAGTGGTGTTGAGCTTAAGTAGAAATGGATACCTGCAGGTTGTATATTGACTTAAAAAACCCCATATTAATATTACTTATGTTTTATTGTATTTTTACGTATTTTGTTAGATGTTTCCTAATTAGATTTTAATTTGGTTTGGGCTTCATTCTGGAGTGTTTTGGGCTGCAGTGGTTGCAAGCAGCCTATGGGCCAGGTGTTTGACACCTCTGCTTTTCGGCTTTTAGAGGGAGGCCTTATAAAGAAGTCAGATTGGGGAAATTAAGTTTTTAGTTTCCCCCCTCCCCTCCCACACTTGGTTGGGGCTACTGTCCTTTGATTCTCAATTTAAAATACTTGGGGAATGATTGACCAAGAATGATGTCTTTGCTTATGGAGAGTATTTTAGGGAGACACCTTTTTATTTTATACAGATGTAGAGAGTTAAATTATTGGCTCCCAGTAGTACATAAAATCCCTTCTGAGCTAGAGAAGTTGCTTTCTAGCGTCTGCAATTTGAACTCCAAACACCTTTTCCCATGCAAACAAAATTCCATGGTAATTAGGTACTAATATCAGTAATATGCTTCAGGTGTATTATGGGTTAAATATGCTTTTGTGAGCTGAACTGGGAAAATAACCACCGTTTATATTATTTTTGTGAGAAAATGCATCCTCAAATATGTGGAACATTATCTCTTGGTAAATTAGTGACAGCCTTTCTCACCTGCTTTAGTAATGCTGTTGTCTGTTCAGTTTCATCACTCATCTACTCAAGTCAACAAACACACCTTATTACTTATTATATTCCTGGATTTAAGTCCCTATTTGTTGAAACTACTAATGTAATAACTCATTCATTTTGGTTCATTTTGGCAAATAGTGAAATTATTCCAAAAGAATGGAAAACTAGAGCAATTGTTGAGGGCATTTTTAAGGTGTGATCTTTTGAATTTGAAGTAAAAATGCTGACCACAAATTTTTTCTCATACATTTCTTAAAGATTTGCAGTCTTAAAGGAAAATATTTAGTATGAACATTGCAGAGCATCAGATGCTACAAAATAATGAATTTATTGTTTGGAATTTTGTATCTATAATTAGTGATTTTTCCATACAATGAATGATTAAATAGAACAATACTTCATGGCAACCACTATAATC
This sequence comes from Petaurus breviceps papuanus, assembly GCF_028583685.1. Lineage (NCBI taxonomy): Eukaryota > Metazoa > Chordata > Mammalia > Diprotodontia > Petauridae > Petaurus > Petaurus breviceps. Next base: position 4,418,223 of record NW_027187419.1, on the reverse strand, counting down.
CTTTGTCATAGTGTAGCAGATGGCAACTCTCACAAAATTAAACAGAAAACATGAACTTCATTGGTCATTGAAGTTGGTCCTCAATCAAGAAATTTTATTTTTATAATGTCTAATGTGCCTTTTGTGCTTTTCTTCCAAATCTGTGTAAGAGCTTAGGAGTTTCCTGAACTCCGGTGTTGAAAAGGTTCTTCCTATGTTAACTTGAATGTTATGATTACTTTAGAGTTCACAAAATTGTTGAATGTCTATATTGATTCAGACATCCTTAGGTTAGAAGAGGAAGGAGGTGAGATTTTGAAGTTCATTTTGAAATTTTAGAAGTTTAAAAAGATTTTTATTTTAATGAATTCTGAACCCAAGTTCACAGTGCCTCAGAACTGAAAGGGACCTCACAAGATAGTCCAGCCTATCCCAGACTAGTGGTCAATTGCTATTCACATGAAACACTCTAGGATTAAGTAAGGAGTCCTCTTTCTCCTGAGGCAGTCTGCTTCCCTTTTAGACAGGTCTAAACATTAGGAAATTTTCTCTTATATTGTGCCAGAATATTCCTTTTTACTAATTCCATCCCTGCTTCTGTCATCACATTGCTTTTATTTGTAGCCTCTGAAAGCAAGAAATCTAATCTGTCTTCCACGAGACAGCTTTCACATTAATGAAGCTACAATAGCTATCATATCCTGTCATTCCCTTTCTTTAGATGTATCTTGCCAATGTTTTTAAAGTGAGTATACCTGAAAGGGAGGGGACACAATCCTCTAGTTATGGTATGACCATGAGAGTGACTGACCTCTATAGAGTGCTTTAAAATTGGCAAGTGTCTCTGTATATTATCCCCTTTGACACGTACAACAATACTATGAGATGGGTACTACAGATATTATACTCATTTTATAGATGAGGAAACTGAAGCTCAGAGAGCAACCTTGCAAGATAGTGTTGGAGATAGCCTTCTCTGGCTTTCTGGCTCCAACCCATGCTTCTATTCACTTTACTGTATTACCTCTCATTGTGAACAAGAACAGACCACAGTAGGACTCAACCTGAAAAAGGTGAAATAGAAGGCAGTGGTCAAAACACTGGATTTGTAGTCAAAAGACTTGGATCCAGAGCGTAGTTATCACTGCTTAGATGACTGGGCAAGGCACTTAAATCTCTCTAGGTGCCAGTTTGCTCATTTATAAAATAAAGGGTTTTCTTTCAGCTCCAAGTCAGATACTTTTACTTCCTTTATTCAAAAGTAGCCTAAGAAAATCACATTAGCCTTTTCAGGCACACCATAGCACTGTTGAATTTGCAGTCTCCCAAGACCATCAGACATTTTAATGTGAATTGTTGTTTAACTACTGTTTATCTAATCAGTTTTTTTAAATTAGATTTGATTGATCATTTTAACCAGTTGAGATGTTTTTGGATCCTCATTGTCCTCCAGTATTTCTCCCAAATTTATGTCAGCTATACATAGGGTGAGCTTGATCAGTGGGGTTTTAAGGTATAAAGGAGAAAAAAGTTTCTCATAAAGGCTGGCTTCTCTATATTCTCAATAAAGGAAGACTCAAAGTTATCAGCTGAGAGGGACGTGTAGGAGGTTTGAAGGGAAGAGGTTTGGAATAGCCACTTAGGAAAATTAAGTCGGAAAAATAAAAATGTTGCCATACAACACTGAAGACCCAGTTCTGATTAAATAACATAAATGTGTAGTTGGCAGCTCAGTTGTGTGGTCCAGGTAGAAGGTATGGGTAAACCAAGATTAGAGCTTGGCAAGACATGAGCAAGTTAGGGCAAGGAAACTAAAGATTCAAGAGTAGAGAACAGTATTTGTCAATTGGGGTCAGGACAGTGAAGGGAAGAAAGTTCAGATAGGGGACTGGGAAAGCAGAGAGATAGAGTAACAATGTTATGGTGGAAATAGGGTTAGGAAGAGTGAGGCAAAGGAGAATGATGATAGTTGGAGGTCATGGTTAGTAATTTCAGAATTGTAGATCAATAGAGGTAGAACATGTTTGGATGGTAGTGAGATCTAATGGTATGACCATCTGTTATTAAGTTGAAATGAAAGTACAGGTCTTGGGATTTGAGACTGGGGAACTGGGAGACCAGTGTGTTTGAGACTATATATCGGTGCCAGTGTGTTTCATGTTCTTTCTTCCCATCCTACCATAACCAGTGTGGCCCCCTACCCCCCAGTCTCCTTGAGAAGGAAAATGAATTATCTATTGAACCTGGGGGTCAGTACCTAACTTTTAAGAATCTGTATAGGGTATTATTACACACAGAAGGAGAGAGCCTTTAAGAAATTCAGTGATGATGACAGAGGGAGGGTCTAGAAGTGGCAGTGAGGAATATGGAGTATGTCTATGTCTCAGCTCAGTGTATTTGTGTTGGAGGGGGGAGAGGAAGGAGGTATGAGGAAAAGGTATTTCTAATACTGGAGAAGTTGGGTAGGGATGCAGTATCTTCTGACAGGAGCCAGGCTTCTAAGAGAAAAAGAAAATTAAAGGAGTGTGAGAGAAAAGGATGTTTATTAACAGTAGAATGAGGGTTCCAAAGCATAATGGAATGAGAGGACTGAGAAGAGTAGGGACATGGGAGAAGTAGGACTGAGGTATGTAGGGATGAGAAGGCAACGAGCAGTAGCAGGGGAGGCAGATTTTGTCAGCTGATGGAAGCTCTGAATCACAGGGAATCTGAGGAGGTGGCAGTTTGCTAGCCATAGAGGAGGGTGATAACGTTTGATTGGACCCCCACCTTCAAAGGTATTTGAGGACAAATAGTAGCAGTTTTTCTAGACTTAGAGCCATAGGGCAAAGAAAAAAATGAAATTTAATAGGGATAATTATAAAATTTTATACTCAGGTTTTAAAATACTACATAGGTACAACATAAGGGAAGTATAATTATGGTACTATTTGTGTGAAGAGAATCTGCAAGTTTTGATGAATTATAAATAATAAAGCAGTTCAAACAATTAGTATGATCTTCCAGGGTTGGAAAACCTGTAGCCTTAAGATCATGTGTAACCTAGGTCCCTGGATGTGGCCTTTTGACTGACTGAGTCCAAGTTTTACAGAACAAATTCATTTATTAAGCAGATTTGTTATGTGAAATTTGAATTCAGTCACAGGGCAGCACTTGAGGACCTAGAGGGCCACATGTAGGCTCAAGGCCGAAGGTTACCCACTCCTGTTTTAAGGCTGTATTGAGAGGTGGTCACAATGAGGAAGAAAATCGTCCAATTGTTCTTTGCCCTCATAAAACCAGGTCTATACTGTTGTGCTCAAGGTGCCATATTTTCAGAAGGGCATTAACAAATTAACTTGGGGTATTAGAGATCACAATATATAATAATATTAACTGCTAATATAGCAGTTCAGGTTTGTAAAGTGAGATCTACCTTTCCTTCTCTTCCTCCCTCCCTCCCTCCCTATTTGAGGTATAGTCTTGTGGAAGGTATAAGATGGAATTGGATTTTTTTCTGCTCCATCCCTGAGTGCAGACTAGGGATTATGTGTGGGAGTCTGAGAGTCAGATTCAAGCTTCATATGAAGAAAAATTTCCCTGCCCTAAACAAAATATAACAGTGAGCCTCATTAGAAAGAAGTGAAAGACCTAAATAGAATTTAGGAAAGGTAGATATGATAGCTCTCTGGTAATCAAAAGGCATGCACATTGCTTAGACATGCATGGCACCTTTACAAAAATTCACCAGATATTATGGCATAAAAACTTCACAAATGCAGAAAAATAAAAATATTAAACACATCCTTTTATTCATCACAATATAATACAATTGTATTTTTTAAAAAGTCCTCTGAAGAAAGGATTATTCATTGAAGAAATAATTTAATTCAAAAGTATTGGTGAGTCATTGAACAAATCATTAAAAAAAATAGGTAATTTCATCAAAGAAAGTGCAAACAATGAGACAGCATATCAAAACTTTGGGGTTGCAGTCAAAGTAGTCCCTAGGGGGATTGTGTATTGCTAAACACCCTTAATACCAAAAGAAAGTATATATCAAGGAATTGGACATCTAACTAAAAAAAGGTAGAAAAAAACCCCCAAATCCCATATAAATACGAAAACAAAAATTTTGAAAATCAGAGAAAAAATTGAAAGCAAAAATACAAAACAAAACCAAAAACCCAATCCAACAAAACCCCCAAACCAATACCATTGAGTTGATAACAAAGTAGGAACTTTAAAAAAAAAATTCAGTAGACAGTTAACTAATAGGATTTTTAAAGAGGTAGGAAACCATTTGCCAGTATGAAATGCAGCAAAGAATTTGCAACACATGAAGTTGAAATGAAGGAAATGATTAGAAACTTTTGTCCAATTATGCTTACAAAATGGATAATTTAGATTATTTGGATATTTACCAAAATATGAAATACCCTGATTAATAGAATAAGGAATAGAGACTTAATAATCCAATTTCACAAGAAAATTGATAGGCCATAACTCTATCCCTCCCTCTGCCCTCCTTCCTCTAAAAAAAAAAAACAAAACCCAAAACCTAGGACAAGGTATACTTACAAATGAATTTTTATCAAACATTCAAGCACTAATAAGTTATTTAATGTTTTAAGGTTTGCAAAGTGCTTTACATGTATTATCCCATTTGACCTTCACAACAAGCCTGTAAAGTTACTATCATCATTGTATAGATGAGGAAACTGAGGCTGAGAAATTAAGTGACTTGATCAGATTCATACAAAATGAAAGTGTGTGAGACAGGCTTTGAATTCAAGTCTTCCTGCCTCCAAGTCCAGTACTATCCATTGTACATCTAGCTGCCAAATAACAATGAGTATTACTTAAAGTACACAAATAGGAAAAGAGGGGTTCCTAGCAACTTCTTGCAGATATGTAGATAGGGTCTTGATACTGAGAGAGACAGACAAAATAGAGAAAGAAAACTGTAGGTCAATAGCCTTAATGAATATCGATGCAAAAAAAATTGTAAGAGAAGTTATAACAACATGTTGCAAATATATACTCTGGCCAGGAATTATGTAGTATGAATGCAGAGTGAAATTAATATATGGAAAACTATAAGCATAACATACTGTGTTAATAACAATCACATGATTGCATCAAATGTTGAAAAAGCTTTTCACAAGATACTGTTTTGGCACTGTTAGAAACACTAAAAAGCAATAAATGGACTTTTACTTAATAGAGTAAATAGTATCTGTCTAGAACGATGGGCAAACATCACATGGAGTGGAGAAAGTAAACCTTTCTAGTAAGAACAGTGGTAAAGCAAAGATGTTCCTTATTACCACTATTACTTATAGTGGTAGAAAATTCTACCTATAGCAATAAGACAAAAATAAAATAAGAAAATTAAGCATTGTAAGGAGGGAACAAACTTTTTTTTTGGGGGGGGGCAGATGACATAACAGTTCATTTAAAGAATTCTAAAGATTCAGTTGAATTAAAAAAAAAACCAGCAAAGCTTCAGGATAGAAAATAAATGCAAATAAATCAGCTTTTGTACATTCTGCTTTCAGAACCCAAGAAGAGGTAGAAAGAGAAATTCTATTAGAAATAACTACCAAACATATAAAATATTTGGGAGTCTACTTACCAAGGCACATATAGGGATTATATGACTACAACTTCAAAACATTATTTACAGAAAGAAAGAGCACTAAATAATTTGAGAAATATTAATTATTCATGGGAAGGCTGAGCCAACAATAGGTAGTATTTATATAGAGCTTTAAGGTTTGCAAAGAACTTTACATGTATCATCTCACTGATCCCCTCTACAACCCTATGTGGTGTAGGTGCTATTATCACCATTTTATAGATGAGGAAACTGAGGATGAGAGAGGTTAAGTGATGTCCAGGGTTACACAGCTAGTAAGTGTCTGGGGTGGGATTTGACGCCAGGTTTTTCTAAATCCAGGTCTATCACTCTATCCACTGTGCCACCTAGCTGCCTCAATGTAATAAATGTAAAATTATAATATCTAAACTACTTATTTAAACTACCAAAGAATTACTTTGTAAAAAAAGATATTCATTTGGAAGAACAAAAGGTCAAGAGACTCAAGGGAAATAATGAAAAGTGGAGAGAAGAGAGCCTAAGAGTATCAGAACTCAAACTGTGCTTCAAGTCAGTAATTATAAAAATTATTTTGTACTGTTTAAAAAATAGGTTAGCCAGTGGAGCAGATTAGTTGTGTAACATATAGGATCAAATAAACATGATAGTAGAGCGTTCATTGAACCCAAAGATCCCAACTACTAAGTAAGGACTTATTATTTGACAAAAGATTCTGGGATTTATAGAAAGCAGTTAGGCAGAAATTAGGTTTAGATTAAAACCTCACACCATGTATTATATGTTCCAAATGGATACGTGACTTAGATGTCAAAGGCCACATCATAAATAAATGAGAGGGAAGGAAATACTTTTTGCAGCTATAGATAGGGAAAAGAACTTCAAGACCCAAGAAGGGATTGAGAGTATCATAGAACATAAAATAGATTAATTACTTAAAGTTGAAAAATTTTTGTACAAATCAATGCAGTTAAAATTACAAAGGAAATAATTGGGAAAAAAAAAATCAATTTCTTTGAATTTAAATATGTAAGAACAAAAGCCATTTCCTAATAGATAAATGGCCGTCAAAGGAAGAAATTCAGACTACTAATGGCCATATTAGAATATACCCCAAATCACTAGTAATTAGAGAAATGAAAATTAAAGCAATTTTGAGGTTCCACCCATTAGATAGTCAAAAATTATTTTAAAAAGGAAAACAAAAATTGTTGGAGGGACTGGGTCAAAATAGGCACCCTAATGTACTGTTGGTGGAGCTGTGAATTGGTCTAACCTTTCTGGAAATCAATTTGTACCTATATCCCAAAATTCACTAAACTGCATATCCTTTGACCCAACAATACTACTGTCAGTCCTTTACCTAAGGCATCAAAAAAAAAAAAAAAAAGGAAAAGACATCTATACTATATATGTTTATATTTATAGTAGCTCTATTTGTGGTAGCAAACAAATGGAAACTAAGGGGGTGCCCATCACTTGGGGAATAGTTTGTACAAATTATGGTATATGAATGAAATGGAATGTGATTTTACTGTAAAAAATAATCAAAGGGAGGGTTTCAAAGAAAACTAAGAAGACTTATGAAATTGATGAAGAGTGAAATTAGGAGAATAATTTATATAGTAACAACAATGTTATAAACAAAAGCAACTTTGAATACTTTAATTTGATTGTTTATTTGATTAATGAAATGACCAACAACAACTTCAAAAGTCCAGCGATGAAGGATGGTCCTTAACTCCTGACACAGAGGAGATTGTCTAATGGTGAATATACATTTTCAGATATGGCTGATATATGGAATTTTTGCTTGACTATGCATATTTGTTACAAGAATTTTGTCTTAACTTTTTAAAAACAGATATGGGGAGGGGCTGGGAAGAGTAGAAGAGGTTTGATTTTGCTTGGTTATGCATATTTGTTTTTCTTTTTTTAAGCTGGAGGATGGGGAAGAATAGAAATAGCAATAGTACTGTCAAAAAGAAAAGAATGTCTAATCCTTATCTGTTTTATTTCATATATAAAGATGCTCATTTTATCTGGTGTTTGTAAAGTTCAGAATAAAAAAGATTTTTAAAAATAGAATATAGCTCCCTCCCTTCTTTGGAGAGGTAGGGAACTATGGGTATGGATATGTAATGTTCTACATATACTATAATATTGGTTAGTTTTACTGAACTGATTTTCACCTTTATTATAAGGAATAATTCTCTTGGTTGGGGAGGGGAAGGGAAGGGATAATAGTGGGTAGTGAAGGTGATTTGAAAACAAGTTATCAGTTAAAAACAATTATAGTCATAGTTGAATAGACTGGGAATATAGTAAGTTTCTCTTCATGGGAGAGTGCTTCCAGTGATTGGATGACCAATTATAAAGAATTTATAGTTTGGACTAAATGATCTGTGGAAACCCTTCAAACTGAAGACTAGCTAGACTGAAGAGAAGTGGGATCGAGAGGAGGAGAGAATGTAATGTAAAGAGGCAAGAGAAGAAAAGAGGACAGAAAGAAGCAAGACAAGAAATGACCACCTTTTATTAAGCCTTTTACAAAGGCTTAGCCTTTGATTATACATACCTATTGCTATTAAATTTCCCAAGCATAGCTAAACCAAGCACTGGGGATCCTCCTCTGCAGGCAGATTCTCTAGGGGCAGATGTACTAGTCCAGATGCCCCACTCTCGTCAGGGATGAGCCAACTACAGCATAGTTTTATGCTGTAAAATGTAAAATGATTTCATGGACTCATAAAACCTTGAGCTCATAAGGTCCCTGAGACATCTCATTTTGAACATCATCTCACTTGAGCAATGCATCATTACTGCTTGGCTTCCTTTTTCCAGGTTATCTAATCATGATTCCTAAGGCTTTCCTTATAAGTTTGATTTCCTAGGACTTTAATCACATTTCCACCTCCCTTTTTTAATATTTCCAGTTCTTCATACCCCTTTGAAATGTCAGAACTGGATGCTTTTCACAGCCACCATCCTAGTTCAGGCCCATCTTCCCAGGCTGATTTCACATTCTCCCTTTAATACAACCTAAAGCTAAGGTCTGAATTATTAACATGCTTAACATTCATGCATATTGCAATCACATTGGACTATTTGATGTTCTCTATATATGAGGCTCTAACTCCTGCTTCCACACCCTCCTTTTTATGCCTTGAGGGATAAAACTTGGCTTCCTTGACTTTTGAGTCAAGGAAGTAGTGTGGATTTATCCTGTTTGGGGATGTTTGGTCAGGGGGTGGAGTGGTAGGGTGGAGACTGGGTAAGGGAACTGGCTGACCAAGCAGTGTTTGTCCATGGTACTGGTTCTTAGCAATATTCAAGGTAGATGTAATGCTGAAGAAGGTCTGGGTCACTCAAGGTCAGCAACCTCCTAGGTTCCCTTTGAGATCACTCAAAGCCAAGAGGAGGACACATAGTAGTGGTCTTTGAATAACGCCCTTTTATTTGCATCCTTATATTTTTTATATGATCAGAGTTGAGAAGGTAACAGGTTGAACTCTGTTCCTGAGGAGCTGGAGGTGACCTCAAACCTATTGGACCCTGAAGAGACAAAGATTCATTTTTCTATCCTCAGATTATTCCCAAATTCTTTTAGAAGACATGGGTCTCCCTCTAGCATGAGTCAAGGGAAGAAGGCAGGAACATGTGAGTTTATTTGAATAATGGTTCAGTTTGGCAGGAATATAACATGCTTATGGTAGAATAGTAATGTGGTAAATATTTGCCTGAGTGAGACTGGCTGCATCTCTGCTTCAGTCTTTTAAGAGGTATCCTGAGGGAAATGGGAATGTCTCATAAAATGCAATTGGCTTGAGCCTCTCACCCTTTTTACTGCTAATAATTAATTCCCCAGTTGCATGTAACCAATTAGCATGAATTAGCTTTTTACAAATAATACAAAAATTTTCCCCAACACCTTGGAGGCAGTCCTTTCCCCTTTCCCATTTCATTCTCTGGTGCGGTGGAGCTCAAACTTAATGTAGATGGATCGGAGTATGAAGACACTTGAAGTAAGGCGGTCAGTTAGAAGTATATTGCCATAATTTAGGCCAGCAAAGATAAGGGCCTGAAATAGGATAGTACCTATGTGCTTGATTTTCATTTCTTTGGAGAGATCCCTGTGGATTTAAGTTTTTCTATTCTAATTATTTTTGTTCTGTAGGCCATATATACTTGCCATTTGTTCTTGTCTAAATCTTCCAATGTTCTGATTTCTCTCTTGAACCACTCTGGAACATTCTACCCCAGATCTTTGCTTTCTTGGGAATCTATAGAGTTATGTTTTCATCAGGTGTTGGTTCAGTTTCTTTTGTCTTGCAATATTTAAAGGTGTTTGTAATCTTTCATCTGTCTTCATAATCCCCTTCCCTTTTGATTTTAGAATCTTCCCTATTGATTTATTTGTTTGTGCTTTAGGTTTTTAACTGAGTTTTCTTTTTTCTTTGCTTTTTTTACAGCAGCAGAACTTTATTGTTACATGGCTCATTATTTTGTGAATTTGGGCACATTACAGGTCAAATTGTGCCCTTAGGACATTATTTTAATTTTTTTTTGTCTTTATTAATTTATTTGTTTACTTTTAGTTTACAAGATTCAGTTCCACAATCCTTGAGTTTCAAATTTTCTTCCCCTTCCTCTCCACACCGCCCCCCCCCCCCATAGTGGCATGCAATCAAATATAGGATCTGCAGATACTTTCACATTAGACAATAGTCAGGTTATAGAGAAGGATTGTAAGGGATGGAATGAACAATGGGAAAGAGAAAAGAAAACCAAACAAGGAAAAGGAGAGCAGATAGTTTGCTTCAATCTGCATTCAAACTCTGTTCTTTCTAGTTCTTTCTCTGAATGTAGACATCTCTTTCCATCATGAGTCTTTTGGAGTTGTCTTATAACCCTGCATTGCTAAGAAGAGTCCAGTCTATCAAAGTTGGTCATCATACATGCATTGTGTCTGTAATTGTGTACAAATTTCTCCTGGTTCTGCTCTTCTTACTCAACATCAGTTTGTATAAGCCTCTCCAGGTAAATATGAAGTCTGTCTGCTCCTCATTTCTTATAGCACAATAGTATTCTATTATATTCATATACCACAACTTGTTTAGCCATTCCCCAATTGATGGGCATCCCCTTAATTTCCAATTCTTTGCCACCACAAAATGAGCTGCTATAAATATTTTTGTATATATGGGTCTTCCTCCCACTTCTATGATCTCTTTGGGATTCAACCCTAGAAATGCTATGGTTGGGTCAAAGGGTATGCACTTATTTATAGCCCTTTGGACATAGTTCTAGATTGCTCTCCAGAATAGTCGAATCAGTTCACAACTCCACCAACAATACATTAGTGTTCCAATTTTTCTACATCCTCTCCAGCATTTGTCATTTTCCTATTTTGTCATCTTAGCCTATCTGATCGGTGAGCAAATCAAAGTACCTCAGAGTTACTTTGATTTGCATTTCTCTAATCAGTAATGATTTAGAGCATTTTTTCATATGCTTATAGATATCTTTAATTTCTTCCTCTGAAAACTTCCCGTTCATATCCTTTGACCATTTATCAGTTGAGGAATAACTTGTATTCTTATAGATTTGACTCAGTTCTCTGTAATTTTAGAAATGAGGCCTTTATCAGAGACATTGGTTGTAAAAATTCTTTCCCAATTTTCTACTTCCCTCTTAATCTTGGTTACATTGGCTTTGTACAAAAGCTTTCCAACTTAATGTAATCAGAATTATCCATTTTTCATTTTATAATGCTCTCTAATTCTCTTGAGTTTTCTTTCTCCTGAGATCTTTGGTGGTTTTAGTTTTTCTTCCCCTATTACTCACTTTCTGATTCCTTCTCCTTTGATAATGGGTTTACCCCTGGGGCTGGACTTCAGTGCTACCTTAGCTTTCTTCAATTCGTTTCAATGGCCTCATTTCCTGCCCCACCTAACTTCTGTGGGGAGAGGACTGACCCCCAGATGCTATTCTCATTTCCTTCAGGTCCAGTTTTGACCTACGTGCGCTTTCCTGTCATATTTCCCTCTGCTCTTTAGGTCTGTCTGGGCTGATTCAGTATCTACCACTTTTTGCAGGCCTAGGGGAAGGTGGAGTGGACAATCTAGACAGAATTTCTGCCCTTTAGGTTCTTTCACTTTTTCAGACTGAGTTCATCTACTATATCTTCTCTTCAGCTATATAGATAACTGGGCAAAGTAGAGACCAGCTACTTCTTGCAACAGAATGCTAGGACAACAGCCAGAAACAGGCTGTGTGGGTCCCAAATCACAAACTAGTGGTACCTGCTGGAAGGTGAGGAGTGTTGAGTAAACACAGGGATTAAATTCTCTATTAATTTGTAAAACTGTTACCTTGTAGGTTTCTTGGTTTTTGTTTTGTTTTGTTTTGTTTTTGCTTTTGGTATGTGGAGACAATGGTATTTGTTCTGTGTCTTGCATGTAATTCCCCTTTTGGGATTGTTGTTGTTTTTTTGCGAGTTACTGGGAACTAGAAAAAATGTCCTTCATCTTGTTGATCACATCCATACTCTACATTCTGTCCATATTGGCTTGCTTGCTGTTGCTTGCATGGGATATTTCCTGTCTCTGTGACTTTGTACAGCCTGTTCTCCACACCTAGAATATATTCCCTCTACATCTCTGGAAACCTTTATCTACCTTTGATAATCAGCTCTTGTGTTATCTTCTTCAAGAGGCCTTTCTGAATTTCCCCAGTTTTTAGTGGTTCCCTAAATAACTTTCTGTTTATGCAGTATGTATCCTATATTTACTAATCTATGAACATACTGTATTCTCTTAGGAGAAGCCCCATTAGCTCCTTGAAAGCAACACTGGTATCACTTTTGTATCTGTATCTTCATTGCCTAACACGATGCCTGGCATTCAGAAGGAACTTTAGAAATGTTAATTGATTGATTGATTTAAATAAGAAAGATTAAATTGATTCTATATCATTTTTATCAATCTTATTTACAGTTGATTTTTTTCTGTAACTTATTAAATCATGGTTCTTTTATCTCTGAACTTAGTGCTGGCCTGTAATGAATCAAGTTTAGAAACTCTATTCTTCTTGCCTCAAGGAAATCTGCTATCCTTGGAGAATGTGAATGGACACCGGGGAGTCTGGTCTAGTATCTTTTACACCACCAAGCTATCCTTCAAGGATGTTTGATTTGTTTTCCAAAGAAATCTGACCCACTATCTCTGACCTTGCAGGTAAACTCAATGAACTTTTCCTAGTCACAGGAGGGAAGGAGGGGGTTATTGCTAGCCCCTCATTCCTAACTTCCAACCAATCACATTGTTCCCCACACCTCAGCCATGTAACTAATCATGTCCTCAACTCTATGATATTACCAACCCTATAAACAAGTGTATTATTTCCCCATCCACTCTGTTGTGTTCTTGGTTCTAATCTTATGAAAAAGGAACTGAGTCCCCATCTCCGGGTCTTTTGGCTTAAACTGGGGCAAGTCATTAACTCCTTTCAGATTTGAGTCTTGTTAATAAACTGTTAACATGTTCAGAGAATAGGTGTCTCAGTCTATCTTTGTTGAATTTCATTCATGATATTTAGAAGATTCAGTAGTAAAGCCAGATCTGATTCCTATGCCTTAGGGCTCCTGATGGGGTGAGAGTGGACATATGGAATGTATCAGTGTGCAAAGTAGCATGATTTTTAGCTAATCCAGGGAATTGTGCCTGTCAGCTGTGGCTATGACTTTTAGAACATTGCTAAGAATATACCTTTGTCATAGGATCATTGATTTAAAGGTGTAAGAGATGAGGCTGTCTCTTAGACCCCAAACAAGTCAGCACTTCCCATTACTTTTGGCACCATGCAGGAGAGGAAAATTTGAGAAGCAGAGATAAGCAAACATTTGTTGTTCAGTTGTGTCTGATTCCTTGTGACCCTGTTTGGGGTTTTCTTTGCAAGGATACTGGATTGGCTTGCCATTTTCTTCTCCAACAGATTAAGGCATATAGAGATGAAGTGACTTGCCCAGGGTCACACAGCTAGTAAGTGTTTGAGTCTGTATCTGAACTCAGGTCTTCCTGTCTCTAGGCCCAGTTCTCTATCCACTAAACCACCTAGCTGCCTTTAAGCAAACTCATACCTACTCATAAAAATCAGACAGTTTATTTAGTTGCTGTATTGGTAAGCTTGAAGATCAAGACCTTCTTGTTGCATAGAGTCTTTATTGGATAAGTACATAAATGAATGCCATTAAACCAGTGTTCTCCAGAGCTATGCATACTTAAAACTACAAAAAAATGACTAAAGATGATCAATGAATAACACAGAACAGTATCCTGCAGAGAGAGAGAGAGAGAGAGAGAGAGAGAGAGGGAGGGAGGGAGGGAGGCTGAGATGATAGCTTAGCAGGTGGTCCAGGTGCTGTCACCCACAGTTGCCACTGAATCTCTGCTGCTGCTATGTCTGTTGTGTTCCACATGCGCATTCAGTCCCACATCACACCCGAGGCTGTGGTCTGTCATTCCAGTAGTATGAGATTCAGCAGATATTGCACAGGACTTCTGACAAAGGGTAGGGGGATCAAGGATTAGGGGGAGAGAACAAGTAATGAGTGTAGATGCAAAGGGGAAACAATGCACATTGACTTTCAGAGGTTGAAGAACCGTGTTCACCTGGTCCATCAGTCGTCTGCTTTGTCCATTGCTGGGGTTTCTAGCTTTATTCATTCATTCAAAAAATATTCATCGAGCTCCTGCAAAGCCAGAATCCAAGCTCCAAAAGGCATTTGCAAAGAAGGGGGAGAACTTTACTCAAGGGGAGAAGGGGAAAGGCTGATGCTGATAGGGATGGGAACAACCCTGCCTGAAATGCATACCAGGCACAGAAAGCCAAAGGCACTGGAGAAATCAAGCGAATTGTATCCATTTCTAGAGATGGTGGTGGTGGCGGCGGCGTTGTTTTTTTTTAAGTTTTCTAAAAATACGGAATTCTATGTTAGTTTGTATGTAGTATTTTTCTCTTTCCTGTTCACTGCTTCCTTCCTACTTCTGTTGCAGAGGAAATCCATTGTTCATGTGACAGTTAAATAAACATGTAAGGTAAGGGTTTGTGATCCAAGCTTCACCTTTAGATAATTGTTGTTGTTGTTTAGTTATTTAATTGTGTCCCTATCTTTGTGACCCTGTTGACCATGGAGTTTTCTTGGCAAAGATACTGGAGTTGTTTGTCATCTCCTTCTCCAGCGGATTAAGGCGAACAAAGGTTAATTGACTTGCCCAAGGTCATATAGCTAGTAAGTATCTGAGGCTGAATTTGAATTTAGGTCTTACTGTTTTCAGGCCTAATAATATATACACTGAGCCATCTAGCTGTTCCACAGCAGTCGTGGGCTTGATTTCTCCTAACAAACTCTAGAGCAAACTTCTACCTTCCACCAGCCCAGGGGATTTTGTAAAGAGAGGTCTATGGTTTCTGACTTGGAGGACCTATGCCGTAACCAGAACTTACTGACTTTTATGATCCAGACCTGAGGAATGATCATCCATACCTGCAACCCAGAAGTCATGATCGCCTCAGTCATGAGTGGTCAGAAACTCCAGGAGCTGTGACCAAGAAATGAAAGGAAAAACTTTTCTCACCAGGTGCTGTGGCTTTTCACACTTAACTTTGGCCTGGGGGCGGTGACTAGACAGTTTGTGGCAAGAGATGAAGTCAGAGTTTGGGGTGGAAATAGAGGGGTGTAGAGGGCTACTTCATCAAGATTGAACATGCAGCACAACAGTTCCATGCCAGAGACAAAACAACCCCCCCCCACCTCCCCTCTCCAGTAATCCTTGATCACAAGGAGCTCACAGCCTAATGAGGGAGACCATATACAAACAACTAGGCACAAACAAGATAAGTAGAGGTTAAGCAACCAAAAGAAGATGTTAGCACTAAGTGAAATCAGTAAGGGTTTCTGGAAAAGATGATATTTTAACGGGGACTTGAAGAAAGCCAAGGAAGCCAGGAGGTAGAGATAAGGAGAGAGAGAGCATTCCAGGCTTGAGGGACAGCCAGTTAAAATGCCCAGAGTTGGGAGGAAGAAGAAATAGTTTTATTCCACAAATATTTGAGCTCCTACTCTGTAAGGCATTCCATTAATTCTGTGGCACCAGGTAGTGGAGAGAAAAGAAGGGGATCCATTAGGACGCTGGCAGGGAGGGATTCCTCAAAGGGCACCAACAATGACAATCTTATTATGAGTTTTGTCTGGACTCCTCTTTGTTTTTTGTGGGAGAGAGAGGAAATGGACTAAGTCATTTAGCTCTTTGACTGATGGATTCAACTGAAAGTCAGGAAATACAGACCCTCCAAATAGTTCAGCCACGGTGGTTGCCAGTGTCTTCCTTGAGATTCATTTCCTCTTCTCTAAAGAATATGGTAATGATATATTCCAAGAATAAGAGTAATAGCATATAGGAAGAATCCTATCAATGGGTGCTAGAGATTTCTTCCCTTTATACTGTTTGTTCTGTCTTCTTTCATGTTCATCTCTTGCAGGATTCTTTCTTTCTTGTCTTCTGTTGTGACAGCTCGTAACATACGGCTTGGGCTGATTTTTCTGTTAATTTTGTGGATCACATTTTTGTCTTCTAAAGACTTCACAAAGGCAGGAATTATTTTTTCCAAGTATTTTAAAAGTCTTATTAATAGAATGTCAGTTCCTTGAGGGCAAGGACTGTTTCATTTTTGTAATATCCTCTGAGCTGAGCACAATGCCTGGCATATAGTTGGTGCTTTTTTTTTTAATTGAATTGAATTGATCTTTACCTATTTCAAGACAGCCCAAAGTCAGTAACATAAATTTCAGCAGGTGAGTTCTAAAAGCCTATTATCTTTTGGGAAACAACAAATTGAGTTGATTTTATCATATATTTTTACTTTGGGGAGTGTTGCTGTCTTTTCTGTTCATCTCTGATCCCTGATATAAACCACACTGTCTTTGTGTGGAGTGAGTTAATACTATAATTCCTCATGTTGTACAGAATTACATTTTAGTTTGTGCATAGTATTTTTCAAATATGAGAGTATAGGCTTTTTCAGGGCATGGACCATGTATTTTGCACATCATTGCACACTATAGAGCTTTTCTCAAGGTAGGGGTTGTGTGTTTGTTGAATAATGAATTCTCCCTATATCTTGGAACTCAGGGCAGTGAGGTGGCCCAATGGATAGAATACTGGACCTGGAGGAAGAAAGACACCTTCCTGAGCTCAAATCTAGCTTTAGACACTTACTAACAGTGTGACCCTGAACAAGTCACTTAACCCCGTTTGTCACAGTTTCCTCATCTATAAAATGAGTGAGAAGGAAATGGCAAAACACTCCAGTATCTTTGCCAAGAAAACTCCAAACAGGGTCATGAAAAGTCAGACACAACAGAAAATGAACAACAACAACGACAACTTAGAACTCAGATGGGACCT
This sequence comes from Petaurus breviceps papuanus, assembly GCF_028583685.1. Taxonomy (NCBI): domain Eukaryota; kingdom Metazoa; phylum Chordata; class Mammalia; order Diprotodontia; family Petauridae; genus Petaurus; species Petaurus breviceps. The sequence goes on along the minus strand of NW_027187419.1, from coordinate 4,401,177 downwards.
TAGGATCCCAAGTGACTGTGGAAAGATATGTATAAAAGAAGTATGCTCAGGGAAATTACAGGAGAATCCAAAACAGACCCAAAGGTTCTTTCCATCCTAAATTAACTTCTAAGAAGTGAAGAATAATAAATAAATCATGTTTCCAGCCATGTAGAGTCCTTGTACCTCTCATGTGGGAAGTAAGTAATTTAGTTAGTTAATGCTAATTATAACATCATATATAGTTCAGAGGATGGAGGGGGATTTGGCTAAGAATAAGAAATCTGTATTTTTCACAATTTACCTAGCTGGCTGGGGCAAGAGCTCAGAATCATAAAAGGGCTATTGATAAAAGAGATCAAATCACAAATAGTTGATAGAACATGATATGCACAATGGTATGACAAAATAGTGTGTTTTAGGAAAGTCATGACTCACTGAGCATACATGCAAGCTGCTATTGTATGCAGCGTTATTTTCACAGAATTCACTTTGGGAGATTAGGGAGGATGTAGGAATTTGCCTTTGTAGAAGATGTAGAAAAATGGATTTAGTATTTTGGACTATTCCTTTAGAAAGAAGAATGGGGATTTTCTGACAAAGGACACAATCTCATGAAAATGGATGCTGAAGGGTTTGGTAGAAGAGTTACTAATAGGAAGTAGAGGACTTTTAACTGAAATCTAGGGGAGGAGAAAATTGTCCAAGTAAAATTATCCTATGGAGGAGGGCAACAGGTATCACACAGAAAAATGGAAATGATAGTTGAGCTCCATGGATGCTGATAAAATCACTAAGGGAGAGAATGTAGAGAAAAGGGTCTAGGATGGAGTCTTGAAATCAGTGGGTGGAAGCATGATAACCAATAAAGAGGAATGAGAGGAGAGAACACAGGTGAGAGGAGAACTAAGAGACAGAAATGTCTCTGAAGCTAAGGGAGGGTAGAAGGGAAATAGGGAAGGGGAGGGCAGGGTCAACTATGTCAAAAGCTGCAGAGAGGTCAAGTAGAATGAGGACTGAGAAAACGTCATTGGATTTAATAGTTAAGGGATTGTTGGTAACTTTGGATAGAGCAGATTTGATCAAGTATAGTCGTTGGAAACCAGACTGCAAGACTGAGAAATGAAGAAATGGAGGCAGTAATTGTAGAGAATCCTTTCTAGGAATTTAGCTGGGAAAGGGAAAATATAAGAGCAACAAAAACAGAAAATAGCATTTATATAACTTTTTTAAGGTTTCCAAAGTGTTTTATAAATATTTCATTTTATCCTCACATGAACACTGGAAGATAGGTACTATTATTATAGGTACTGAGGCAGACCTAAGTTAAATGACTTGCCCAAGGTCACACAGCCAAGTGGTGTCAGGCTGGATTTGAACTCAAGTCTTCCTGACTCCATGTCCAGTGCTCTAAACACTGTGACATTTGACTGTCTTAAGATGATAGCTGGAGGGAGTAACAAGAATAAATGAAGCTTTTTATTTGTTTGTCTGTTTATTTGCTTGTTTATTTAAGATGGGAGAGGTTTGGGAAGCACTTGTAGTTGGGGAAGAGGAGAATGAACAAAGAAGCTTAAGATGACCTGAAGTGAGGGAATGGTCAAAGAGGGTGAGCTGCCAAAAGAGACGGGCTTAAAAGTAGAGGTAATAGGAAATTAGCCTTGTCAGGGAAAAAGGCTGTCTCATTATCAGAACTTGGAGCAAAGAAGGAAAGAAAGGGAGAATAATGAAGGAAGTTAAGGGATGTGGGTGAAGAGTGAATTCCTGATAAATTTTTAGCCTCTATTAATGAAGCTAGGAGGAAAAGAGATACATTATTACATTGCTGATGCAACTGTAAATTTGTGCAATCCCTTTGGAGAGTAAATTGGCAACTCATGGCGAGAGTTGTAAAATTGTTCATGTTGTATATCGCAATGAAGCTATTATAAGTTTAGTAATATGCACCAACATATATATAAATATATTTTAAAGCAATTGGGGTTAAGTAACTTGCTCAAGGTTACACAGCCAGTTATTTCTGGGTGTGGTGCTGAGTATCTGAGCCTGGATTTGATCCCCAGGTCATCCTGACACTGGGGCTGGTGCTCTTACTCGCTGTGCTACCTGACCGCCCCAAAGAATATATTTTTAAAAGATAAGACTTATATGTACAAAAATTTTCATAGCTGTTAATATTTGTCATAGTGAAACATTGGCATTAGCCTATATTTTTAATCATTGGGTGATGGCTAAACAAATTCTGTCATCAATTCATTAATCAGTGAACAAGAAGTTATTATGCATTTATGCCAGGCACCGAACTAAATGTTTAGAATACAAAGAAAAAGCAAAGATTGCCTCTGATCTCAAAGGGCTTATGTTCCAACAAGGAGGAAAAAATTATATAAATCAATGCACACAAGCTAAATGCAGAGTAATAATGGAATACTTTTGAACTATTGAAAATGACAAATGTGAGGAACATGGGCTGAGTCCCAAGGAATTATATAAAGAAAGGAGAATCAGAACAACATGCACTAGGACTAAACAAAGAAGAAAACATTACATATGTGTGCATGTATGTACATGTATGTACACATTACATATATGCACATGTGAATGTACACATTTGTGTGTATGTATACATACATATATATGTATAAAGATATAAAAGGACAGACACAGAAATCAGAAGGGAATAAAAAGAAGATAAATTGGTATTATTAGTTTAGAAAGAATTTAAATTCTTTTAGGGAAGCATTTTGTTTCCTTTATAGCCTCAAAGCTTAGGCTGTTGCTTGACACATATTTGGTGCTTAATAAATGCTTGTTGAATACATTTTATTTGTAAATAGCTTTGATTAGATTTATATATCAAGTTTTTTGTTTGTTTTATTGAGAATCAAGTCATAATAAAAATAGATGAAGAAAAAAAATAATCCCAGTGGAGGGAGAAAGAGTTGGGAGTATAAAAAAAAGCAATTTGGCTGTCCAGAGTGTGCTTTGTGATCTCAGATTTAACAGTTCTTTGTGACAATATGAAATTCAGGGTAGATTGACAAAGTCAAACACAAAAGAATGATATGAACTTAGAACAATAACGTTAATGTCAGGGAGGCTAAAGTCCACAGTGAGCTGAGCCTTGACCAAAAGGTTAAGGATAATAAACAACTTTAAAATCAATGTTTGCAGCTAAAAGAATGAGGAAAGAATAGGCCAATGGCTTGGGAGGCAGGGGAAGGAAGTTGACACAATGTTAATTGATGGCAGAGAGGGCAGCAATACTTAACTTTTTGGATCCACATCTATCTTAGCAAAAATTTTCTTCTTGGAAAGGATATGACAAATAAGGTTAAGATAGAACTGAAGCTTCAGATGAGGTAAGACTGCACCTAGCTGCTTAAATTGAGGTTCATCTTTAGCTTAAACAAATTATATTCCAAGATCCAGAAAAAAAAAAAAAAAGCAGGTAATTATCATGGAACCACTGTTGATTATCCCTAAGGAATAATTAAGGATAGAGAAAGAGTCAGAAGCCTAGGCGCAGTTATTTTTTTTAAGTGAGAGAAAAGGGCAGATTCTGGAAAAGTGATGATGGGTGAAATTGTTATTGATCTCTGCAAAATTCTAGAACAAATTATGATTATTGTTTTAAATAAAAGTTTTACCAATGCTTTTGGAAAATGTTAATCTCATTTACCAGTGATCTTCCCACCCTCATATAATCCTTCTTTGTAACAAAGAAGTATGGTTTAGCAAAACAAGCCAACATATTGGTTAAGTCTGAGGAGGTATCCCTGATTTTGCACCTGCAACTTCTCTGCCAAGAGAAGAGTCATGCTTCGAAGATTGCCCTCTGAAGTCAAGATTGGTGCCTGCATTGACAAAAATTCTGAGGTCTTTCAATATTGTTTTTCTTTTATGTTATTTCAGTCACTGCATCTCTGGTTCTGTTTACTTCACTGTGCAATGATTCATTCCAATATTCTTTAGTGTCTCTGAATTCTTCACAGTCATCATTTCCTACAGAACAATAATATTCCATTACATTAAAATACTATAATTTCTTCCACATTTCCCCAGTTGATGAAACACTTTCTTTTCAGTTATTTACTGACACAGAAATTGCTATATAGGGAAATAGGGAGGGGTTGTGTGTGTGTGTGTGTGTGTGTGTGTGTGTGTGTGTGTGTGTGGTCTGCACAGGGGGCCAAGATACGAGAACAAATCAATCAATAAACATTTGTTAAGCACCTGTTAAATTCAGGCACTGCGCTAACCTCTGGGAATACAAATATAAAGAATGATACAACCTAGGGGTGGCTAGGTAGGTGGCTCAGTGAATAGAGCACCAGCCCTGGAGTCAGGAGGACCTGAGTTCAAATTCGACCTCAGACACTTAACACACACACACAAAAACTAGCTGTGGGACCTTGGGCAAGTCGCTTAACCCCAATTGCCCTCCAAATAGCAAAAAAAAAAAAAAAAGATAAAAGGAACGATACAACCCATCCTCACAAGAAGCCTACATTCTAAGGAGGGAGACAGCAAGTACACATATAAGTATGTCTAGAACAGGGGTGGGCAACCTGTGGCCTTGAGGCCACATGTGGCCTTCTAGGTCCTTGGGTACAACCTTTTGACTGAGTCCAAGTTTTACATAACAAATTCTTTTATTAAGGGGATTTGTTCTGTGAAATTTGGATTCAGGGGTCACATTTGAGGACCTAGAGGGCCACATGTGCCTTTGAGGTCTCAGGATCCCCATCCCTGGTCTAGAATAAATGTAAAGAAAACAAATACAAATATATACAAAGTAATTAAATACCGGGTAGTTTGGAAAGGAGGGCACTACACAGTCATCAACAAGTGTTTCTTAAGCACGTGCTTACATGCCAAGGAGTTATAAACCCTGCGAATATCAGAGGTTTTATTTAGAGTGGGGGAAGGTAGATCAGGAAAAGATTCATGCTGAAGACGGTACTGGAGCTGCATCTTAAGGAACAGATGAATTCTCTTACAGAACCCAGAAACCAAAAGTAAAGAGGGAACACGCTGCTGGCTGGAGGAACAGAATGAGGAGGCGGAATGCCACATGTGAGGAATAGGTTGAAGGTCAGTTTTGCTGGACTGCAGAGTATAGCGGGACAGAAAAGCTAATAAAGATAGAAAGACAGGATGGGGTCAGGTTGTAAAAGGATTTAATGGCTAAACGGGCATTTCTATTTTATCCTAGGGGCAATAGGGAACCACTGGAATTGAGTAGGAGAGCTACATAGTCACATCTGTGCTTCAGGGAAATTACTTTGGAAACAAAATGTAGGATGATGTGGAGACAAGGAGACTCATTAGGAGGCCATTGTGTTCATCTAAGTGCTAAGGGGGATGAGAGCCTTAACTAAGGTGGTGGTTGTGCGAGTAGAGAGAAAGGGTCATTTGTTAGAGATTTTGTGGGTAGGAACCACGAGATTTGACAACTGGAGGGAGAATGAAGAGTCCAGGATAACGCTGAGGCTATGAAGAGAGGAGGGAACGAGAGTGGTGCTTTTGGCAGAAACAGGGAAGTTTGGAAGAGAAGAAGGTATTGGGGGCGGGGGGAGATAATTATTTCAGTTTGGATATGTTGAGTCTGAGATTCTCCCAGACATTTTTTTTAAATGTAATTTTAGGGGAGAGGATTCTGGGAAGATGGTGGAGTAGGTCAGAAAATTCTAAGCTCTCCAGATTTCCTCCACAAGCAAGATAAGATAGTGCCTCAAGCTCAATATAGAAGAGCAAAAGACAAAACAAGAGTTGGGGCAGAACAGAGGTCCTTCTAGAACAGCCCAAGAGGAGAAGATCGGAAGAAAGATCCCAGGATGGAAGTTCAGCCTCCAGACTAGCTGCACTGAAACAGCAAGTTATGAGCCCTGGGGCGTCTGGGTTGGGAGGTGGCCTCAGCACCAACCTTCGCCACAGGCATTTTCACCTCCCAGACGGTGTGGGAAGTTTGGAGTCTGAGTGGGGAAGACTGAGGGAACCTCTGCTGATAAGGAACACCTGTGCTGCTGAGATGTGGCTCTAAGTGAGAAGGAAACAGCACATGCCCCGTGAGTGCAGAAGCAATGGGCGGGACGCTGCTTGCGGTAGGCACTTAAAGGAGAGCGGAGTTCTAGGTCTCAGTCCAGCCAGAGGGGAGAACTGAAGGTCAAAGCCACCGGAGGGTTTTCAGGGAGCAAAAGCATTCAGTGCGCTGGGGGATTGTGTGTGAAGTGGGGGGCCCCTACCTGTGACTTGGAGGGGGAAAGGAGTGCAGAGTTTGGGCCCAGGACAAAGCTAAAAAAATAATAGTAAGAAGGATGAGGGCAGAGCCAACCATCCCTCATAACCCAAGATTAGAGGTGATTATAATAATAAGCTGTTAAGAAGAAAATTTAAAAAAAAAAGCAGGCAAAGGAGAAAGAACCGAATCATCGACTGTTACTATGGGAATAGAGAAGACTGGCAAAAAAAGCCTCTCCTGCCCCAAAGAGTAATGTCAAATGATCAAGCTGCCCAAAAACAATTCATAGAAGAACTCAAAAAAAACTTCAAAAATTCATAGAAGAACTCAAAAAAACCCCTCAAAAATAAAAGAGAGATTAAGGAGTTTTAAAAAGTAAGAACAATCCAAGAAAAACAGGATTATGAAAAGAAAATCAATTAGAAAAGGAGATCCAGAATTTTTAAAAATTAGATTATTTATTTTTAGTTTTCAACATTCACTTCCATCGATTTTAAATTTTCTTCCCTTCCCTTCTCTATCCCTCCCCAAGACAGCTTGCAATCTGGTATAGGCTCTATATATACATTCCTATTAAACACATTTTCACATTAGTCACGTTGCATAGAAGAATTATAACAAAACCATGAGAAAGAAAAATAAATAAAACAAAACAAAAAAGAAAATAGTCTGCTTAATTCTGCATTTTGACACCAAAATTCTTTCTCTGGATGTGGCTGGAATTTTCTGTCATGTGTCTTTTGGAATTGTTTTAAGTCCTTGTATTGCTGACAAGGGCTAAGTCTATCAAAATCAGTCACTGTGGCTGTCATTGTGTACAATGATCTCTTGGTTCTGCTCCCCTCACTCAGCATCAGTTCATATAAGTCTTTCCAGGTTTCTCTAAAGTCTGCCTGTTCATCATTTCTTATAGTACAATAGTATTCTATTACATTCTTATACCACAACTTGTTTAGCCATTCCCCAATTGATGGGCATCCCCTTGATTTCTAGTTCTTGGTTATTGCAAAAAGAGCTGCTATAAATATTTTTGTACATGTGAGTCCTTTCCCCATTTTTCTGACGAGATCCAGAATCTTTTTTTTTTTTTTTTGCTTTTTGGAAGGCAATTGGGATTAAGTGACTTGCTCAAGGTACCACTGCTAGTTTCTATGTTAAGTATCTGAGGCCGAATTTGAACTCAGGACCTCCTGACTCCAGGGCTGGTGCTCTATTCACTGTGCCACCTCACCGCCCCTGGAGATCCAGAATCTTAAGGAAGAAAATGACTCCTTGAAATTAGAATTGGGCAAGGGGAAACCAGTGAAGTTATGAGACCAAGAAATAATAAAACAATATATAAAAAATGAAAAAAATGGAAGAGAATGTGAAACATAAGAAAAACAACTGATCTGGAGAAGAGGTCAAGAAGAGAAAACATAAGAATAATTGGACTACCTGGAAGCTATGATCAAAAAAAGAATTTTTATAAAATAATATAAGAAATAATTAAAGAACATTGTCTTGAAGTGATAGAACAATAGGGGAAAGTAGAAATAGAAGAAATCTGCCACTCACCACCTTAACGAGGTTCTTGGAGGAAAACCTACAGGAATATCATAGCCAAATTCCCAAACCCCCAGGTTAAGGAGAAAATATTATGAACAACAAGAAAAAAAAACAATTAAAATGTGGGAGGGCCACAATTAGAATTACACAAGATCTAGCTACATTTAAGTAGAGTCTTGGAACATTATATATATTGAAGAGCAAAAGAACTGGGGTTATGGCTGAAAATATACCTAGCAAAGTTAACTATAATCCTGAGCAATAACAACAACCAAAAAAAGGACATTAAACCAATCAACAGATTTCAGGATTTTATTGCAAAAAGACAAGAACGAAATAGAAAATTTAACATTCAAGATTCAAGATATAAGGTAAACATCAAAGACTAATCATAAGGGACTCAATAAAGACAAACTGTTTACTTTTTATATGTGGAAATGTAAACTGTAAAAAAGACTAGGGTAGAGCTGAGTAAGATGTGATTCTAAAAATAAAATTATGGAGGAAAAGGGAAAAAGTAATTATCACATACAAATGAGGTACAAGAGGAAGAATTGATACAGAGGAATTAGATAGGGAAGGAAGGAGGGTAGTTCTGGAACCCTACTCTCAGAATGGTTTGAGGGAACAATACATATATATCTAGAAGGGCATAAAAGTCTTCTAATTTCAGAAAGAAATAAGAGGGCAAGATGGGGGCAGAGGATAAGGGAGGGATAGGGAATAGGATAAAGGGTCATATAGAAGGGTGTATATATTAATGAGAATGGGATAAAGAGGGAACAACATGTGTGTGTATATGTATATATATAGAGAGAGGTATACAAATATAAATTTGGAAATAAATATGAAGGTAAGGGGATAGGGTGGAGAGGATAAAGGAGGGATTCTTGAAGGTGGGGTAGGTTAGGGAATAGGAGAGGAAGATAGGTAGAAGTAAAGTAGAAGAGTGAAGAGGGATAGGAATAGGGTGAGAAGAAGAAGGAGGAAAATAGGAAGGAGGAAAATATACAACAAGTAATTGTAGTTTAGAATGTGAATGGAATGAATTTACCCACAAAATGGAAACTGTTAGCAGATTAAAAATATGAATTCAACAACACGTTGCCTTTAGGAAATGCTATAACAATGAGAAATACAAACATAAAATAAAGGTCAGGAGTAAAATTTATTATGTAAAAAAGTGGTGATAGTAATCATGATCTTACACAAAGTTAAAGCTAATATATTTAAGTAAAAGAGAAAACTAGGAAAACTATACCATGTGTCAGCCAAATTAATCAATAGTTTTAAACCATATAAGACAACTAGACAGTATTAAAAAAAAATGAGAGTTAACTTGCCAAAACAGACACAGGAACTATATGAATATAAACACCTTTTATGTAAACAAAGTTAGATCTAAATAATTTTTATTGTATATGGGTAAGTAAAGCTAATATAATAAAAATGATAATTTAACCTAACTTATTTATATAATGCTGTCCCAATTAAATAACTAAAAAATTATCTTACTGAATCAGAAAAAAAAATAACAACAGGGTTCATTTGGAAGAGTAGAGGGTCAGGAACTTCAAGGGAACCAGGGGAAAAAGATGTGAAGAACTAGATTCAGTAGAATCAGATCTTAAAACATTATAAGGTGAGAACAGTGTTGAAATGTAAAATGGATAATTATGATTATTTTAAATTAAAATTTCCCTGCATAAATAAACCTATGTAGCCAAGAATAGAGAGAATGCAGAAAAACTGGGGAAAAACTCTCATAGACAATCTCCCAGATAGAATATGATTGGGTTGGAGTATTATTGTGGTTTAGGAAATTATGTTTGCATATGTGTTTGTATATGCATATGTTTATAAACATCTACACATATGTATATACATAATACATGCACACATATATGTATTTGTGTGCATATATAGGTATACGTATATATGTATTTGTTCATGCTTAATTTTAACCTTCAGGGGCAGGGTAGGGAGGAAGGGGAAAAAATGAAGTAAAACATGCCCAGCAGAAGACAAAAGAAAACATACAAGGAAGCAAAGAAAAGATGGAGAGCTTTGAATATATGTAGTATTCGTTATATAGGTTTCCTTGAAATGGAAATTTCTTGCTTTATATTGAATCCTTTCATGTTCTGCTGTGTACATGGCAATGTATTTTTTCTTATTTTATATTTAAATTTACAATAAATTCAAATATGATAAAAATTTTAAAATTAGAATCGAAAAAAGATAAATGTGATTACGTCTTATTTTACTTTTTGCTAATTCATTAGCATTAATTTTCCTTCCACCTTTCCCTTGCCATGAAAAAAGGATAAGGAAATGTGTAAGACAATGGGATAAAAAAAATAGATAATGAATGATCATAACTGTGAGTGAAAATGAGATGAATGCATCCATATAATAAACAAAAAAGGACAGCAGAATGGAATAGAATTTATAAGAGAAATATTCGAGACAAAAGATTTACACAGTTTGTTTTTCTTGACAGTGCATATGTGTTACAAGAAGTTTTTTTTTCATTTTTCTTTTTTTTTATGGCAAGTGGAAGGTAGAAGGAAGGCTTGAGAATTCAGGTTTTTGCTGTAGCATTTCTGGGAATTTTCTTTTGAGAGTTCTTTTGGGAGGTGACTGGTGAGTTCTTTTATTTTCTAATTTGCCCTCTGGTTCTAAGATTGAAACATGGTGTGTAGGCTCTTTTATTTGTTCATGGCCTTTAGTTAGTTCAGTTCTTCTTAAATTATTTCTCTTTGATCTATTTTCCAGGTCAGTTGTTTTTTTCTAAGAGATATTTTACATTTTCTTTTTTTTTTTTCAGTCTTTTGACTTTGTTTTATTGTTTCTTAATGTCTCACTGAGTCATTAGCTTCCACTTAACCAATATTACTTTTTAAGGAGTTGTTTTCATTAAGACTTTGTATACCTCTTTTGCCATTTGACAAATTCTAGGTCTATGTCAGCCCTAGACATAGGTCTCCTCCTCTAGTCACCTGAAATTCAGTAGTGAATGACAGAGTTGCCAGTCGGCACTTGGTCCTACATATCAGGTCTTTCTGGGTGGGTTTGGGAACTCTTCTTGTTCTGGTATGCCACCTTGTCTCTCTGTTCTGTACTGGAATCCTCTGTTAGCAGCAATGTTTGTAGACCTCTCAGTCTGTCTCTCTATGCTGACCTGAGCTGGAAAAAGGATTCATTATGATATTTTCTTGGATTTCTCAGCCAGGTCTTACTCTGAGACATTTTCTAGACCCTTGTGGAGGAGTTGTGGGGGAGGGCTCAGCTGTACTTCTCACTACTTTATTATCTTGACTACTGTCATACATCCTAGACACCCCTAGTTTATAATGTTCAATAAATAATTGGTCATGCAGTACTAAAGTTCAAGTCAGAGACTTGTATGTATATATATGCATGCACATACACATATATGTTACACATATGTATATATTATGAATGTAGCAATAGAAATTAAGACAGATATTGCATGGGTTGAACTGTCATGTTTATCTAGATGAGTCACAGATCTGTCATATCTACCTACCTAAGCTACCTTTCTCTCTGTCTCTCCGTCTCTGTCTGTCTTTCTACTATCTATATCTGTGATTCATCCATGTAGCCATAATAGTTCAGCACATGTGAACTGATAATGTAACTGAGAAAGAATGTAGAGAAGGGGCTTTTAATGTGGGGTCCACGAATTTGTTCTTAATTTTTTTTTGATAACTGCATTTCAATATAATTGGCTTCTTTTGTAATCCTATGTATTACATTTTGTGCGTTAAAAAAAGACCCATTCTAGGAAGAGGTTCATAGGTTTCACTAGATTGGCAAAGGGTTTGATGACACAAACAAGTTTAAGAACTTTGGATATAGAAAAAGAAGACAAGAGGGTCTGGGGCAGAAACTTGGGGCTTTGATGCTGACAGATATCCATAATAAAAGCTTGAATGGGGACTTGTAGTTAAAGAATATTGACCTTGCTTCCTTAGCTTTCTAGCTCAAATTCACCTGCATGCTAAGCCAGAGAGGATCTTAAAAATGTCCAATCCTAAATTAGATTATTACTTGTAATTGAAAATTTTTAATCTCCTTTTAGACAATGGAGTAAAAACAAAGCAAAACAAAACACCAAAAAACCAACAAGACAATTTTAGCCCAGTGGCAGCTATGTCTGGGTTTTGTTAGCTGGTTGTGGTGGCTACATGTGTCTACTCTTCTCATCAGGAGAGGTCTTTGAACTTGGTCAGCTAATAATTGCTTCTATCTTCTTGATATCAGTGTGCACTCCTTATTGAGTTACCCACTTATGACCCATACACTTAACTGAAGTTCTGAAATACTATACCCTAGCAAATGACAGTTTCAGAATTGCTTTTTTTTTTAAAAAAATCTGATTTAATATTTTTATTATACTTTCCTCCTGTTCTTCCATAGACTTTCCAAAGATTATTCAGGTACACCAATACTTCTAGATAATTCAAATCTCCCATTACATTCTCTTTGAATCCTTGAAATGTGGCCAGGAAGCTGTTATATCTAAGATTCTTTGGGGCATACACTCAAATGGGTGGGCTCTTGCCGTGAGATGAAGACCATTTTCTCTTTTGCCTTTGTTCACCAAGTGGGGACCTGATAGCACCCAAAGCATAACTTCAGTATTGAAAATGTTTGGCTGTTCAACCAATGGTACAGGGCACCTTGAACTCATGAAGTGGTGTACTGCAGCAGTGTCAAACACATTGCCAGTGGCCACAATCTGTCCAACAACTCTTTGTCAGAACTAGACTAAAATGAACTTGGGAAACAAAATAAATAAAAATGCAATATGACATAGATGATGTTAATTTGTGGTTTTCTAAGTCAATGCATGAATCTGTTTGTATCGGAGTTTGACATACCTGGTGTACTGGTCCAGTTTATAGAGGGTAGGGAATAAGAGAAAGGCTGCCAGCCAGAGCTACAGCACACAGGATGCTTGGGGGTGGGGGGAGGACACAGAAAATTCTCATGCCAAGGACAGTCTCAGGTAGTATCTTCACTGCTTCCTTAACTAGACCCTCAGAGGCTTTCAATTATTTCAAAAGACAATAGGATTGTGGGCAGCCTTTTAACTACCAACAATATGAACCAAACTTCTTTTTTAAAACCCTTCCTAAATAAATGCTGCAAATGGAATGTCAGTGCAGTTGCTTATGGCTCCCTTCACCTGCTCTCTGCTTCTTGCTGAGAGTTCATGTTCAAAAAGCAAACAGTATCTTAAACTTCTAATTTTCCCTCCATTCTATTTCTTCTCCTCCAAGGGGGATATGTCATCTGGTGAAATTTCAGGTACCTTGGGGAAACTTAGTATTTCAGAATTTCAGTTAAGTGTATGGGTCCTAAGTGGGTCACTCAATAGGGAGTGAGCACTGATATCTAGAACCTCTCTAGAATAGGATCTAATAGAGTGTGAAAATTAATAACGATAATAACAAACATTTGTTTAACATTTCAAGGTTTGCAAAGTGCTTTATGAAGGAGAGATCTTGATGAAGCATCTTAGGAAGATTAGATGTAGGATAAATCTTGTTCAGCTGGGATATCAGGGAAGACTGCATGAAGAAGGTAATACTTGAGTTGGGACTTGAATGATGAGAAAGATTTCAACAGGTGAGATACACAGGGAATGCATTCCAGGCTTGGAAGATGGCTTGTGTAAATGGACAGAGGTGAGAAAGAAAGTTCATGATGAGATCAGTTGACAACTAATAGTTCAGTCTAAACTGGACTATAGAGTTTTTGAAGAAGGTTACTATAAAATAAGTATGGAAAATTTGGTTAGGGCCTGATTGTGAAGACTCTTACATATTAGAGAATTTTGCATTTTATAGCCAATAGGGAAATACTGAATATTTCTTGAGCAGGGGAGTGACATGACATGATCCAACCAGGGCTTGAAAAACATGATTGTGGCAGCTGTGTGAAGGGTAGGTTGGAGAGGGAAGAAAATGGAAACAAAGAGAGTAATGAGGAGCTTCTTACAACAATATAGGTGAGGGGAGATAAAAGCCTGAAGTAGGATGATGGCAATGTGAGTGAAGAGAGGTCTCACATTAGAGATATTCCAGAGGTAGGCTCGACAGGACTGCTTATGGTGAGAGCTGAAAGAGATAAAACAATCAAAGACAACTCAGTAATTGTTAAGACTGGGTGACAGAGAAGATGGTGATGTCGGTGACAGAAATAGGGAAGTTTGCAGGAAGGGGAAGTTTTGTGGAGAAGATGAGGACCAATTTTAGACATATTGATTTTGAGGTGTCAGAAGGATCTCAGAGTGGGGGAGTGGGACTGGAGGTTAGAACAGGTATTACAATAGATGGGCAGGTTTAGGGGTGATCTGCATAAAGGAGATTGTAGAATCACTGATTTGGAATCTCTTCCTTAGAGAGATAAGAGGAAAAGGTATGGGGTCAGTTCTTGAGGTATGGGAGATGGTGGATAGACTGTGTTTTCAGGAAAATTGGAGATGAAGGCATTTGCTGAGAGAATCAGGATTATTGGATTTTGAACCAGAAGGGGCCTTAATGACTACTTTTAATCTTTTCCTTGCTTCTAGCTTTTTTCCCTTTGCCAACCAGCATGTGCAGATCTCCTCCATCAAGTGAGAGAACTAAGAGGTTATGAGAGGATGGGATAGAATTTGAGGTTTGAGAATAGAGGAGCATATTTGGAATAGCCACTTTGGGAAGTGTGATGGCAAGTCAATCCGGGATGAATCTAAGGAAGATTGTGCATCGAAATAAATCAGCATGCTGGATGTGGAGTCAGAGGATCTAGGTTTGTACCTTGGTTTTGCCACTTATTACATGGATGACTTTAGACAAGTTAAATTTAGGAGTCAGTTTCCTCATCTGTAGGAGAAAGGTATTGGTTTAGATGACCTCAAAGGGCCTTTCTAACTCTTAATTTAGGATCCTATGATCCTGTGGTAAGGAGCCAATTGAAATCAGAGAGCATGGATGTATGATAGACTTGAGTTTGCAGTTTCATATTTCCTTCCGTCAGAATTTATATACTTGAGCAAAAGATCTGTTGGTGCTCCATAGTAGAGAAATTGGGTGTAAGAAGTAACCCCAGAGTGGAGATCAGCAAGGCAGAAGTAGATGACTATGAAGGTGTATGTGCAAACCATTTATATATGTGATTATTAGAAGGTGTAAAAAAACTCTACTGAGGTCATGAGGTAAAATTACAGTATAAAAGAATGAAGTAGGGGCAGCTAGGTGGTGCAGTGAGTAAGAGCACCGGCCCTGGAGTTGGGAGGACCCAGGATCGGTTCTGGCCTCAGATACTTGATACACACACACACACACACACACACACACACACACACACACAAACTGGCGTGTAACATTGAGCAAGTTACTTAACCCCAATTGCTTAAAAAAAAATAATTAAGTAACAATGGGTAGAAATTTTGACAACATAGCAAGTTACAAAGGGAGGGATATAAGATCCAGAGACCTCTCAAGGCCCCAGGCTCTATGACTCTATAAAGAAATCTAGTAGGGATAATCAATCAATCAACATGTGTTTATTTAGCACCTCCAATGTGACAGGTACTGTATAAGCCTCTGGGAATGCAAAGACAAAACTGAAATAACCCCTGCTCTTGAGAAACTGACTTTTTCTCTTTTTTTCTTTTGATTTTTTTTTTTTGAAGGGGAGAGGGTAGAGCAGTTGTGGTTAAGTGACTTGCCCAAGGTCACATGGCTAGTTTTTGTGTTAAGTGTCTGAGGCCAGATTTGAACTCAGGTCCTCCTGACTCTAGGGCCAGTGCTCGATTCACTGTTCCACCTAGCCACCCCAAACTGATTTTTTCTCAGGGAAGCAACATATACATAAAAATATTTACAAAATAAATACAAAGTAAGCCAGTCAAATCAGAATTTGTAGACCTTCCTTAATCATTAATTCAATGATTCTGTGGTCCTTTGAGTTTAGATGGACTGTGCTGAGATGACCATGAAAGCCAGAGCCATTACTGGGGATACTGCTGATTGGGACAATCATTAGCTTGTATTTAAGTACTGATTAGGAGCTTTAACTTGAACCCCAAAATTACTTTCCTTAAATTAATATAAAAAACAGGTAGATAGTTGTTGTTGAGTAGTTTCAGTCCTGTCCAACTCTTCTTGACCCCATTTGGGGTTTTCTTAGCAAATAGTGCAGTGGTTTGCATTTTTCTTCTTTAGATTATTTTACAGATGAGAAAACTGAGGCAAACTGGGTTAAGTGACTTGCCAAGGGTCACACAGCTAGTAAGTGTCTGAAGCCAGATTTGATCTCCAGAAGATGATTCTTCCTGATTGCAGACCCAGTTCTCTATTCACTGTGCCATCTAGCTGCCTCTCTAATTCAGTACCCTTCTTTTTCTGAAGAGAGTAAAGTGGCCAGGGTCTGGCCGTAACCTCTGGCTTTCCCTCTTGGCTGGAATCAGTGTCTCCCTTAGAGAAGGGTAGGGAAGAGATGCTAAATGTCTGTCTTCTTGCCTCCCTATGATCCTTCTCTACATAGGCCCAATGTGCACATACTTAATCAACATGGGCAAACACAAAACAAAACTCACACACCACCCTTCACATATATCATCATTTGTTCAACCATTTCTTTTTCAGTTTAGTTCTTTGTGAAGTTTTTATGCCCTTCTAGATGACAGTCAGGATTAAAAAAAAAGCTTCAATAGGCTAAAATGTGGAAATTTAATAGAGATAAATCTAAAGTCATATTTGGATTCACCAGTCAATCAACAGTCAATTAAATACCTGTTACATGGTGACCACTGTGCTAATCACCAAGGATACAAAGAAAGCCAATAAATAGTCCCTGATCTTAAGGAGCTCACAGTCTGAGATTAATTTTTCATGAATAAGGTGGACTAGATAGGAGTTTGTTTAGAAAAGATCTGGGTGGTTTTATAGAACACACATACACACACATACATATATGTCTTGACAACTCCCAATAAGATCCAAAGCCTGAACTAATCAATCAGACTGCTTTTCTTTGCTCTAAAAATGCCCTTTTCTATACCAAAGACCAGATGAGGCTAAATAGTGGGACTTCTTTTATCTTTTCTAGAGGATTGTACTGTGGGGGGGAGACTTGGGTATCCTGGGATCCTGACAGTACTTTGTCAATTGTCTTGTCAATCTGTATTTACAACTAAGAAACTTCCTCTCTCATGGTATGGATAAAAAAACATATGGAGACCAAAAATTTGAGGGACACAGATATCCTGGAATTGTCCTAAAATATATAAAAGAACTTTGTCATTCTTGTATCAGGCAGTCAGAACTTAGGTTATGACTCCTTGTATGTAAAGCTTGCTAGCTTTGTCTAGTTTTAATGATATTTAATAATATTTAATAACATAAATGTATATCACCCAGCCTGTTTGTCTCCTTTAACCAAACTTTCAGGTCAACAGTTAATATGTATTTATACATAATATGTATATATGTGTGTATGTATGTTTGTGTACGTATACACACATTCCATACATTCTAAATTCAATATGACTCAACAGTATGATATGACAGAATAACCACAACCAAAATCGAATGCGATGTTACGCTTCACTGAGAGTATCCATGAAGGTGATTGTCTTGCTATTCTCTGGCCTGGTCAGACCATATCTAGAGTGTTGAGCTCAATGTTACAAAAGCTCTTAGTAACTAGCAAAGATTCCACAGGAGATGGTAACCAGAATAGTAAAGGGCTTCAATACTGTGTCACATAAGGCTTGTTTGAAGGAAATGGGGATGTTTGGTCTGGAAAAGAGAAGATTCAGGGGAAATATGCTGGTCTTCATCAAGTATTTGAAGGATGGCTATATGAAGAGAGCCACTAGGTGGTTCAGTGGATGGAAAACTATGCCTGGAGTGAGGAAGACCTGAGTTCAAATCCAGTCTCAAGTAATAGCTGTGTGACCTTAGGCAAGTCACTTAACCCTGTTTGCCTCAATTTCTTCATCTATAAAATGACCTGGAGAAGGAAAAGGCAAATCACTCCGGTATTTTTTGCCAAGAAAACCCCAAATGATGTCACAAAAAGTCAGATATGACTGAAATGACTGACCAACAACACAAGAAGAGGGATTAGATATCTTCTGCTTATTCTCAGATCCCAAAACTAGGAGCATTGGGTAGAAATTAGGGGAGACAAATGTCAAGTTGATTTATGAAAACAAACAAAAAAACCCCAAACCAACCCCAATTTCCTAAGGTGCAGTCAGCTACATTGGGAGAATTCCCCCTCCCTGGAGGTCTTGCAGCCTAGACTGCACACTTGTACGTTAGGTATGTTGTGGAGGAGATTCTTGGTTAGCTTCAAGTTTGACTAATCAGCCTCTGAGATCTCTTTTGAGCTCTTAGAGCTCAAAATTATTTTGTATATACTTTGTATTTTCTTATCATGTGCACATTGTCATCTGCTGAAAACAGAAAACTCTGGAAGGGCTGTTTTATTTTTGTCTTAAATTCTCATCACTAAGTACTGCATATTATCTGGCATATAGTAGGTGCTTAATAAGTGTTTATTGATTGATTGGCACATACTATAGATTTAAATTGCATCTTGAATGAAGGGATAAATAGATACAAGAAATTGAAAAATAATACTTATTTGGAAAAAAAAAACTAATTCCAGGTCCACTGAATCAACAAAGTCAATAAATTTTATTCCTAGGTCCAGGAGAAAGACTGTGATTCTTTTCCCTTCCAAGTGAATATACAAATTTTTTTGGTAGTTGCTTTTTGGAGGGAGGAAGGCAGGGCAATTGGGGTTAAATGACTTGTCCAAGTCACATGGCTAGTAAGTGTTAAGTGTCAGAGGCCACATTTGAACTCAGGTCCTCCTGACTCCAGGGCCGGTGCTCTATTCACTGCACCACCTAGCCACCCTACAAAAAATTTTAAACCACTCCTTTGTCCAGAAATAGAAGTTTATTTATTAAATAGCTAAAACAAAATAACCTTCAGTTAAACATCATACTTTTTACTAATGCTGTAGAAGATCTTTGTAGGATAAAATGGGAATAATTTGGTACAACCATGTACCTTTCTTCACTAATTATCAAGTTTTTGTATTCTGGGCTACTTTATTTTTTACACCCTCTGCTTACTTTGCTCTTAGTAGATTCCTGCATAACTTCTCTTCATCTTTGTGTTTCTTTGTTTTTTCCTCCCTAACTATTTTTTTTCCTCCTAACTATTCTGGAAACTTCTAAACTAAGCTATCTGAAGCAGGGATTATTCGTTTTTGTCTTTGTATCTGTAGCACTTAACACTGTGATCATCAGGCACATTTTGGAATTGAATCAAATTCAAATACCTTGAACTGGTCAAGCCTTTTCAACTTTCCTCTCTAATGGGGGTAATCTGTTTCTCTCCAGCTTTCTCCTCAAGTGTTCTGTACATAAAATGCATACATTCAGCATCCCACCACTGTGAACATCAATACTCCATGTGTATCTTCTCCCAGTCTCTTTGGAAGAAAAACAAAACAAACAGCTCTTGGAGTCAGTAGACTTCTTCATTCCCATCTGCTTTCTCAGGCTGGAGCTGTTGACTTTATCATCAATAGTTCATTGGTTAAAGTCGGTTACCTGCTTTTGAAGTTCCTATAGATATGGTGTCAAATAGGAGGAAAAGGTTTCTTAAAGAGATGGAAGACCTTAGTGCTATTGAACAGAAAATCAAATAGAATTTTCACTGATTTTTCTCCCCCTGTTTTCTTTAGCAATAACTTCTTTACAGTTTCTGGTTTCTTTCGTAGCAAAAATGTCAATAGGGGTATGAACTTATTAGCTGTGGGACAGGGATCAAGAGTATGAATACATCAATAAATGTTTGTGGATTTGTTGAAAGCTCTCTGTTTCCGTATTTTGGACCATCCAATATCACCTCTGTGGTGGTAGAAGAGGCGGGACTAGTGCCATTTTATATTTTTATCTACTTTATGGTCACTGGGTGGCTAGCCACTGGTGTTGAGTTTCTGTGCTTAGTGAGGCTAGCTCTTAGGTGACAGCTGCACAATTTGGGTTCATACTCAAAAAGGGAATGGTAAGAGAGAAAACTTAAAAGGCAGGGTGGTATCAGTCTGTGGAGGGTTTTCAGTGTCATGCTGAGGACTTTGAATTTTATTTGGCATCCATGGGGAGTCGTTATTGGGGATTGAACAAAGGAAGGACATGATCAGATGTATGTTCAAGGAGAATAAATGCGGCCTAATTGTGAATAATAATAACAATAGTGATGATAATAACAACTCTAACTTATGTGGAAGAGTATAATTTATGTGAAAGGCAGTATAGCAAAATAGACAGAGAACCAGCCTCCAATCTCGAAGCCAGGAAGATTCAGGTTCAGGCTGTGCCTCTGACAGATACTGACCAGGTGGCCACAGGCAAATCACATCACCTCTCAGTGTCCCAGGCAACTCGCTAAGACTGTAGGATGAATGGATGGTGCTGACCTGGGGGAGGAGTGGGATGGTGTACATACATGGGGATTGTCACTCATGTGTTCTTTATACCAATGAAGTGACAGGCCCATTTCCTATCCCTTTTATAGTTTATAAACCACTTTCCTCTAATAACCTTGTGAGTTAGTACAGAAGTTAAACAATTTTTACAATAACTTTATAGGCGTATGGAATAAAAAGAGCCAGAGATAACCATCAATCTTTGAACTTGGTACTAAAAGATAAGCAGTTGCATGACAGAAGTGGTAAAGTTAAAAGGGTTAGCAGGTTTGGAGAAAAGAAAATTAGCTCAATTTTGGGTATATTAAATTTGATGTGCTGATGATGTCCTACAGATAACTGGAGATTGCAGAATCACAACACAAACTTAGGACTCAAAGGGACCTTAGACATCATTTAATCAGAACCCTTCAGAAGCTGCATGGCACAGTGGGTAGATAGAGTGCTGGGCCTGGAGTCGGGAAGACTCATTTTCCTGAGTTCAAATTTGGCCTCAGATATTTACTAGATGTATGACCCTGGGCAAGTCACTTGACCCTGTTTGTCTCAGTTTCCTCACCTGTAAAATGAGCTGGAGAAGAAAATGACAAGCCACTCCACTGTCTTTGCCAAGAAAACTCCAAATGGGGTCATGGAGATAACACAACTGAAACAACTAAACAACAACACCAAATAATTCATCTTCGTGATGAGATAATTGAGGATCAGAGTGTTTAAGTGACTTGCTTTTGGTCATGTAGCCAGTGAGTGACAAAAATGGGGTCTGAACTCAGGTCCTCTGATTCATCCAGCATTCTTTTCACCCAGAGGTGTATAAAGTCTTGAGAGTTTAAGAGGGTATAGTTGAAGGAGTAGTAATGAATGAGGTTGCTCAGAGAGAAGAAAAAGAGATCAGAGGATGGAGGTTTTGGAAACACCAACATTTAAGTGTTGGGCAAAGGAAGAGGAGTCAGTGAAGGGGATAGAGGATTGCTTAGAGAGGAAGAAGGAGAACCAGGAAGTTATAGCATCTCAGAAGTTATGGAAGGAGTAAGTCTACAGAAAGGGGGAGTAGACAGCAATGACAAATGCCGTGGAAAGGTTACAAAAGGCCATAGGATTTATTGATAAAGAGGTAATTTGCATCTTTCAGAAAGCAGTTTCAGTAAAGTTGTAGCTTGGAAGGGGTTGAAGAAAAACTATATGATGAGAAGGTGGAAGTTCCAGGTTTGGACAGCTTTTGCTAGAGCTGGTCATAAAAAGGAAGGAAGAGATGGGATGGTAGTTAGATAGGTGAAAAAGGTAAATTGTTAAAAAAAAAAAGGATTGGGAAGATATGAGCAGGCTTATAGGCAGTTGGTAAGGAACACGTGGAGAGGGAGAGATTGAAGTTATATGAGAAAGAATGGACACTTGCTGGAGTAAGATCTTGGACTGATCAGGATTGGATGAGATCAAGGGCTTTAGAAGAGGTATATTGACCTTGATAAGGTATAACATCTTTTCCTCTGAGACGGGAGGGAAGGAAAGAATGGGTGAAGATATTGAGATGTCTTGAGGGATAGAAAGAGGAAATTAAGATAATTCTTAGCAGATGCACACAATCTCCTCCATGAAGTAAGAAACAAGGCATGTCCTCTAAGCATCAAGTTTAGGGATGGAGGTAGTGACTTGAGAAAAGCCAAACACATTTGGAACAATTGATATAGGGAATGAGTTATCCCAAGGGACTAAATCTCTAATGGTGATATTCCTGGCAATATAACAAGCTGCTAAGGTAAATGTTTGGATGATACTGTATAAGGTCAATGCTAAGCATGTAGACCTTCACTGATGAATAGGGGCTCATACGTTGGCTTTATTGTTGTGCCTTTTTTTTAAGTGTGATTTTTACATGGCACTGGTGGGGTATATTGTTTTCTTCTGGCAGAACACATCTCTACTTTATAATGAAAGTTAATTGAATTCATTTAGCAGGAATATTCTTATAAAAAACTTTCTATTGAGAGAAGGATATAACTAACTATAGAAGAGTTTTGTGCCCTGCTTCACTTATTAAAATAAATGCTTTCGAATCACCTCAATTAAGTAAATATTTTATTAGATGTCTACCACATACAGAACACTGTACCAGATACTGAGATACAAAGATTAGGTGGAACGAGAATTAAGAGACCTCAGAAATTCTTTGAAGGAGAGAGTTTTTAATTTTTTGTACTTTTATCCCCAGAGCCTGGCTCATAGTACTTGCGTAATATATTCTTGGTGATCTATAACCTTGAAAGTTTCATTTTACAGATTCAAAAGCTGAAGCCCCAAAAGTCTAAGTGACTTGTTCCAGATCACACATTGACCTAGTGGCAGAGGCAGTACTAGACCTTAGGTCTCCTGACTCCCTGTTCAGTGCTTGGCCTATCAGGCAATGGGCTCTCAAGATTTGGGATTGATACATTGGGATCAGTGCTTTTGAAGCTACTGTGTTTCATTGACAGACCCAACCGTGCTGCTGAAAGAGAATTGTGAGTCTGGGATGAAGCCTTAACTTCCAGGTGGATATGTCTGCAGAAGAATGTGAAATCTGATATCTTGTCATTTGAATAAGTTCCAAACTGGGAAACAAGTAAATTCTTGTTTCAAGTAAAAGTTCATTTACATCATGGGAGATTCCACGACTAGAGAATGGATGGAATTCTTCATAAAGAACATCAGAAGTGAGTTTCAGTTTTGAGCTGGTCTTGGGGATATCTTTTTTTTTTTTTTTTTAGCAATTGTGGTTAAGTGACTTGCTCAAGGTTACACAGCCAGTTATTTCTGGGTGTTGTGCTAAGTATCAGAGTTTGGATTAGATCCCAGGTCATCCTGACTCTGGGGCCAGTGCTCTTACTCACTGAGCCACCTAGCTGCCCCTGGGGGATATCTTTCAAAGACTGCTTCTCCAGTTTTATTTTTGTTGTTGTTTTGTTTTGTTTTTTGTTGGAGGGGGATGGGATAGAGAGGATGAGATGAGTTGTAGAGAAAGGACAGGGAAGGGACACAGGCACTTCCTTTTCTCCCTCCTCCCTAGAATGTTCCTTAATCAAAAAACTTTAAACATTTTTTTCCTAGGGTGTAATTACCATTCCTTTGAGTCTTAACATTTCACTGCCAGAAAGAGAGCCAATGGAGGTTAAGTTGCTTGGCTTCATCCTTCACGGAGAACTTACACTTTATTATTCACACAGTGAATGCATTTAAATTAAAAATTCATGCCAAGGGCCTTGTAGTTGTGCTGGAGGGGAATATCAAAGAGTTTCTGCTTCAGTTCCCTGTCTTCTGACAGGTGACTGGGTTTGTAAACATTCCAGGAGAATGGTTCTCCATTCCTTTAAAAAAAGAAATGGTTTCCAGGAATGGAGGTGCTAGTCTCTGCTCTGGCAACCTATTCTTGTGGATAGTTTCTGTTCACACAGATGATTCTCACTTCACTATTCACACAGTGTATTCCTATTTAGAATATTTGAATTGGAGAACTCAGAGAAACCATAGAAATGAGAACTTTAGTCCAACTCCTTAATTTTACACTTGAGAAAGTGAGGCAAGGGGAAGTTCAACCATTTGCTCAATAACTAGAACCCTTCCTTAGAGATGGAAAGGACATGGAAGATCTGCTTCAACCCTTCCCTTATAGTTTCCTGACTCCCAAGTTCAGATCTCTAATTGAACTGTTATAATAGTTGGGGTGGCAGCTAGGTGGCGCCATAGTGCAGAGTGCCAGGCTTGGAGTCAGGAAGACTCATCTTCCTGAATTCAAATTTGGCCTCATACACTTAATAGCTGTGTGACCCTGGGCAAGTCACTTAACCCTTTTTGCCTCAGTTTCTTCATCTGTAAAATGATCTGGAGAAGGAAATGGCAAACCACTCTAGTATCATCTTATATTGAGCAACATAAATCCTCCTTTCTTGTAACTTTAACCCATTGCTTCAAGGGCCCAGTCATCGAGGGCTAAGTAGAATGAATCTAATTCCTTTTCAAAATGGAAGCTCTTCAAGAACTTGAAAACAGCTATCATATTTACTTTTCTACATGCTAAACTTGCACTATTTCTTTTAAGAGATTTTCATATAGTTTACTTTAAATATTATCGCCATCCTGCTTGCTCATTTCTGAATACTCTCCAATTTGT
The DNA here is from genome assembly GCF_028583685.1 of Petaurus breviceps papuanus. Taxonomy (NCBI): domain Eukaryota; kingdom Metazoa; phylum Chordata; class Mammalia; order Diprotodontia; family Petauridae; genus Petaurus; species Petaurus breviceps. The sequence goes on along the minus strand of NW_027187419.1, from coordinate 4,376,725 downwards.
CAATGTCCTTTCTAAAATATGGCAGCCAGAATGGAAGAGAGACCACACCATAGATATGGTTTGACAAGTGCAGAACACAATGGAAAGGTAATCTCTCTTGTTCTTGAGTTATACCTCTTGTAATTGCAGTATAACATTACATTAGGCTCTTGTTTTTGTGAGGTTTTTTTTTGAGCTCCTATGTCTCATTGTTGACTCCACAGAGATTCATAATGAGTGACGTACTCACATTAGGGAAATCTTTCAGAGGTCCTAACCATACAGTCCACCTTCTCCTAACCCCAGAAACCCACGTGGATCGACAAAGTTTCCTAAAAGCAGCTATTTTATAATTACCTGCATTTCACCTACAGTCCCATAATTCAGTTCAGCTATTACTGATGCATCATTGTCTTCTACAAAACATTGATTTATCTCTCATTTATCCTTCTCTCCTGGTCAGGGTAAAGTGATTGCTTACTCTCCAGCTTGTGATTGGGCTATGATCTCTGAGCCCTATTGAAATCAATGTGCGTAGTAGTGGTCATCTTATTGAGAGGTTAGTGGTCAATGCAGAGGGACACCTATACTATGTTTTGGGAAGCAAAAGAAGAGATCTCCTTACTAGTGACCCAGGAAGCATAAATGAACTTCTCTTTGAAATCTGTTTGAGTATATTCTCATAAGGTCTATATTACTCATAAAGTGCTCTCATTTCTGATGAGTCTTATTTAACAAGACCTTTCCTGAATAAGTAAATTCATCCTCACTGAGAGGATGTCTCCAGAAGGAAGCTGATACAGCTATCATAGTCAGGATATAGATTCTACCAACCCCTAGTTAAAGACCTGGTACCTGGGGGGAATCCTTTCCTTCTCTTTGCTAAAGGAGGTAACTACAACTAAAGTAGAAGCCTTGAGTGGGCCTTGGGTAAGAAGGAGTTTCTGCTTGGTGACCCTATACCAACCTTTTGATACAGAGGATATATTGGGCTCCTATATCCAATGGGAGCCCAACCACCACCTCAGATTCACTAGGTTCTTAACCCTCTGCATGCCAAATCAGATCGGATAATCTCATGCCTCATCAGCACCTGCTTGGGAGAGATATTCTACCCTTCCTACCCTCTTGGGTGATGCTTTATATCTTATTTCCTAACCAAGAAGGAATAGATTTATAGAATTACCTGAAATCCTTGAACACATTTAATTCTTGGGTCTTTTCCCTCAGGTAGAGAGCTCCACATTACCTCAATCCCAAAGGTAAGAAACATGACAGGAGATCTTTCTTGCCAACTGTCCTACTTTAAAAAAAAAAGATAAATTTTGTTTTAACACAGTTGGAAAAAAACACACATGTCAACAAACCAAAAAATGAAGTGTACTTTCCAGTAAACAAAACAGCACGAGAATATTTATGACTTATAGTAAATGGAAGCCTGGTTTTTGCAATATACTTTTTGCTAAAAAGAATGGAATACTGTGTGCATTAATTTTAACAGCAGTAGTACCAGCTTTCTCCATCGTATTTAAATTGAGTTTTGTTGCCATACAATGTTGGCCTCATTTACAAAGGTGTAGTAAGTTCTTTCAGAGTCTTTTCTTCTCCTTTTCTTGACAAGCTTTATATGACAAATCAGAGATACTCACTTCATTTCTGATGGGCCTTATTTAATGAGATCTTACCTGAAAGCTTTTACCTGGAAGGTGCCTTTAAGCCTTGTTGAGTTAGTAGTAAGAGGCAGCATGAGGAGGCATAGATTCTGATGGCTCTGGGACCTTCACAGTTGGGGAGAGCGTGGAGTTCTGTGCCCCTAATTGTTTTGGTCCAAGATGGTCTTTGTCCCCAGCTGCTTCACTGGCTTATCACTGAACTGAATATTAAAATCTATTTCTTTAGCCCAGTCTGCAGAAGCCAAATACCTTGATAAATGATCCTTTTCCTCACTAGATCTCCATCAGCACTGCATCTTCTAATCCTGAGACTGCCCAGAACAACAACAAATTGTTCTAGGCAGTTAGCAACTAGATATCAGTAACCACCACCCTATATACCTTATATATATATATATGAAATATAACATATTTCATATGTTTATAAATTATTTATGAGAATGAGCTACACATGTATTGAGGGAATCATTGATATCCAAAAGAGAGCTAGGCAGTACAGGATAAACCACTTGGGCCTGGAGTCTAGAAGATCTGAGTTCAAATTTGGCCTCAGGAACCTACTGTACCTATGTGACCCTAGGAAAGCCACTTAACCTCTGTCTATCTCAGTTTCCTCATTTGTAAAATGGGGATAATAATAAAACCTAGGTTGTGAGGGTCAAATGAGACAGTGCCTGGCACACAGTCAAGTGAGTAACAGAAGCTTGCTACCTCTCCTCCCCCTTCTTTATGATAATACAAGAAAGGAATAGATAAATCTTTGAAAATGAGATTGTATAACAGTCCACATCTTTGTAATTTCATAAATGGCAGAGAAGTACAAAGTATATGAGATCCCATGGTGTTTAGGATTCATAATTACAAAAAGGATTTGATGCAGAAGAGCAAAATCATGCCTTAAAAACTATTTTGAATATAATGTCTCCCTTGTGTAAGTTATGATCATAGAAGATTCACGGATAGGTATAATAGCAAGATAACTTTATTCAGTGGCCCACTCTGACCTACGTCAAGCAAGAAGAAAAATGGGGGAATGTGTCACTCAAGTATTTTTCACTGCATAGAGAATGCCCGAGGCAAAATCCAAATGGAAGGATTCCCTGGAGACAGGGAGGTCCTCCAGATGCTTTTGTTGATGACATTGTGTTCATTACATCAAACTGTGTAAATGCCAGGTGTCACTGGGAATTAAATGTAGCTTAGCTATTGCTCTTTCATCAGTTAACATTTATTAAGTGCTCACTGTGTGTCAGGCACTGTACTACGCACCGGGGTTAGGAAAGAAGGCAAAAGACAGCCCCTGCTCTCAAGGAACTTATAATCTAGTGGAGGAGACAACATGCAAACAAATATATAAAAAGCAAGCTATATATATGACAAATTGGAAATTATTAACAGAGGGAAGGTGCTAGAATTAAGAGGGGTTGGGGAAGACTTCCTGTAGAAAGTGGGATTTTAGTTGGAACTTAAAGGAAGACAGGGAGGTCAGTAGTCAGAACAGAAGAGGTAGAGCATTGCAGGCATGAGGGACAACCAGAGAAAATGCCCAGAGCCAAGAGATAGAGTGCCTTGTTCATGGAACAGCCAGAAAGCCAACATCACTGCATTGAAGAGTACAAGTCAGGAGTAAGGGATAAGAGGAAAGGAAAGGCAGGAGGGAACTAAGTTATGAAGGTGTTTGAATGCCAAACAAAAGATTTTGTATTTGATTTTGCAGGTGATAGGGAATTTATTGAGTAGAGGGTGAAATGATTGGATCTGGATTTTAGGAAAAGAATTTAGTGTCTGAATGGAGGATGGATTGGAGATGGGAGAGATTTAAAGCAGGCAGACCCACTAGTAAGTTATTGCAGTAATCAGTTGTGAGGTAATGAGGGCCTACACCAGAGTAGGGGCAGTGTCAGAGGACAGAAGGGGGCATATTCAAGAGATATTGCAAAAGTGAAGTCAAGGGGCGGCTAGATGGTGCAGTGAATAGAGCACTGGTCCTGGAGTCAGGAGGACCTTGAGTTCAAATCCTGCCCCAGACACTTACACACACAAAACCTAGCTGTGTGATCTTGGGCAAGTCATTTTACCCCAATTGTCCTCCAAAAAAAAAAAAGGCAAAAAAAAAGTGATGTCAAGAGGCCTTGGCAACAGTTTGTATATGAGAGCTGAGAGATAGTGAGGCATCTAGGATGACTGTCAGGTTGTGAGTCTGAGGAACAGGGAAGATGTTGTTGCCCCCTACAGTAACAGGGGAGGTAGGATGTGGGGAGGGTTTAGGGGGAAACATAATGAGTTCTGTTTGGAGCCTGTTGAGTTTAAGATATCTATTGGACATACAGTTTGAAGTGTCTGAAAGGCAGTTGGAGATCTGAGTTGGAGGTCAGCAGAGAGACTGGGGAAGAAAAGGTAGATTTGAGAATCACCAGCAAAAGATGGTAATTAAATCCATGGGAGCTGATGAAATCACCAAGTGAGGTGGGAGATAGTGGGAGGTGAGAAGAAGACCCAGGACAGAATCCTGTGGGACACCTATGGTTAGAGGGTGTGATCTGGAGAAGGATCCAGCAAAGAAGACAAAGAAAGAGTGGTCATTTAGGTAGGAAGAGACCAGGAGAGAGTGGTGTACTGAAAACCTAGAGAGAAGAAAGTATCATGGAGAAGAGAGTGATTGCCAGCCAGTGCTAAAGGCTGCAGAGAAGTGAAAGAGAATGAGGATTGAGAACAGACCACTGGATTTGGCAACTAAGAAGTCATTAGTAACTTTGGAGAGGGCAGTTTCAGTGGAAGGATAAGATCATAACCCAGATTGCAAGGGGCGAAGAATAGCAAAAGGAGAGAAAGTGTAGGCACCTATTGTGGATCACCGTTTCAAGGAGTTTAGCTACTCTTTGGGAAGAAGAGATAGAATGATAGTCATTAGGGATGGAAGGGTCAAGTGAGGGTTTTCTCAGGATAAGGAGGAGACATAGGCATGTGGGAAATGAGCCAGTGGAGAGATGGAGAGACTGAAAATAAGTGGAAGAGTGGGGAATGATTGAGGGGGCACTGGGTGGCACTAAGGAAGTGACCTTATCTTCACTGCCTCTCCTCTCTTCTCTTCCCCACCACATCTCCCATCCCTGAGGCCCTTCTGCCTCAGTTTAAGCAACCACACTCATTATATTTTTGCCCAAACTTTCCCTTTCCAATTACTCTTGAGAATCCTCTCAGTCTTCCAGGGCTACAATCTATGTGCCCTCTTTAATTCCTCTCTCTTCTCTGGTGTCGAGTCCTATTGATTCTACCTTTGTAGCATCGGTTGTACATGTTTCCTTTTTTCCTCTGAAACTCCTACCACCTTGGTCATTCCACTTCTGAACTACTGACCAACCTGCTAGTTGGTCTTTCTGCCATGACTCCCTATTCCAGTTCATTCTACACTCAACTGACAAATTGATTTTCCTAAAGTTCAGGTCTAACCATGTCACCCTACCAATAAACTCCAATGGCTTCTTATTACTTCAAGGATCAAATATAACTCCTTATTCTATATGTATTTTACTGACATTTCCCCATGCCTGCAATTTCCTCCCTTCTCATCTCTGCCAACTGGCTTTCCTGACTTTTCCTTCAAGTAACAGTTAAAAATTTACCTTCTGCAAGAAGCCTTTTCCAACATCCCTTAACGCCAGTGCCCTTTAGTGATTATCTCCAATTTATCTTGTACACATCTTGTTTGTATCTAGTTGTCTGCATGTTGTCTCCATCATTAGACTGAGCTCCTTGAGAGCAGGGACTTTTATTTTTGTCCCCAGAACAGTATCAGACATATAGTAGGCACTTACTAATTGCTTCTTGACTTGACTCCAAGATAACAATGAGACCATTTTCTAGCATGGGGTAAAATGGCTCTGTGTTGCATGTTGATTGTCTTTCTCTGCTATCTTAGATAGTCTGTAACACACAAATTGTTAATATTTAAAAATCACATGTAGGTCTGAAACCCCCAGGTCAGCACTGAAATCTAATACCAGGATAAAGTTTAGTCCCCTGACTTATTTTTTCATTCTGTTTACCCTAGCTATAGTTACAGGCTTCCTCCATTTGTCCTCCTTCCTTCACAGCCATGCAATTATTATACAGAAACACCAAACAATAATTCATGATAGATTTTAGATTTTTCTAGTAGCAAAAGATCAGGATAAAGAAGCAGTTTAAATAAGATGCATAAAAATATCTGTTAGGAAATGGAAACAGGAAAGAAAATTTGAAGAAAGTAAAACCTTTGTTTTCAGAGCTTTTCTTAGCAATTAAAGTAATGATGGAAGCTTTGTTTTACTTAGTGTGGGCTGTGCCATTATTCTCCTGTGTTTTCTTTACAGGCAGATGACCTGGCTGTGTTCACTGTCATCTCTCCTTTGTTTGTCTCATCTTCTGATCACAGACTGTGTGTGCCTTTTTCAGAACTACCTAGCAAGACTGACCCCTGTCTTCTAGACTATGGTATTTATTTAGGTATCTAGGTATGATATTTATCACCATAGCTGAAGGTCTCTCACTGGACTAAGAGATCCTTATCCCTCTGAACTGCCAATCTCAGAATGACACATTCTAAGCCCATGTTCCACCTGGAATATAACAGAACCTCCTAAATGAGACCTTCAACCTCTTAAAAGAGCTCAGCTTAGCAATCTTCATGAAAAAAAGATGAAGTAGATGAAAAATTTCAATTGTCCTGACTACACTACACAGTTGGATGGATTGCCCATTGAAGCAGTTCGTTTGCACATATACTTTGAACAAATACTTCACATGCTCACGAATTAAGTGCAGAGTTGAATAAGAAGAAGAGAGATAGATTGCTTTTGGGAAATGATACATGATTTCCAGTAATCCCAAGGTTCTCCTAGAAGTAAAATCTCATCTTTTTTAACACCAATATTCATCCAGTAAAGTTACATGGCTGTGAATACTGGAACACTGTGTTCAAAGGATCAAAATTATTGGTGACCCAAAGTACAATGGAGAGATGTAGGATGGGTGTATGCAGCCTGTAGCAAGTTACCAGTGAAAACTTGCATGCAAGAGGTGCTATAGAAGATATCTTGAAGTGATGTATGATCAGGAAGAGATGAGCTGGTTATTGAGAAGGGATACTTACCAGGTGGACTGCCTGAATACTACTTTGAAGAAATTCTCCATTATGTTCATTAGATCTTCTATGGAGGATATTCCTAAAATACAGTGCCCACTATGTCATTCCCCTACTAAAAAAAATCTTCACTGGCTCCCTATTGTCTCAAATATAAATATAAAATCTTCAGAGAGGTTTTTAAAGCCCTCTGCCACTTGGTCTCCACTAACTCCTTTAATCCCGTTTCATATTGTTACCTTTCATGCGATCACCATTCTGGTCAAAATAATATGCTAATTGTTTTGCATACACAACATTCTATAACTTGCCTCTGGCCTTTGCATCGTCCATCTCCAGGTATATTTGGAATATGTTCACTCTTCTTCTTTTTTTTTTCTTTTGCTTTTTGGAGGGGGAAGGTAGGCAATTGGGGTTAAGTGACTTGCCCAAGGTCACACAGCTAGTTTTGTGTTAAGTGTTTGAGGCCAGATTTGAACTCAGGTCCTCCTGACTCTAGGGCCAGTACTCTATTTACTGCACCACCTAGCCACCCCTACTCTTCTTTACCTCTTAGAATGTTTATCTTCCTTCAAAGCACCGCTCAGGCAGCAACTCTTTCCTGAGGCCTTTCCTAGTTAGCCCTGTTTCTTGAAAGTAATTTATATTACTCTGAATGTACTTTGCACTTACTCCTCTGTACATATATTGCATCCCTCCCAATAGTCTGTAAATCCAATAGGTACAGGGGCTATTTGTTTCTTAATATCTAACATAGTAGCTTGCACAGAGTAGTCGCTTGTACATAATAGTTGCAACAAATAAAAAATGTTTATTGAATTGAATTGAACAAATATCTATTTAGTGCCTGGTATATACAGAGTACTATTTTATGTACTCATAGATGTATAAGGCCTACATGAGACACAATCCCTTCCATTACAGAGCTTACAGCTTTATAAAAGGGTTATCGTATGGACAGATAATTACAATACAGAATAATTATATTTTACGTGAATCAAGGAATTAGATTATAAAGTGTCATGAGAGGTCTGAAGTAGTTGGGAACTACTAGTTTGGGGAGATCAAAGAAGGTTTATTGGAAGAGATGACATTTTTTCTGGGATTAAAAAGATGGAAAGGAATTCAATGAATGAAGAGGAAGAGAGTGAGTATTCCAAATATAAGGGAACAGTGTGAGTAAAGTCACTGTTTGGCTAGAATATGGATTTTCTGAGAGGTGAAATAAAAGTCTGCAAAAGTTGGAAGATTCTGAATGATAGGTAGACATTTGAAATTGACTTGATAGGCTGTAGCGGCAAGCACCCCAAGCGTCCTCAGGGTTTGCAGCTACCACAGGTTCTTGGATCTGCTTTGTTAAAGGAAAGCAACTCAAAATGGGTTAACAAGCTTACTTTAATCAGTCAGACATATATCGTTTACCTTGTTCAGGAGAAAAGGTCAGCACCCTGAACCTCAAAGTATACAGGCATAATTATCAAGACAGAAACATCAAGTAGACAGATTTCCAAACTGTCCAACCATTACATCCATACCCAGTCAACATCTGGGTTTCCACATTCTGGGTTTTTCAAAGCCGGGGGACTCTCAACAACGGCTTCCCAGAATTCAGATCAAATCACAGAACACTTCTCAAAGTGAGTCCCAAAACAAAGTTACACATCAGGGCTTATATAGCCTTCTCCTGGCTCAGAGAATGTAACAACCTTATTGACTCACTGGCCAATCAAGAATTGAAAAACAAGCCTCCCCCACCCAAGGTTTCAGGTGCACATTAGCCTAGGGGCAGGGAAGATCTTTAAAATTTACATTCTTATTACATAGGCAACAGAATAATTGAAGGTATTTGAGCAAAAGAATAACATGACCAAATCTATGCAAAAGAAATATTATTCTGGCCATCCTAGGAGTGATGAATTGGGTGGGTAGAGGGAAGGGCAGATACTGGAGCTCTGGTTACCTGAAAGCAGCTCTTGCAATCGTTAAGTTAGGTAGACTTGTGTTTGGGCAGTACCAGTGGAAATAGAGAGGAAGGGACAGATTCAAGAGATGTTTTGGAGATGAAATTTACTCAGCTATCTAATTCATATGAGAAGTAAAGGAGAGCAAAGAGTTAAATATAACCCAAGGTGATGAATGTAGCAAATGGATTTGCTATCTATAATGGCTCAGTACCATGTTGGATAATCTAGGTGATAAAAAGAAATAAAAGATCTGATACTTGTCTACAGTGAGTTTATAATCTATTTAAGGAAACAGGAATTACTTTATGATATATTTTGGTAATATAAGACAGTCTGTGGTTAGGTATCAGAATGAATTATACAAACAGTAAATCATATATAATACCATACACATGCAAAAAGAGGATTCTATATAAAACTGAATCTCCACTTCATACTGCTTGCTTTTTAAAGCAAGTATGTGATGAATTTTAGATGTAACTTTCAAAATTGTCATGTTGGTTTGCGTTTTTTTTTTCTGAACTTCTATTCTGTGCATTAAAACAATATTATAATGGCTGCCCTTTTTTGGGGGGGCGGGGAGAAGACATCACTATCTTCAACTTCTCCCTTCTTTCAACTCTGCCCAAACTAAAAAACTGAAAAAAAAAATAATCCATCACAACAAATAAGCATAATCAAGCAAAAATGAATCCATGTGCCATGTTTAAAACGACATGGCTCTTTTTTCAATTTGAGTCCTTGTTAGTTGATTGAAAGTATATTTCATCATAGATACTTTGGAGATGGGCTTGGTCATTGATTGCATTGTTGAGAGTTCTTGTCTTTGAAAGTTCTTTTTCTTTATTATATCTATATCTGGCTATTTCTGCATCTATCTAATCGATATCTTTTCCTGGTTCTGTTCACTTTATCAATTTATACTACCTGTGATTTGCTGAAATTGTCTCTTTCATCAATTCTTAACAATGTAATAACAAAAACTCCTTTGACATGTATCTATAATTAATGTTTCCAAAAACAATAATGGCATAGCACTTCCTAACTATTGAGTACCCAGGTAGGTGGGAGCTGCTATTGACAACTATGTCTCTGTCCCAACTCTTCAATTTTCCTTTCACTGTCATTGGATTCAGGGAGATTCTAATCTTGAATACTCTCAAGGATTAGATTTAGAGGCTTCCTCACCCTGGAGCCTAGCCCCATGTGTGAAGGCATGATCTCTGCCCTGACTCATCAAATCACTTGGGAAAAATAATGGCTTCTTAGTCCTCCCTAATAATTGAGTGCTATTTTAGACAAGCGATTTTACTGCCAAGAGACAAGAGCATGCTATGAGCATTGTGTTATCTGAATGTGTGTATTGTCTTTCATAATTTTGGGATTAGGCAAAAGAACTGGTGCTGAGTGTAAATTCATCCAGGAGATCATCAGATATTGATCATCTCAGGAACCCATTCTTTTGCTAACTCAACCCTTTCTTCCCTGGTATTGAGAGAGAGAGAATAAGGTGATGCTGTTGTCTGTCATCACAGGGTCCTTGAATATGGAAATCTTAGTCATCTAGTACTTTCTCTATCCTGTAGTTAGAAAACTCCTTCATCTTCTACTCTGTATGATTCAGGGTCAGGTCTGTCATTGTGAAAACTCCCTTCATATGCCACCATTCCTATTTTTAAAAAATCCTCTTTCTAGATCCATTGTCCCTCATCTCCTAGTGCCCTACCTCTTCCATTGTGCCTGCTGGACCATGAGTCAGGAAGACCTTAGTTTAGATCTTATCTGCCCTCACACACATTAGCTATTTGAACCTGGAAAAGTCATTTAACCTATATCTGCCTTAGTTTTCTCATTTGTAAGATGGGGATAATAAATGTACCTATCTACCAAGGTTATTGTGAAGATGAAATGAGATAAATATAAAATGCTTGAAAAACCTTAAAGTGCTATTTAAAAGTTATCATCATCATCATCAATCCCCACCAACAACAAACTTACCTTCACCTCATATTTCTTCCCCTCACACTTTTTCTCTTTTCTTATAGTCATGGAAATGTGGCTCTTTTTGTAGGAAATGGCACCCCCAGGAACACTCTCCAGCACTAAGAGTTCCCTGTCCCGTGCCACCTGAAACGCTGGAGTAGGCATATTCCTTGCTCCTTGCTGTCTCGCTCTGACAGCCCCAGCTCCAGTCCCACCCCCCCAACATAGGAAGTTGTTCAAACAGATCTAATTCCCATGGTGTTTCAAGTGGCATAGCACAAAGTTCCCATTGCTAGAGCATGTGTAGCTAACCTTTTTCAATTTGTTTATGTCAACCACGTGTCAGCGCTCTAATGTAAAAACAGGACACTGTATCAAATCTAGCCAATATCATGCCTGGAGATCACATCTTGAGGAAATACCCCTCTATAGAATATAATTTCTTTGAGGACAAGGATTGTTTCATTTTTGTCTTTGTTGACCCTGGCACACAGTAGGCAGTTAATAAATTCTTGTAGATTGCTTGTTTGTTTGAAATAAATGGCACCCTTTGAATTGTTAACAAGATTCTTCAGTGTCCACCAGAGCTAGACTGCCCCCATGTGGACATATCTTGATTACACTTTACCAGAATTTTGTGAACACAAGACCTTTTGTTCTTGGATGGAATCCCTTTGATTTTTAGAATCTCAGACTTCCTTTGAAGGTTAGCTCCTGTGCTACCAGGAAACCTTTCTTGATCCCCTTAGTTGTTAATGCTGGGTCATTTACCCTTCTTTTCAAATTATTATGTATGTACCTCTCTGTTTAAATTATGTACTCTCTAGAAGAATGTAAGCTCCAGGGTGGATTGTTTTTTATTCTTTCTTTATAGCCTAGAATGGTTCTTTGAGTAGTAGATGATTATTAAATGCTTGTTCTCTTGGATTGTTAATAATGACTTCATGACATCTATATATTGGTTTCTTTTTGAAAACAGGGATATATATTGAATTGATAAACTGATGATGGTGAGAAAGCAGAAAGGCAAAAGAGAATTAGATGATGTCTTAATAATATCAGTAGCAAGGGAAGAAAAGACAAAATAAATGGTGAGATGAGGCTAAAATTGTTTATTTCTGCATCAACCCTTTTGTGAACAACAACTGAAGGCGGCTGATGTTGGCATTAGTAGGCTGGCAGAGTTCTGCTAGCTAGAGATCAATACACTGGAACAAGTGGGCAAGCAGCATTACATCTTATAACATAAGGTTGGAAAGCCCCAGGAAGAAACAGAAAATGCTTTTACAGACAAATATTCAAGGCCTTGCAATAGAGGGAGCCTGGAGATACTGCAAAAGAGAGGCAAGGTAGGAAGGTGCCTCAAGCTTCAAAGAGCAAAGAAAGTAGAAAAATAATACCAAGAGCCAGATGGGAATTTTAATGAATCAGGAGATGGAGAGCAGAAGAGTATGACTTGAAGAAGTAATGGAAGGACCACTGAACATTTGGAGCCCTACCACAGAGAGTAGAGACAGGCTCTCTGAAGAAGCAGCTTCTTGGGCTACAAAAAATGTTGATATGGGAACGCAGGTGCCACCAGGGAAGAGATCATAGGATCAACACTTAGACCTGAAAGGGATCTCAACAGTCATCTAATACAATTTCCCAGTTTTACAGATAAGAAAACTGAGTGACAGCAGTTAAGTGACATCCAAAGTCTCACAAGTAGTATGTGAGTAGAACCAAAATTTGAACCTAGGTTCTCAGACTTTACATCCAGAACTTCTCTGTTTTACCATTCATTAACGGCCCAGAGGGAGAAGACCCAAATGGTGTGACTGGTGATTTCCAGAGGAGAGGAATGAAGGTAGCCAGAGAAATCTGGTCCTATTAACTGATTACCACTATCTACTTCTGATCGTTCTTATGGGAACAAATGGTACCACCAGAAAGAACCTAGAATACACTTCTAGGGATTATGAAGTCAAAGGCAAAAATCTAAAGAGCTTAGGGGAACAGGTGGGATTTTGATCACTGTCACCAGTGAAAGGTAGATACTTCGGAAGAGAATGGCAGATCTGACAGAGTGAGCAGTTGGTCAAGAAGATGGTATCTGACATTAAGATTTGGACTTCTTGACAATAGCTTAAAAGGTAAGAATGATGAACTTTTCGTTAGGGAAAGATTTTTTTCCCCACAGTTAACTATTTCCCTTTTAATTTTAGCTGCACTGTATTTGTGCAAAACCTTTTTAATTTTAGGTAATCAAATTGTCTGTTTTATTTTCTGTGATCCTCTCTCTGTTTTGTTTGGTTTTGAGCTCTTCCTCTATCCATAGATCTAAAATGTATTTTTTTTTCCCAGTTTCTCTAATTTTTTTTAAAATGATGTTGTCTTTTATGTCTAGGTAATATATCATTTGGAGATTGGATAGGTCATTGTCTTGTATGATGTGAGCTGTTGGTCAAAACCTAATTTCTGCCAGACTGCTTTCCTGTTTTAATAGTGGTTTTAGAAAAAATAGCAAGTCCTTTTTCACATAGTTGAGGTCTTTGGGTTTTCTGAACACTGGGCTGCTAGGTTCATTTGCTTTGGTATATTATGTAGCTAATCTGTTCCACTGATCGACTCTATTTTTAAGTTATTAACATGATTGTTAATTAACATTGATGATTACTGATTTATAGTATAGTTTGATATCTACTATGATAAGCCTCCTTCCTTTCCACTTTTTTCATTTGAAATGATTAGATTGATTCTGTGTCTATTTTTAATTGATCCCATTTGCAATTAATCAGTTTTGTCCTGCAACCAAGTCATGGTTCTTTGTCTCTGGACTTAGTTCAGAATCTCAGCTGTTCTATAATAAGTTAAATTTAGAAGTCCAGTTCTCCTGGTAATCACTGTTCTATTATTGCCTCAAGAAAACCTGTTATTCTTGGAGGAAGTGGACGACACCAGGGAGTCTGGTACCCCACCAAGTTATCCTTCAAGGATGTCTGGTTTGTTATACCAAGAAGTCTGTCCCACTATCTCTAGTAGTAGATTCAGGTAGACTCAAACAATGGACATTTCTTAGTCACTGGAGGGAAGGAAGGGATTGTTGCTAGCCCTTCATTCCCAATTTTCAACCAATCATATTGTCCCCTACACCTCAGCTCTATAATGAATAATTTCACTGTTCATGATGTAGAGCTCTTGTAACCAATCATAACTTGTTCCCTGCCTATGAAGTTCTGCTCTGTGTTCTGTACTCTCTGAGACTATAAATGAGAGTTGTACCCTTCATTTGGGGTTTTAGCTTTGCTGAGGTTCCTATTTATTGGTAAATTTGGATTTAATAAATTGATAATGCTTGGAACTTTGTGTCTCAATTTACCCTATTTTGATAACGACCCATTATTTCCTTGTAGGTCCTTGAGCTTTTGTTCTACAAGATGAATTTCATTATTTTTTTCTAGTTTTATGAAGTAATCTTTTGTTTAGTATGGTAATAAAGAAATTCTTTTAGGGAATAGTGTCCTTTTTATTGGATTGACTTGGTCCACCCATGAGCAATTAATATTTCCTCAGTTACTTAGGACTGCATTTCCATGAGGAGTGTTTTGTTTTTATATTCATACAATTCCCATGTGTCTCTTGGCAAGTAGACTTCCAATATATAGATATGCTGATGATTTATGTGGTTTTATTTTATATCCTGAAACTTTGCTGAAGTTGTTCAGGTTTCACTTAAGTTTTTAGGGGGTCCTCTAGGATTTTCTAAGCAAATTATCATAATATTTGCAAAAAGTAATAATTTTATTTCTTTTTTGCTTATGTTTATTTCAATTTCTTTTTCTTCTTTTATTCCTATAGCTAGCATTTCTAGCCCTATATGTAGCAGTAGCACTGATATCCTTGCTTTATTTTTGATATGATTGGAAAGACCCCCTATTTTATCTCCATTACATATAATGCTGATTCTTGGGTTTAGTTAGATATTATTTATTATAGTAAAGAAAGATCCATTTATTCCTATGTTTTCTAATTTTGAAAAAAACTCTAATGGTTATCATGTCATGTCAAAAGCTTTTCCCACCTCTATTGCTATTATCATATGTTTTTTGTTATTCTCATTATTGGTGTTGTCTATTATGTTTATGATTTTCCTAGTATTAAACCAACACTGTATTCCTGGTATAAATTTGACCTGGTCATAGTGCATAATCTTTGTGATATGTAGGCATACCCTCTTTGTAATATTTTATTCAAAATTTTTGCCCATCAGTGTTCATTAGAGGTATTGGTCTATAGTTTTCTTTCTCTGTTTTGACCATCCCTGTTTAGCATCAAGAGAATATTTGTACCAAAGAAGGAAATTAGTTAGATTGCTTTAAAAAAAAACATTTTTGTACCTAGTTGATATGAATTGTATTTAGTTCTTCTTTAAATGATTGATAGAATGTTTGAATGATTGATCAAATTCACTTGGAAATCCATCTGGTCCAGTTTTTTTCCTGTGGGAGCTCATTTATAGCTTATTTCAGCTCATCCTTTTGTGACTGGGTTGTTTAAATCCTCTATGTCTTGTTCTGTTAATCTGGATGTTTTGTATTTTTATATTTGATTTTCTAAAGAAGGAAGAAGGAGAAATCTTCAAACATTTGACTCCAATGCCTTACACTATTCTAGAACTTGTCTTCAATGCCATGGTTTATGAGCATTCTTAACTCAAGGCAATTGTGATATAGAAGGAAGAGCACACTGGATTGGAATGGAGTGAACCTGGGATCTTATTTCATCTCTGCTAATTGAGGGAACTTACATAAATGGTGTACTCTCTCTCTGACCTCAGGTTTGTTGTTTGGTGTTTTTCTTTTTGGAGGGGGTAGGCAGGGTAATTGGGGTGAAGTGACTTGCCCAAGGTCACATGGTTAGTAAGTGTTAAGTGCCCGAGTCTGGATTTGGACTCAGCTCCTCCTGACTCCAGAGCCAGTACTCTATTCACTGCGCTACCTAGCCATTGCTGGTTTTTTTAATTTATATGGTGAAGGAGTAGGACCACATGATCTTAGCCTCTTCTGGCCTGGAAAAAACCCTGAAATTTATACACATTGTTAACAACAGTGATATTTCTTTTTGTAGGGAAACCAGAAATTTTGTTGCTTGAAGATATGCATGATAAAGTAGGTATTTAGAATAAATGATAGAAGGCAAAATGGCTGGTGGCATTACTGACTTGACTTAGCCCTTATGTTCTTGACCATAAGTTACTTTACATGCAAACTGGGAGCATTATGGAGGATGAGGAGATGTTTATTGTTCCAATCCCACACAGCACCTTTGTGGTTTTGTTGGAGGAACTCTGAAAAGTAGATACTAATTGACAATCAAGGGTTTGACAGGAGTTAAAAGGCAATTTCTAACCCCAAATTAGATAATGGGATGGAACCAGGGGTTTTAAGAGAAACAAGAAGAAAGTCAGTCAAAAAGATAAGCTTATTTGTAGGACAGTGGAATCCCAATGAACACTTTGCCTAGAGACCAATGGAGTGGTCCAGAAGAGAAGATATGATGCCCAGTAGGCATTGGAGATATGATACCCAACAGAGGGAAGCACAATGACATCACCATGGGACTGCAGTGA
Organism: Petaurus breviceps papuanus; assembly: GCF_028583685.1. NCBI lineage: Eukaryota > Metazoa > Chordata > Mammalia > Diprotodontia > Petauridae > Petaurus > Petaurus breviceps. Next base: position 4,360,393 of record NW_027187419.1, on the reverse strand, counting down.
TGACTATATGGCAGGGAAGGTGGGAATTAACCCTGTTCATACATATATTCAAGGGCACATGGTCTCTATGAATGTAGTAAAGCCACATGCATTCTCATGTTTGGCCATCTTGTGTGTTTCCCCCTTGTGAATCCCCTTTGTGTGTGTTCCCTTGTCAAGAATGTGTTTGAGTACTTACCCACATTCGTGGTATTGTTTCTTGTGGGAAAATATACTTCATCCTGAGGGATAAATATTCCCGAGGGAATCTTTTTCTTGTTACTTAATTTGATACATTTTTTGATTCAATGTGTTCTGTGTGGATAGCTTAGTAAAAGTAAACACATTACTGGAGACTTTTAAGGTATGGTTTTTAGTTTTTGGCTCAGTTAGGAACCTTTATAAAATATGGCACACAAAACAGAATACATTACTCCAGATGTGATATAACCTGGTATGACCAGAGGCCAGACCTCTCTTCACCTCTTTAGTTCTAGACCTATGCTTTTCTTAATGAAGTTTAACATTTTATTAACTTTTTTGACTTTCATCACATTGTTGGGGCAGCCAGATGGCTCAATGGATAAAGCACAATGGCCTGGAGACAGGAAGAGCTGAGTTCAAATTTGGCCTCACACATTTACTAGCTGTATGACCTTGAGTAATTTACTTAATCTCTGTTTGCCTTAATTCATCAGAGAAGGAAATGGCAAACCACTCCAGTATCTTTGCCAGGAAAGCCCCATGAAAATTATAGTCCACAGGGTCACAAAAAATCTAACACAACTGAACTACTGAACAACAAATCGAGTTCTCAACCCAATAAAAGTCCCACATTTTTTTTTCAGATGAACATCTGTCTAGTTACAACTTCCTATCCTATCTTTGTGAAGTTCATTTTTAAACAACTTTACATTTTTACCTATTAAATTTCATCTTATTAGATCTGGCTCAATGTACTAGCATGTCAAAATCTTCCAGAGTAAATTTCTAAAGCCTGTCATTCTTTCACACAGAGTTCACCCAAAACTTTCAGAATCCCATGGAAAAGTCTTTATTTCAAAAATGAACTTTTAAGTTGGAAAAGAAAAGCAGATAAACTGTTTTATAGTTCAAAAAGAAGAGTTAAGCAGCATGATAAAAAAAAAAAACAATTACTGTGATTTATTATTCATAAGGAATCAGGTGATAACTGATCTCAAGTCCAGGTGGAAGGAAGGATGTGACACAGGCAGTTTTCTAGGACTAAGACACTGACGGAAGAATCTGTGAAGCTCCAATTGTTCTTCTTTTCATGGTGAATTCGGGCCACTCACAGGTATGATGTGATGGAGGACTTTTTCTGTGAGTTCTAAGAGTTTTAAAATGAGGAGGCAATCAGTTTCTCCTATCTATTTCCATTTCAACATTTGATGGCAACAGCTTTTCTGAATGAATGATTGATTATATGGCAGATCAGCATCTGCACTAGGGAAGATGAAAACATGAAAATCCATACACAAGACTTAGGTGTCCAAATGAAATTTATTAGAAAATATTTTTTTATTGTCAGCTAAAGTTTTGACTGTTTTGGCAAAGCTCTTCACCTTTCTCATTACCTTCATTTGGCTGCCCACCAGCATTTTGATATATTGTCTGAGTACTTAAAGGGACACTCAAGATAGAGTCCAACAAGGGAAACTGCCATCAGATTATCATCTTCTTTGAACTGTAAACTGCCTCTAATGTAATCTAAGATTGCAATAGGTTTTCTCTTTGACTGTCATATTGCATGGTTGACACATATTGAGCTTAGAGTTCATTAGAATCCCTAGATTTTTCAAGATGAACTAGTTCTATGATTTGCATATGGTGTGCTATATTTCATTGGGTTTCAATGTGAACATGTCCTGAACCTCCCCATCTCCCTGCATCACTGGAGCCCTTCAGTGAATGCCTTGTGCCCTGAAACATTGTGTAGCACAGAGAGATGCATCTGAGATTATGCAAAATTGGAGAGCAGCTAGACCAGTTCATCCCACACAAATCCCTCACATCTCCCATGTGAACCAGTGCAGCCCACAGTTGCCATCCTTAACCCTTGGGACAGATATTGCAGAGAATACCAATAGCAAATGAAAAATTAGTTAGGACAAAGGAAGATATATAGAGGGACCTTTATAGGGACCAAGATTTCTTCTCCAGACCTGAAGCCAGAGGCATCTGGAAGAGTGACCGACTTCAACAATGGCACCTACCTTGTCAGCTTCACTTTATTCTGGGTGGGGAGATTCTCTGTGTCTCATGCTCATGTATTCCAGTGAAAGGGCATATGACTTCTAGAAAGCAGGATACAGAAGCTATGATAAGTTAATTTTCCATATCCAATTTGTCAATGGTTCATCTTGTATCTTCACTGAATATGGTCTAGTTCTAAACACAAGTGCTCAACTGTACCAGTAAACTGGACCCCAGAGATCATGAAACCTTCTACCATGTGAAAACTCCATAATGATTCTTGTGACACCCTCATAGGAAGAGCTGGAATAGAAAAAATTTCTTAATAGCAAGGGGAAAAACCATTCACTCAAAGTGAATAGGCTTTTAATTATATAGTAAAGTCCAGATTTAGGTCTGAGTCTATGGGTGTCAAATGATTCCATGTGACAATTTTTTTCCTAGCTGAGCCATCATATCATATGATAGTTTTGCAGAATTTCAGATCTGAAAGAGACCTCAGAGACCATCTAATTCAACCCATACTTGAATAGGAATCCTTTCTATGATATCCCCAGCTAGTCTACTTAGCCTTCACTGGACCTCTTCCAGTAAGGGAGAACCAACCACTGTCAGATGAATCCTCTTTCACTTTGAGATAACTTTAAATGTTAGAAAATTACTCTTTATGTTCTAGCTTTTAAATTAGAAGAGAAAAGCAGATACAGTGCTTCCTAGTTTAAAAAAAAGCAGTTTTAAGCAGCATAATAAAAAACAATTATGATTTATTATTCATAAAGAAACAAGTAATTGCAAATTCCACCCACTATTCTTGGTTCTAACATATCAGGCCAAACAATATAATTTTAATACCTCTTTCACATTTAAGTTCTTTGAAATTAAAGACAGTTATCATCCCCTCATTCCTCTTGCCCCAATGTGGTTTGACTGTGGCATATTATAGTGGCGCTAACAATATCCTCCATTATGGATAAATGTGTCAAACCACATTGAGAGCAACAATTCTGTACACCTTATTTTTGGAAGGACATTGACATTATGCAATAGAGGATGACCTGTATAATGAGAGGGCTAAAGACCATGCAATTTGATGCTCAGGTCAAGGAAGAGGGGATATTTCACCTAAATGATAAAACATGAGGGCTGGGGTGGGACAAGAGGAATGAGATAATTGGTAACAAAACAAAACAAAACAAATCTAGGGTGCAGTCCTTTCAGTCAAGTTTTGCATAAGACAGTGAAGTAGGAGAACCTAGATGATTCCAGAGATAGTCCAAAGTAATAAACTAATCACATTAGTTTTTTTTTTCCTGCTATATCACCCTTTTTATACATATTTTTCTCATAGCCATTGGTGAACGAGGCAAAAGAGATTCCCTTAAAATCATAGGAAGGGGCCCATTGGATTAGTGAAAGGTGGCAGCTCGGATTGGAGACCTCATTCTTTTTAAGAACTGCAACCTTGTTTATGAAGGATGCTAACACCTCAGGGACTCAGACTCATTTCCATTTAATAAAAGAGGCTTCTTGTGCCCTAGTCATATAGTTAGAGTGACCATTTTTCATTGCCCAATTCAAAATGGACAATTCTGGACAAAGGGTGATAGTTGTAGGACCTTGTGTTATCCATTCAGTAGCAAATAGGACCCAGTAGCAAGTGTGTAACTGTTTTTCAAAAGTGGCAAAGCAAACGGCCATTTTGTGGCATTTGTGACTCCAAAAGTCTAGTAGTCATTTGGCCAGGTCATCCCTGAGTGCTGCACACAGTATGGTCTTTATGGACAGAAAGCTCTGAAAACATGGACCCCATAGAGTACTAAGTGCACAGGGAGAGAGCCTGCTGTATGTCCTGGTTTAGATTTTCCAAGGCTGCAATTTGTTCTGAGCTCCACTCAAGAGATAGATACTTAAGAAGTGACTCCATAAAAGTGAGGCTGTCAGAAAACCTAGGAGAGAAATGTGGGTTCTCCAAAACCCAAAAGATCCAATAGCCCCTGGACTTTTTAGATTGTGGGAAAGAAAGTGTCACTCTTACTTTGGACTATCTCTGGAATCATCTCGGTTCTCCCGCTTCACTGTATTATGCAAAACTTGACTGAAAGTACTGCACCCTAGATTTGTTTTGTTTTGTTTTGTTACCAATTATCTCTTAATTGCCACAATGGTTGATCTTTTCTGATTCCTAATCCTTCTCAATCTATTTGCTGTATTTGAGACTATTCTGAAAGCACAGGTCTGATCAAGTCACCCCCTTACTCAGTAAACTCTAGCAGATTTCTCTTACTTCCATGATCAAATATGAAATCCTCTGTTTATTGTTCAAATCCCTTAATATGCTCCCTCCTCTCCCCCCTTCTCCTGACAACTTTTTAGTCTTGTTACATGTCCCTGTGATACAGTGACACTGGCCTCCTTCCTGTTCCTTGAATAAGACATTCAATCTCCCCAGCTCCCAACTCACTGACTGTTCCTGGAATGCTTTCTCTTTGTCACTTGTCTTTTCTCAAGTCCTAGCTGACCTTCTAGGAAACTTTTCCTTAATTATGGTGCCTTCCTTCTATCGACCTCACTTAAATTCATTTCACTTACAAGTCAAGACATTGTCTTTGTGATGTCATTGATCCTCTTCAAGAATGAAGGAAGAACAGCCAACCAAATCATTCCTCAGAACTTAACAGTTCTTGGCACATACTAAATGATTGCTGACTATTGCTTGACCACATACTCTCTCCTCTTCAGGTTTTCGTGACACTGCTCTGTCACCATCTACCTGTCTGACCATTCGTTCTCAATCACCTTTGCTGTCTCATCATCACATCGTGTTCCTTAGCTGTGGTTAAGGTTCTATCCTTCTCCTTTTAATGGTCTCTCTCCCACTGTCTTTCTGCCTCTCTCCTTTGCTTGTCTGTCTCTTTTTCTAACCTGATTAGCTCCCATGGGTTTAACCATCATCTCTATTCAGATGACTCTCAGATCTATATATCTAATGACAGTTTCTCCCTGAGCTTCAGTTCCCCATCACCAATTGCCCTTTGGATATTTCAAACTGGATGTCCTAGAGACATCTCAAACTCAATATATCTAAAACTGAACTCATTATCTTCCTTTCCCCAAAACTCTGTCAAATTTCCCTATTTTTGTCAAAGGCACCAGCATCTTTCTAGTGTCTCAGGTTTGTAATTTCAACGTTATCTTGGACTCCCCCCTCCTCCCACCCTGCATATCCAATAAGTTGCCAAATGTTGTCCTTTCTACTGTCATAGTCTTTCAATTCACTTCCTTCTCTCCACTCACTCAAGTACTACCTTAGTTCAGACCTTCATCACCTTTCACATTGATTATTACAAGAATCTCCTAATTGCTCTCTCTGCCTCAAGTCTCTCCCCACTCTAGTCTATCTTACATACTGCTATGGAAGTCATTTCCTTAGGCATGAATCTAATCCTGTGATTTCTCTATTCAGCCAACTCCAGTGGTTTCCTATTGCCTCTAGGATAAAATAACAACTCTTCTGTTTAGCTTTTCAAGTTCTACACAACCTGGCAATCTATCTGTCCAGCATCATTGGACACTATTTCCCCTTTCACACTCTACAATCCAACCAAAGTGGCTTCTGTGTTCTTCACACAGAACACTCCCAACTCCTTTCTTTGTGCCTTTTCAAAATGGCCACCCCCCAAGTCTGGAATGCATTCTCTCCTTACCCCCACCAAACAGAATCCCTCTTTTCCTTTAAGATGCAGCTCAGGAACCATCCTCTACATGAAGTCTTTCCTGATCACTATAACCACTGGCACTTTCCCTCCCAAATAACTTCGCATTTGTATCTATTTATATCCCTTATATTTATTCACTTTATGTATACCGTGCATATAGACATACATACATACTTCTTGTCTCCCACTTTAGAGTGTAAATTCCTTGTAAATAGGGATTTTTTTCTTTCTTCATACTTGCAATGATAGTGCCTAGCACAGGGTTTTTGAATGCTTGTTGATTGATTTCTCACCCTTTCCCCTCTATATGGATCTCACACCCATGCCATCATGGCAGCCTCATTTGACCAGGTCAGCACAATGCCATCAGTTTGGTGTAGATATCAGTGCCCTTAGGAAGGGGTACCCCATTCAATGCTGTGCTCTCCAGATGGTGCCAGGATGGGGAAGAATTCAGGTGCCTGGGTGAATGATGGTGAGGGGTATAGTGAATTCTTTTCCAATGAAAGTGATCCACTTCTGACTAGTTTCAGTCCTGGGAGAGATAACAAGCAAAGTAGATAACTCCATATCACTCACTTGGGGTCTGTGTCACATGCTCCACCCCACTGATGAGGGCAGAAATGGCTACAGAGATGTATGACAACTTAGTTTGTCTCTCTGTAATCCATTGTAAGTTATTCATCATCCTCATTAGTGACACAGAGTTTTTATAAGGGGAGTTGTTATTGTAAATTACCTTCAGCAGCTATAAGTGCAGTGGATAGAATGCTGGGCCCAGATACAGGAAGACCTGAGTTCAAATCCAGTCTCAGGCACCTACTAGCTATGTGACCCTGGGCAAGTAACTTAACATGTTTGCCTCAATTTCCTCAATTGTAAAATGAGGATAATAACAGCATTTACCTCACAGGGTTCTTGTGAAGATCAAATGAGATGATATTTTTAGTGTTTAGCATAGTGCCTAGCACATAGAAGGCACTATATAAATACTTATTTTCTTCACCTCTCCCTTCCTCTTTTATCTACATCACTAGGAAGGAAATATCTTTTACCTAGTAAGTCTGAGACATGATATTATTTGATATTAAGCCATATAAGATGGCTTGGACCTCCCAGGGTTACCATTTGCCTCTACCCAAAATAACTATACAGAAACACATAGGGTTAGCAAGAATATGGTGACACATAGGGCACTGTGTCATCTGTCAAGTCTGAGGGGAGGTTCATGGTCTGGCCTTTCATATTCCCTTGGGCAATAGGGAAGTCATGTCAGTGACTCAAATGTTAGCCATTTGGACCTATCAAGTCTCAGGGATAGCTTCCCTGCCTTTTAGGAAAAAACAATAACTAGCTGACCTAATGTGTCAAGGCTTTAGATGACCAGAAGACCCTGTCAATGATTTAAACCTTAGATCACTGGACCAATAAAGTCACTGGAACCACTTCCCTATCTTTTCAAGAAAAAAAATGAACCTAGTTTACTTGGCAGGGGTCTTGGTAGATATTGCTCTTAAACTATATGCAGCTAAGACATTTTGAGAGGCATTGACAAAACTTATAAACTGCACAATTATATAAAAGACATGAAAATTTCATCTGATGCAGAAAAGGGCAGGATAAATGCATTGATACTAAAGGAAAAAACAATGAAGCCAAAGAAGAAGCTCAGAAAATACTATGTCCTCCTTCAACACTGTCTTGTGTGAACAGGAGGCCTTACTCCTTAACAAAGCCCACCCCTTCCCTTACAAAAGTGATCTCAATCTATTCCTTTTGCTTTTTTTTTTAAAGGGCACAAGGCAGGGCAACTGGGGTTAAGTGACTTGCCCAAGGTCACACTGCTAGTAAGGGTTAAGTGTTAAGTGTCAGAGGCTGGATTTGACCTTCTTCTGACTCCAGGGCTGGTGCTCTATTCATGGCGCCACCTAGCTGCCCCTCTATTCTTTTTCCTACAGCAAATTGCCCCTCTGTCATCCCCACTTTATCACTGATTTAAAATCTTTCCCTGAATTCTGGCTCCTTCCCTACTACCTACAAACATACCTATGAATTCCTTATCCTAAAAAGTCTCATTTGATTAGTGGCCAAACTCCTTGCAAAGACTATAGATAATACATGCCTCCATGCCATATACTCTCATTGTCTTCTTAATTACATACAGTCCAGCTTCTGTGCTCATCATTCCACCAAAACTCTTCCCTTCAAAATTACCAATGATTTTTAAATGGCCAACTCCAATGGCCTTTTCTCAATTCTCATTCTTCTTGACCTCTTTGCAACCTATGACACTATTGGTCGACCTTTCCTCTTTTCCTTGACACTCTCTTTTTTCTATTGGAAAGTCACTCTCTCCTGTTTCTCCTCCCTCCTATCTGAACACACCTCAGTTTCCTTCACTGGCTTCTTCTCCAGGTCACATCCTCTAGCTGTAGATGTCCCATAGGATTCTGTCATGGCTCCTCTTCTCTTCTTCCTTTTTACTACTTCACTTGCTGATCTCATTAGCTTGCATGGCTTTAATTACCATCTCTATGCTGATGATTCCTAAATCTACCAGTTCTGCCCTAATCTCCCTGTCAGCCTCCAATATTGCATCTCCAACTGCTTTTCAGAAATATCAGACTGAATATGCCATAGACATCTTAGACACAACATATTCAAAACTTCCCTCATTATCTTTCTCCTAAACCCCCTCCCCCTTCTACTTTTCCTATTACTATAGAGGGCAATACCATCATCCCATTCCCTAGAGCTTGCAATCTTGGTACCATCCTCAACAATTTGCTATATCTCTCTCCCTCCTCCCACATCTAATCTGTTTCCAAGGTCTATTAATTTCATTTTTGCAACATCTCTCAAATATGCCCCCTTTTTTCTCCTCTGCCACTGCCATCACCCTGGTGAGGCCCTCTTTATGTCATGCCTAGACTATTGCAATAGCCTGCTCAAGTCTCCCCTGCTTCCAGTGATTCTCCATTTAGCCACTAAAGTAATTTTCTGTGTCACTCTCCCACTTAGTAAATTCCAGTGGCTCCCTCTCCCTATTACTTATGGGATCAAATACAAAATCTTTTCTGGCATTCAAAGCCCTTGTTAATCTACCCCTTCCTACCATCTTCCCTTCTCCTCTAAGCACACACACCCCTTTCCAGTTTTTTTATACCTTATGCTGCACCATGTACCCTTTGATCCAGTGACACTGGCCTCCTGGCAGTTCCATGAACAAGATGCTTTATCTCTAGGCTCTGGGCTTTTTTTCTGGCTGTCCTCCATGCCTGGGGCACTCTCCCTCTTCATTTCCATCCACTGTTCCCTGGCTTTCTTCAAGCTCCAGTTTAAATCCTAGAGGTAGCCTTTTTAAAACCCCTCTTAATTCTAGATTTGTAGAATTTCTCATTTATCCTGTATATAACTTGTTCGTACATGTGTTTACTTCTTGTCTCTCTCATTAGATTGTGAGCTCTTTGAGGGCAAGGACTCTCTTTTTTTCTCTTTTTGTACTTAGCAGAGTGCCTGGCACTACTACATATAGTAGATGCTTAATAATAACTTGAAAAATATTTTTGAAACATTGCACACAAAAAATTATGGATAAAAAGGATTGGCCTAAGAGGCTGAAATTCATAATTATCAATGCCCCTAAGCATAACATAAAAGGATAAAATGCCATTATTTTATTTTAAGAACTTATTCACAAAACTGCCCAGATATCTTAAAACCAAATGATTCTCTTTAAATAGAGAAAAAAATGCACAGAACTTCAACAAAGGGAATTTTAAAATTCAACTCACCTAGTCACATCACCTTCAAACTTCTAAACTGAAATGATTTTTAAAAAATCCTTCAAACTCTCTGAAAAATAAAGAAAACAGATATCAAAAAACACAAATCAGGCTCTTACCCAATATCTTCACAAAACCCAAGAAAGACAGAAGACAATGGAATAGAGCATGTATAAATTTTAAAAACATGGGCTCACATCCTATAATCGTTTATCTAGCTGACCTAAGTATTCTGTTTGAAGATTAAAGATAGACATTTAAAAACCAAGACGACATCAAAGAATTCACTGAGAAAAAGTCAACAACCACAAAGATCCTTTCAAAAGGAGCTGGAGTTATGCCCGAGAGAGATAAGCTCTTAACACTTAGCACAACAATGGGTGCCTGAAATCAGGAAATAGTCATATCTGAAATCTTACTGTAAGAGGCACATGCCACCAAAAAGAGGCAGAAAAAAGTAAAGGATTGATTCAAATATCGAATGTTATAGTAAGATTTTTTAAAAAGAGATGCATAGAGGGGAGAGTTAAAAAATATCTAAGTGCACAATGGAAAAGGTGTTTGAGATTAATAGAGGAAAGAGAACAGGTAACAACAACAAAAAAGGGTAGAGAGGGAGAGGGAGTTGGTAATTCCAAAGGAAAAAAAACCCCTATCTTTGTCAAATATAGGGTAAATCCTTAGCAAAAATAACAGAATTTTCCATGTAAAATAGAGGATCTTTAGCTTTACCAAGTCCAGGGGTGGAGGGAGGGGATTATTAAGTACCGACTATGTGAGAGGCACTCTGTTAAGCTATTTACAGATATTATCTCATTTGATCCTTATAACAACCTTGTGAGGTAGATGCTATTATCATCTCCACTTTACAATTGAGGAAACTGAGGCAGACATATGTTAAGTGACTTGCTCAGGGTCAAATGTCTGAGGTTGGATTTGAACTTAGATCTTCCTAACTTCAGGCTCAGTGTTTTTTTTTTTGTACCACCTATGGAGATTTAGTTACATAAGCATTGATAATGAAATAAAACATTTTATATTCCATTTTAACTACATACATTAAAAAAAAAATAAACACAACTTATGCTTGTTCAATTGAATTGAACTGATTTATTAGGCATAAAGCTGGGTGGAATACTTACCAAAGGTGTATGTCACTGTTACAAAGGAGGTTCATAGAAGAGTCCAAATGGAACTGTAATTCTTTACTGATGGAGAAGTTCTCCAGAAATCCTTCTTTGTGGAAGGCATTGTTGTAATTGTTGCATAAAACATCAGAATGTTATTGAGTCTCCTAAACACTAGGATCACTCATAAGAGTTAATCCTAATTATTCACACAGGCCAAAACAACAAGAATACAAAGGATGTCTGTTGTCCAGACTATAATATACAGTTGGATGGGCAACCCATAGAGCTTATCCATCAGTAGACATATTGTGGTCAGACATTATAGAGGGTCAATGAGCTTATCCATCAGTAGACATATTGTGGTCAGACATTGTAGAGGGTCAATGGAACTGGAATAGGAAAGTGGGATGGATTTCTTCTTGTAACTGTGTAGTGCTTTTAATGACCCAAAGCAATTTCTCCAAATAATTTTAAATAATTTATTTTAAAATAATAACTGCTGGGTCAATATTTTAAAATAATAATATTCTCATGACTATATTATATGGCTTTGAGTCACAGAATATCAGATTCTACAGAATTAGAGTTGTCACTCAAAGAAAATGGAGAAGTGCATGGTGGGTGTTAGTAGTGTGCAAGTTCTTATCAGTGAGGAGTTTATCAGTAAAAATTGTGTAAAGGCTAATAAGTTGCATGGTGAGAAAAGGGGTCGATAAGCCCAAAAGATCCCAGCTATTTGGGCAAAAACTCACTATTTAAGAAGAAATGTTGGGAAAGCTGGAAAGCAGTTGGGTAGAAATTAGGCATAGACCAACATCTCACACTTTATATCAAGATAAACTCAGAAAGGATACATTATTTACACTTAAAAGGTGATGTCAGAGCATGGAAGAAATTATCTGTCAGATCTATGGGTGCCGTGGACTTCTCAGTATCCAGCACTTAGCATGATTTGGAGATGTGAATAAGAAATGACCAGGCCATGTGGGGTAGTTGAAGGAAGAATGATGAACTCTATTTAATGATTCTTAGGACAAGGTTTTTATAGAGCAATGAGACAAAGGAAGGGGACTCAAGTATTCTTATCATTATCTTAGTCTGTCATATCCTGGAAGTAGCACAGAATAGATAATTTGATAAGGATTTGTTATCTGGGAGACTAAAGTCTTAGGGTAAGACCTTTGATCTAGGCCTCAGGTACCTGCTAATGCAACCGCAGTCATAAATGGATACGATTGAGAGCAAACTTCAAAGCCAAAGCTGCAATCCTCAAAAGACATCACGTTTAGAGCTGACCACCCAAAGATACCTGAGTGCTGAATCAAATATTTGGGCTCTCAATAACGAAAATCTTGGGGTATGGTCTATAGATCTCAGAACTCAAGTAACATCCTTATAAGTGTAACCCATAACAAAGAACTCAGGAGCTAACTTGATGAAAAGTCGCGTCTCAAAGAGATTCTTGTTTTAAAGTCCACTATTAGGATTTAATATCTGAGTTCTGAACCAGGCTTCTTTGGCTCCCCACAATAGGGGAAGAGTTTATGACCAAGCAAGAGACAGAGAGGTTCAGAGGAAGTAAAATGGATAGTTTTGATTACATAAAATGAAAAAGTTTTTGCACAAGCAAAACCAAGGCCACTGAAATTAGAAGAAAAGTAGGAAACTGGGGGAAAAAATTGCAATAAATTTTTCTTATTTAGGTCTTATTTCTCAAATATACTCTTTGACCCAACAATAGTGCTACTAGGTCCATAAACTAAAGAGACTGTAGCAGCAAGCACCCTAGAATACTCAGGGTGGCTGCCAACACAGGTTCTTAGATCTGCTTTTCTAAAGGAAAGCAACTCAAAATGGTTTAACAATCTTGCTTTAATCAAACATATGTCATTTACCTAGTTCAGGGGAAAAAAGTCAGTACCCTGAACTTCAGAGAATACAAACAAGTTACAAGCAGACAACAAATACAGAGTAACATCAGCAGACAGGCTTCCAACTGTCTGACCATTACATCCATACCTAGTCAGCTACCAGAGAGAGAGAGGCACCAACATCTGGGTTTTCAAAGCTGGGGGAACTCAAAAGCTGCCCAGAGTCTTGTCTGGTCAAATCATATAATTCTCAAAGTGAGCCCCAAAACAAAATCTCACATCAGGGTTATAGCCTTCTCCTGGCTCAGAGAATGTCACAACCCTCTTGACCCATTGCCCAATCAAAAAGCAAGCAGGTGTGGGCATTCCTGAAAAATAAGCCTCCAAGTTACCACATTCAGCCTATTGGTGGAAGAGTATATTTTCAAATCAAGGAAGGTTCTTAGAGTCACTTAAGCCTATCAAAGGGCCTAGGGGCAGGGAAGATCTTAAATTCCCCTTCCCATAACAGAAATAAAAGAAAAAGGAGAAGGACTCTTATATAAAATAATATTTATAGTAGATCTTTTTGTGGTGGCAAAGAATTGGGAATTAAAGGGATACTCATCAACTGAGAAATGACTGAACAAGCTATAGCATATGAATGTGATGGAATACTATTGTGCTATAAGAAAGGATGAAGGGGATAATTTCAGAAAAACCTGGGAAGACTTGGACAAACTGATGCAAAGTGAAGTGAGTAGAACCAGGATAACAATTCACAGAGTAAGAGAAATATTGTAAAGATGATCAACTCTGAAAGATTTAGTAACTGATCAATACAATGTCCCACTACAATATCAATGGATTCATGATGAAAAATTCATCTACCTCCATAAAGAGAACTGATGGATTCAGAGTTGCATATTGAAGGTCCTTCCTTCCCTTCCTTTTTTTCTTAACATGGTTAGTGCAGAAATTGGTTTTGCATGATCATATTTGTAATGAGGTTTCTATTTCTTGCCTTCTTTTTTTAAAGCAATCGAGGTTAAATAACTTTCTCAAGGTTACACAGCCAGTTATTTCTGGGTGTGGTGCTGAGTATCTGAGCCCAGATTTGATCCAGGTCATCCCAACACTGGAGCCAGTGCTCTTACTCACTGAGCCACCTGGCTGCCCCTAAGCAATTGGGGTTAAGTAACTTGCTTAAGGTTACACGGCCAGGTGTTTCTGGGTGGGTGCTAAGTGTCTGAGCCCGGGATTCGATCTCCAGGTCTTCTCAATGCTCCTACTCGCTGTGCTACCTGGCCGCCCCTATTTCTTGCCTTCTTAATAAGTGTCAGAGAAGATAGGGGTTTGGAACTGAAGATAGAATTTTAAAAAATGAAGTTGGCTTGAATATATAGTAAGAATGAGGGATAACTGATGGACAGTCTGTGTGCTTCATGGCTATCTACTCAAGTTTAAGAAAGATAGTAAATTGAGTATACCTCCTGTGAAAAATTGGTAGGAAGATATGGGCAAAAGTCACAGAGAACTGAATAAATTAAGGATAGGTTGTCATCTGCATGATTGCAGGAAATACCTGTATTGATGACATCACAGATCCATCAAAGAATGAAAGCAACTTGTAAATATCCAGACTCCAGAATTTCTAATGAACTGTTTAGGGTACAACATATAGTCACCATTGGATATATAGCCAAGGACATAAATAATTTGCAAAGGAGGAGGAATTGCCAATTATAAACCATCTAAAATTACTCAAATTCTCTAATAATAGTGAAAGTAATGTGAATCAAATGTTAAATCCGTCTAATTGACAAAACAAATTCAAGGTGAAAAAAATGTTTCAGGAGATGTGGATAAGCAGGTATGCTATTACACCTTAGGCAGGATTACAAATTAGTGCGATCTCTGTGGAGAACAATCTGGCACCACATGGAACAAGAGATATTTGGTAATTCCTGCTGTGTTGGCTTCCTCTGTTCTGTTTCCCCCTGTTTTCTTTGAGATAAAAGACTTTGGAGAAATACTGAGGCTCTATATTTCTAAATGTTAACACTGAAACTAGAAAAGTTATTTCTAAAGCTATAGAGACCTATCCTTGGACCTCGGCCAGCATCTTCAGAAGCTCTCCTTCTAGGCTTCTTTCTTGTGACTTTTAATCCTTTAACTAGTATAATAATAAAAAAATCCATCACTGAAAAAATCCCCAAGAAAAACTTGTCTAGTCTAAACCTCAGATGACAAATGTGAAGTCTGTTTCTGGGCCTGTGTTTTCCTGCACTGTAGGACCTGCCAGAACTTGTGATCTTTTGAATTAGCTTTCAGGAATCCGAGCATCTTAATAATATAATTAAAAACACAAAAGACCCACCTATACTAAAATATTAATAGCTGATTTATCATAACAAAAAATTCAGATCAACCAATACATCCAATGATTGGGGAATGGCTAAATAAATTGGAGTCTATTAATGTAAAGGAATATAACTATGCAATTTAAAATGACAAAATAGCATTTAAGAAGCATGCTAAAACCTCTGGGGAATAATCTAAAGTGAACTGTTTGCTGACCAGCTGGACCTCTTCTGAGTGAGTGGCTGGAGTGGAGGTCTGACTAAAAGAGAGCCATACTCTGGGGATAGTTGACCAGAAGAATTGGGAAAAAGGGTGACTGCCCACATAAAAGTAGGGGCTGTTCAAGAGAGAATAGCTAGTTTACTGCTAACCTGAGCATTTTCAACCCCAAATCTTGTTAAAACTAAACTTGTTAAATTTACAGTTTATCCCTGTTGCAAAATAAATTATTCTCCAGCCACTTTCCTCTACTCTTTGCATGTCTCTCCATTTCAGGTGTGTTTCTTGTAAACAACATATTGTAGGATTCTGGTTTTTGATCCATTTTGCTATCCATTTTCATTTTATGGGAGAGTTCATCACATTCACATTTACAATTCTGATTATTACCTGTGTATTTCTCTCCATTCTATTCTTCCTCCTTTTTGTCCTCTCCTGTCATCATTTCACTCCTCACCAGTGTTTTGCTTCTGTCTACTGCCTCCCCTGCTCTGCCTTCCTTTCTGTCAGATAGAAAAATCCCCTGAAGCAAACAACTCCTTGAAGAATACAATTGGTCAAATGGAAAAGAACATAAAAAGCTAATGAGCAAAACAACTCCTTAAATGTAAGAATTGGGCAAGTGGAAGCTAATGACTCTATGAGATATCTACCATCTCCCTTGATCTGCCTTCCTTTCTATTAGTCCCCACACCTTTTATTTAATCTTTTTGCTGCCTACTTCCCTGTCAGGTAAGATAGATTTCTATATTAGACTGATTGTGTGTAATCCCTTTTTGAGCCAATGCTGATGAGAGTAAGCTTTAAGTGATGCCTAGTCATTCACCCTCCCAGCTTCCACTCTACTGTAATAGGTCTTCTGCCCCTCTTCATGTGAAATACTTTATCCTATTCCATGTCTCCCTTCTTTCTGTACCCATTGTACTCTTTCTCATCCCTTAATTTTTTTAATGTCATTCCTTCAAATTCGCCTTATACCCATATCCTCTATGTATATTCCTTTTAGCTGTACTATTAGTAATACAGTTCTTAAGAATGACAAGTACCATCTTCTCATATAGAAATATAAATAGTTGAGCTCTATTGAAGCCTTTAGGTTTTCTTTCCCCTTTTAACCTTTTTTCTTGGGTCTTGATATTAGAGATCAATTTTTTTTTAAATTCTGGTCTTCTCCTTATGAAAGCTTGAAATCCTTCTATTTCATGGAATGATTATTTTTTCCCTTAATGTATTCTGATTAATTTTGATGGGTAAGTAATTCTTGGTTGTAGTACTAGCTCTTTTGCCTTCTGGAATATCATATTCCATAACCTTTGATTCTTTAATGTTGTACCTGCCAAGCACCATGTAATCCTGATTGTGGCTCCCTGATATTTGGATTGTTTCTTTCTGGTCACTTGTAGTACTTTTTTCCTTGATCTGATAGTTCTGAAATTTGGCTATGATATTCCTTGGGTTTTTTATTTTGGGATCTCTTTGCTGAGGTGATTGATAGATTCTTTCAATGCCTATTTTGCCCTTTGGTTATAGGGCAGTTTTCCTTGATAATTTCTTGAAAGATGCTGTCCAGGTTCTCATTTTGATTATGGCTTTCAGGTAGTCCTGTGATACTGATATCTCTCCTGGATTTATTTTCCAGGTCAGTTGTTTTTTCCCATGGGGCATTTTACATTTTCTTTCATTTTTTTATTCTTTTGAATTTGATTCTTGATTTCTCATAGGGTCATTACCTTCCACATGCCCAATTCTAACTATTAAGGAGTTGTTTTCCTCAATTAATTTTTGTACTTTCTTTTCCATTTGGCCAATTGTACTCTTTAAGAAATTGTTTTCTTCAGAGGATTTTTCTATCTCCTTTCCCATTTGACCAGTTCTACTTTTTAAGCAGTTTTCCAAGCTGTTGACTTTTGTTTTTCATAATGCTCTTGTATTACTCTTATTTATTTACCCATTTTTCCTTCGACCTCTCATATTATTTTTAAGGTTTCTTTTTTTTGAGTTCTTCCATGAGTTCTTTCTGGGCTTGAGACCATTTCCCATTTTTCTTGGTGTTTTGCCAGTAGGTGTTTGGACATTGTTGCCCTATTCTGAGTTTGTGTCTTGGTCTTCCCTGTCAACATAATAACTTTTGATGGCCAGTTTCTTTTTCTTTCTTTTTTTTTTTTGGTTTTTTTTCTTTTTTTTTTTTTTTTTTGGCCTTCCCTTCCCCACTTTAAAAAAAAAATATGAGTTCTGCACCTGGGTTGGGAGGGGCACTGTCTCAGGCTTCTTGTGCCAGCAGGTATAGGTCATGACTGTTTACCTGGTGCTATGCTGATGCTGTCCTGAGGCCCCCAGGGGACACTTGTGTCTGATACTATGCTGAGGGTTGAGGGTGTGGTAGCTGGCACTGCTGGAGGCCATAGGGTTCTGGCAGTTTACCTGGTAGTGAGCTGGGGTCCTAGTGGTGTCTGGTGTGTGCTGAGGCCTAGTGCAGTATTTCTGCATTTCCCTGGGGCCACATACATGGAGGTCTGGCCTATGGAGGATGCCTGTTTCTCTGGGGCTACACTGAAGCATGTGGTGGTTCTTGGAGCTGGAGTCTGCCTGTTCCCCTGGTTATGCTAAGGCATGTGGGGAGTCCTAGAGTTGGCATTTGCCTGCTTCACTGCACTGGGGCTCAGGATCTCCCACTGGTTTGCTGAAGTGGGGCTTGTGCTCCCCTTTTATCCTAGTGACTTGGACCTTTCTTGCTGATCTTCCAAGTTTCTTGGGATAATATTGTTTAACTCCATCTTTTTGCTGGTTCTGCTATTCCAGGATTTGTTTTGGGGTGCTATGTTATAGTTGTTTGGAGGAAAATATGGGAGAATTACAGTAATTTACTGCTTACTTCACCATCTTGGCTCCAGAAGTCTTGTTCTTTGACTTTTCCATTATTAAGGATTAAATTATGTAGTCTACAATTAATTTTTATTCATTTCTTATAAATCCTCTATTTCATTAAATATCCAATTCTCCTCTTGTAGGATAATGCTTAGCTTTTCTGGATAAAGTATTCTTGGTTGGCAGCCTATGCCTTTTATTTTGGAACATTATATTCCAAATTCTTCATTTCTTTAAAGTAGTATCTACTAAACCTGCCAAATCTTATATAATTTTTCACTGTGGCTTGTTAGTACTTGAGTTTTTCTTTATGACTGCATCTAGTACTTTTTCTTTGATCTATTATTTTGGTTATAATGTTCCTAGAAGTTTTCATTTTTGCATTTGTTTCAATAGGAAAGAACAGTAATTCTTTCCATTTCTCTTGGTCCCTTGGTTCTAAGAAATCTGGTCAGATTTTTTAATATGATATCTAGGTTCTTTTTTGGCCATGACTTTCAGGTTGGTGAGTAATTCTCAAATTATCTCTTCTTGATTAGTTTTCCAGATTGATTGTTTATTATATGAAACATCCACTGTGTCCTTTTGTTCAGTCTTTTGCTTTGTTTTTAACATTTTTTGTTGTCTCATGGAGTCATTGACTTCTATTTGTTCCTTTCTAATTTTCAAAAAGCCTGTTGCTTGGGTAAGGTTTTCTGTCTCTTGTGCTAAGATGTTAGTTCTCTTTCTAAGCCTTTCCCCTATAGCCTTCACTTTTTTTCCCCATTTTTTTTCCTCTAGCACTCTCACTTCATTTATAAAATCACAGCTCTTGTTTATGTTGCTGCTTTTGGCCCATCACACAGCCTTAGGCTGTAATTGCTCTTCTGCAGGTCCCCATGAAAAGCTTTATCACTCCTAGGTACAGTCGCTGTCTCAGATTGCACTGGATCTAAGGCCCAGCTCTGGGCTATGAACAACAGGAACTCATCATAGTTGGCACCTGTTCCTGCTCCCTGAACAGTGTTAGGCCTTTCTGTGCTGGATCCATGACCCTTTTTTGCCCTAATGCAAAACTTAAGGATTTCATTCATTTTTCTCTGTCAGGCTCCACCCAGCCCCTCCCTCCATCCTTACTCTGTTACCAGCTTCAGCAGATCTTTCTGTTTGTGCCCTTGGGCGAACTTGGGCTGGGAAAATAACTCACTGTGATTTTTTTCCTTTGGATTTCCTGGTCATGGCTCAGTTGGTACATGTAGAGAACTTTCAGGAGTCCCCTGGCTCCACTAATTAAATATTCCCCTGCCCTATACAGTTATCTGCAAGGTTACAGGGCAGATAAGCAAGAGGGCGTGTAATCTTTTTTTTGTTTATGCCTCACATATGGTCCTAGGATATTACCCTAATAAATAACTAACCTTAAGCAAGGGTAAATAGTAAACAAGACTAAGGGAAGGTCCTTGTACATTGTCTGCATTCCTTTGGGTCACCTAGAGGGAGGGTCCTTGTACATTGTCTGTCTACATTCTCTTGGGGGGCATAAAAACTCTGTGGACTCCTTGCTTCTTTGGCTATGTATGAAATGGTCCTGTAGTAAACAGACTATTGATTACACCCCTGTCTCATTATTCTCACTGCTCACTAGCCCACCAACTGCACTGGCTGAAGTAGATACATTTTGTAGATCTTTGTGGAGTAATTGTGAGAGTGAACTGGGTTGTACTGGTTTCCTCCAGAGATGGGATTTGAATCCTGACTCTAGTCAGTGCCCTATATACAGCACCATTCTTCCTTTCGAGATGAATGGAGGCATAATGTTGTAATAGAAAGTACAGTGCACTTGAATCAGAGGACCTGGTCTCAAAGTCTGGCCCTGATGCTTACTAGCTGTGGAGTTTCTTACCCCCTTTCACCTTCAGTTTCTGCTTCCATTTAGAAGGCAGGTCAGGGATTGTTGATTGGAGACATTTGAACAATTCCAGCCCCTCCCCCCCCCAAAGAAACTATAGAACATAAGGGGCAAGTAATAGAAATAATGAGGTATTTAGATTTCACCTTTTGATTTGTTCTGCACACCATATCTTGTAAACCTAGTGAAATTTTATAGGCTCACAACCCAAATGAATTGTTTGAAGATTTATAAAGGGAATGAAATTAAGAGTGGTTTATTCATAGATTGTAAAGCAAGAATAAAGAAGTGTTTATACTTGGGTGCTCCTTTATGAAGTATGAAGAAATTCTGCCATCCATGTGATGGAATTCTAAGTTACTGTCTGGCTAAAGGATTAGCCATACTGATGATAGCCTTTGAAAAGTCAGCCAGATTTTTAACAGTCTCTAAGAACTCAGTTATTAAACAGTCCCTGAATTAAAGTGACCTCACAATACTTGCAGAATCTACCTCACAGGACAGTTGTGAAGTTCAGATGAGATAATGTATGTAAAGTGATTTGATAGCCTTAAAATCCTACATAAATGACAGTTATTATTTAGTGATGATGGAAAATAAATCAACACATCTTTATGGTTAAGGTAAGGTTCTCCTTTTTAACTACATGCCCAAATGACTGATTACATGATCATCATCTCTATGTCTCTCCTTCCCTCTCTTCTCTATTTTCTCCCTCCTCTCTCTCTCCCTCCCTCTCTCCTTTTCTCTTTTCTCTCTCTTCTTTCTTTCCCCTTCTCTCTGTCTCCATCTTTCTCCCCTTCTCTTTTTTCCTCACTCTTTTTTCCATTTCTCCTTTCTCTCCTTCTGTCCTCTGTTCCTTGCCTCTTTCCTCTTCCTCCTCTGTTTTCTTCCCTCTGTCTCCCTTCCTCTCTTCCCCCGCTTTCTTCTCTCCTCTTTCCCCTGGCTCCCTTTTTCTCTCCCTTTCTCTTCTCTCCTTTTCTCTCTCTCCCCTAATCCATCACTTCCCTTCTCTCTTTATATCTGAAAGCTTTATTTTTAATTTCTCTCTTACACACACAAGCAAGTCATCCATGATGTCTGGATGTAAGCATAAATCAGGCAATAAGAAGTGTAGAAGATGAAACAAAAAGAACTGGAAGAAGCAGGCAATTTAGCCTTCATTGTTTCAAATGAGATGTGTCCCTGTCAGTTGCTGGTGATGCAGGAAAGTTGCTGCCAGATGCACTCTGACATAGTGCTAATACTTCCTTCATTCAAAGATAGTCATGGACCATAAGCATTAGCAAATGAAGACTTTTAGAAATGAGAAAATTTGAAAACCTTATCCTAAACTCTAAGCAGACAGTTTTTTGTAGAAAGTTCAACTTCTGATTCATGCTTTATTACAGATTCAGAATTTTGCCCTAATCTGACCATAGATTCTACCTGAAAAACTGCAAAAATAAAATGAATTGGCTCATATAAAATGTATACAGGGAAAGGGGTATACTTAGGAAAAACCTGGTAAGTTCTTCTGGAGTCCCTCTTATGCATTCTTAAAAAAACTGTTAATCCCTTCACAGAATTTCAGAGTTCAGGGGCCGTGACAAGTGATCATCTAGCTTCTTCTGGAAGACCTCCAGTGAGGGGTGGGAGGCTCACTATCTTCAAGGCAGCTTATTCTAATGGGATAATATTTGTGAAGCACTTAGCACAGTGTTTGGCATATAGTATGTATTTAAGAAATGCTTAATTAACACTTCTCTCCCATTCTACTTTAGGAGAGCTTGAATTGTGAGGAAGATCATATATACATACATATATACATATACACACACACATATAAAATCCTAAATCTGCTTTTTTTTTATCCAACTTCTCTCCATTACTCCTAGTCACATTCTCTGGGACCAAACACAGCAAATCTAATCCATCTTCCACATGACAATCCTTCAGATAATTGAAACAGTTATCAGGTCTCCCCCTCCCCCACTTCCCTAAGTCTTTTTTTCTCCAAACGAAACATCTCCCTAGTTCCTTCAAGCAATTATCACATAACATGGATTCAAGATATTATGCCATCCTGTTAGTCATCCTCTGGACACTCACTAGCTTTTCTTTCTTCTTTTGAGACAATCAGGGTTAAGTTTCTTGCCCAAAGAAAGTAAGTGTCTGAGGCTGGAGTTGAACACAGGTCCTCCTGACACCAGGGATGGTGCTCTATTGACTTTGCCACCTAACTGCCCCTCATTAGCTTTTCAATGTGCTCCCTAAACCCAGAACTCAACGAATACTCCAGATGTGGCCCGAGGAAGGTAAAGAAGAGAGGTGTGCATGTGTTCTTTTTCCTGGAAACTACACCTCTCTTTGTATAGTTCAAGACCTTGTCAGTTTCTTTTGCTGCCACCTCATATTGAGGTTGTAGTCCAATAAATCTATAGGCCCTTTCAATATGAACTTCTCATTTATTTAACTATTTCATGCCCACCTTATATTTGGAGAACCGAACCAAGGGAAAACTATTTTAAGCATCTTCAAAATAGAACTATCAAAATGGTGCTTCCTTCCTACCCCTTCTCCCCTCCACCCCCCCCCCATCCAGAAGTAGATGATATTTTCTTTACTGCCATAGCTACCAAGAGTTGTGGAAATAGTAGCTAATCTGACCTTTCCTTTTCTCAATATCTTTGTCTTTTCCACCCTTCCTTGCTCCCAATACTATAATAAAACAGCAAATACAATATCTATGACTTCTCAAGGGAAGAGGGGTGGATGGTGTTGGATAGTTAAAAAAAATGTCCTTTATGTGTGTAATGTTAATGGGATTTAAAATCTTCCCCACCCATTAACAGGCCTCCAGTGGAGTCCATTAAGGAAAGCTAGTTTAGGGGAGCTTACTTGCTTGTAGGAAGACTTTAACACCTTTTGCTAATTTCTAATTAGGCACTGAGGAGGGTTGTGATGCCTTCTGACTCTGAGAAGTGTATATACTCTAAATTGCCCTTTTGCTTTGGGGGCCCCTTATGAGAAGGAACTTGTGATTCCCTGGTGGAGATTCTGAGTGGCTGTTATATCCACAGTTCCCAGATGTAAAGGCTCTCTTGATGTAGGGGTTTATGTAAAGTGTATAGTTAATTCTGGCAGTCAGAGCCCTGTCTGTTCATCTTTATTTCTCTGCTTGTATTTTCTCTGAGTTTAGGGTGCTGATTTTCCCCTAAACTAGTGAATGTAATTAAAAAAGATTGTTGACCCCTTGAACTTTGTTTCCTAGTAAAGCATATCTAAGAACCTGTGCTAGCAGCCATCCTGGGGATGCCAGTGTGGTTGCTGCTACATGTTCATGTACTTTTACATCTCCACCCCCATTCCTTCCAAATTAGTTTTTGGGAACAGGAACTGACCATTGTACCCTAGTAATCACCCCTTAGGTATAGTCTTATTGGAAGACATTCCCTGACTGGAAGGCTCTGTAAGACAAATAAACACAGCACACAGGAGGGCTGCTAGCACAGGTTTACTCTTGATCCAGTCAGATAGGAAAGACAACAAGAAGGGGTTCATAATCTTATGTTATTCTAGTCTCCTTTTCTCAGAAGAGGATTGCTGATAATGGGATGACAAACTCCTGGAGCATTCCCTAATCACCCTTCTCTCAGGTGCTGGTGAGAAGGGGGCAACTACTCCTATGTCTTGATGGGGTCAATGGAGACAGGCACAACTAGTGCATTCCCTAAATCCCCTCAAGCCTCAATGGGGGCCAGCTGAGGCACACACAGCATTTGTGCATTCAATCCTAAGGTTCCCCATTCACTGACCACCTGCTTTATAGGGGCAACAGACAAAGAAGGCATATTGCCAGCAATAACTGCACAAGTTTACATCACCCCATCCCTGTATCTCACTGTGCAGTTGCAGTGGATATTTATATTATTTGTCATTATATAATGCTACGCAAGCATGGTGGAGATGTTTTGAGCCATAACTGTGGGAACTAATATCTAACACCTGGGAACAAGAGATTGTTATGGCTGTGGATCCTGGGAAACTGAACCTTAAGAAATAATAACAAAAATCCCCTCTACACACATTAAAATCCACCTTACTTACACTAAAATTCACCTTACTTACAGGCTCTCAGAGAACTCTGAGCTTCCTTTATCTGCATAACCAGAAAGTCTGGTTTGGGGACCATTATATTAAAGCCAATACAAAATGGTAAAGTCATTTGACAGCCTCCCTGATTCTTAGCCCTCAGTTCCTCTTCTTGATGCTGGCCCTAGAAGTCTCCAGGAATGTTTTTCTCTGTTAATTGTTAATAGTTTATATTTCTGTAGTGCTTTAAATTTTACCTTTCATAACTTTGCTATCAGATAGAGAGGGATTTGACTTGCTCAAATTTTCATAGCAGCAGGGATTTGAATCATGTCTCCTGATATCAAATCCATAGCTCTTCCTACTTGGCCATACTGCTCTTCTCTGAGTGAGGACTGAAAAAAAACAAACTGCATAGCAGAATTTTCCCTGATACAGGAAATTACTAACCCAGTAATTCTTGAAATTTTTTTTTTATTTTGAGACTGAATCTCTCTGTCTTTTCCTGCCTGGAAGCACCATAGTCCCTCATATTCCAATCCCACTACTGATCTGCATGGAAGCTTTGACCACCTCTGCTTCTAGCCTGAGTACGGGAAGAAGAGTAAGTACTCTGAAATAATGCTCATTGCTACTCCACGCTTGTCTCATAAAGAAGAAGCTAAGTTTTTTTTTTTTTTTTAAAGAGCTGCAAACATGATGTTTGTCAAGGAAGTCCTGAGGTAATTCAGCTGGCATGCTTGGGGAGTGGTGAGTACCAAGTATGTGTTGGGAGATAAGGGTAAGGCTAATTTTCTCAGACTTGGGGGAGATTGGGCTAGAAATAATGGAATACACCTTTCCACCCAATTCTGTTAATATGGGTCATTTCCACCACAGATTCCCTCACCTTTCCCTCCTGTTCTCCAACCATCCAGAGCTTTTAAACAAAGACTATTCACTCCTACTAAACACTCATTTCTACTTCTATGGGAACCAGGCATGAAAAAGGGAAGGCAATTCTGGGCCAGAATAGATTGTTTTTAGTTTGCTTATGCCTTTCTCTCTGTATCTCTCCTCTTGTAAAGTACTACATTTTCCTGGGTACAGGGAGATAAGAAAGTATAAAACAGAATTCAAACTATCATTAAATTAGATGTGATATGGTAGAAAGAGGACCAGCCTGGGATTCAGGAGACCCTAGTTTTAGTAATGACTTTGAAGTGATGTACTTTGCAATGTCGGGCAAATCCTTTCCCTTCTCTAGGCTTCAGGAATCCTTGTGGGAGACAAAAAATGTACCATCAACTGACACTCTTCTACTCCCCTATAAGCATTGAGCATTCCCTTTGCATGATCCAAGCAGCTCTGGGTTCCTTCAGTGGTGCATCCCCTGGCCATCTTTACTTTCATCTATCCCATCACCTCTGAGAGAGGGTGAGGCGGAGAGAGCCATGATGCTATGCTCCATGATGGCCAAGACAGCCCCACCATTCCAGGCCTCTCTAGGCTGCTGACTTTTTCCTGTGGGGCCCATCCTTGGGGTATAAAAAATCCTGATGATGCTCTGAAATCTTAAGTACTCAACTCCCTACTCCTGAATACACAAATACATATATACCCTATATATGTGCACAAACACAAACACACACACACACATATACCATACAAACTGTTGCTGGGGAAGAATTATTGTCACAAATCTGCTGATTTCTTTCTGCTGCCAATAGGATAAACAGTAGACTAAACTGTGGTGCTATTGATGTGATGCAGTTGGTGAGAAGTTAGTATGATAGAAATGAGCAGAAACTACATCCTAGACCTAATAAGGGAAGAGAGAAGGAAGAGCCCATAGCTTTGATATATTTTCTTGCTGTCTGATAAGACCAGAGGCAGCCTGGAAGTGTGGGAGTGTGAAGAGGCAGCCCATCTTAGGTTGGCTTTCAACTGCCCCCCAAATCTCCTGCACAGAGCTTCCTGATGTCTGAAATTCCCTTATTTGGTCTTTATTTAAGAGTAGGAGTGTAGAAAAAATAATTCAATTCAATAAATATTTATTGAACACCTGTTGTTTATAAGGCACTGAAAGAAGCAAAGACAAAACGAAAATAGTCTTTGCCCTCAAGAAGTAACATTCAATTGTGGTACCAATGAAAAAGCACTTTATTTAGGACTGGAGGACCTGTGTTCAAGTCTGGACTCTGTCTGGATTGGAAAGAAAAACTCCCTAAAAATTTAAGCTCTATGAAAGCAGATTGGGATGCCTTAAATGCCCCACCTTTGGAGGTCCAGCAGAGTCTGGACGACCACTTGTTAGGAATATTGTACAGGGGACTCCTATACAAGCATTTGTTGGATTGGATGAACTCAGGTTTCTGTGAACTCTATGATTCTGGGAGGTTGTAGGGTAGATGTAGAGGTTGGCATAAAACAGAGGTGTGCTGATGCCAGATCCTACAAGGGGCTGATTGAATTTTTAGTACGAGCATTTACACCTTGAAAATGGGCAAATGATACAAATCAGGGTTTAATTTATTGTATTTTTGATTTCTTTTTTTAAAAATTCTTTAATTTATTAATTTGTTTGTTTCCTTTTAGTTTATAGGATTCAATTCCACAATTCCTTGAATTTCACATTTTGTCCCCCTCCCTGCCCTCCTCCCCCCATGGCATCTTATAATCAAGTATAGGATCTGTAAATACTTTCACATTATACAATGGTCAGGTTATAAGGATGGATTGTACCAGCTGGAATGAAAAATGGTAAAGAGGACATAAAATCAAATAAGAGAACGAAAAAGATCAGGTATTTTGTTTCCACCTGGATATAAATTTAGTTCTTTCTAGTTCTTTCTCTGGATGCATGTTTTTCTCTCCATCATGCGTCTTTTGGGATTGACTTATATCCCTGCATTGTTGAGAAGAGTTCAGTCTATCAAAGTTGGTCGTCACACATACGTTGTGTCTGTAATTGTGTACAAATTCCTCCTGGTTCTACTCTTCTCACTCAGCATCAGCTCTTTTAAGCCTCTCCAGGTAAATATGAAGACCACCTGCTCCCCGTTTCTTATAGCGCAATAGTATTCCATAATATGCATATACCACAGCTTGTTCAGCCATTCCCCAATTGATGGACACCTCCTTAATTTCCAATTCTTTGCCACAACAAAAAGAGCTGCTATAAACATTTTTGATTTCTAGCCCTAAGAAAGGGGTAGAGAAAATGAATGTCACTAATACAAATTAAACTTAAAAGTATGTCATAGGTTTTTTTTTTGCCTTTTTTTTTGGAGGACAATTGGGATTAAGTGACTTGCCCAAGGTCACATGGCTAGTTTTTGTGTTAAGTGTCTGAGGTCAGATTTGAACTCAGCTCCTCCTGACTCCAGGGCCGGTGCTCTATTTACTGTGCCACCTAGCCGCCCCCATGGATAGTTTTTTTAAAAAAAGAAAGCCAGTTAAACACTTATCAGCACATCATTGGCATAATAAGTGGCTACCTACATGGCAAAGATAACGAGATCTCCTCATCCTCTCCCCTTGCCCCTCTCATTCCCTCCCCTCCCCTCCCCTCCCCTTCCCTCCCCTTCCCTTCCCTTCCCTTCCCTTCCCTTCCCATGTAGCTATAAGACCAAAGTAACAGCAGACTCTAGTCAAGGGCAGCATGATTTCCCTCCTGTCTTCATCATACTCTTTTCTTCTCTAGCTATCCCTTCCCCACACGCCTTCTCAGAACACGTTGCTACATAATCTCCCAACTCTCTCAAGAGTGCAAATACACTTAAATTCCATAGGAAGATTAGGTCCCAGGTTTAGGAGGCTTTGCTAAATAATGCTAAATAGATGATGACTTTGCTGAATGCTAATCATATCTATTGGCTGATTTTAATGAGGTGAGCACTGGTTAGGGCTAGTAAGCTATAGTAATAGGAGTAGCCACCTAAAGGTCACCACAGGCAGCAGCTGCACTCTAGGAGCTCGGCTAGTGAATATGTGTGCCATTTGTGTGATAGACCAGAATGGTAGCATTTTCCAAGATATATTCGGGTCATTTATGGATTTTCAGGAATCTACTGGAGAAATGCTACATCTGAAACTCAACTTGCATGCTGTCGTTTTATAGGAATCCAATTTGGATTTGGAAATTTGGCATTTTTTCCTTTTGTTTCAGAATGTAATTAGAAAACTAGTTTTCCTTTAAGATTCCTACCAGTTTTTTTGAGTTAACTTTTGTTTGGTTAAGTATTTAAGTATTAATATATGGTGCATTACTGCACCATTGTGAGCATGGAAAATAATATGCAGAATAGGGATGTGATGTCCTTATACTGATCCGGTGCCTAGCATTTTGCCTAGAGTACATCATAGGAGCTCATGCTTGTTCTTTTTTCTTTTAAAGCAGACAGACTGTTTACCTTAGAGAGACAAGAGGCTAGATGGCTTGTCTGAGATCTTTATATAGACTACAAATTTATAGGATACAACTCGCCTATTGACCTAGAAACCCTGAGTAACCAAATCCAAGTGATTAATAGGTTTTGGGAAATCCCATATTTCTTTGGATATTTTCTTAATTTTTAAAAATTTCTTTTAAAGTTTGTCTGCTTGACCAGACTGAGTGGTAGCTCTGTAGTTAGAGGACCTAGGTTCAAATAATATCCCTAGCAATCACTGTGTAACTGTGGGTTCACCACTGAGTTTCCTTATTAGTAAGAGGTAGAGGTTGGACCAGATGGCCTTTGAGGTACCCTCCAATTCCAGATCCATGATCTCACAAATAGATTCTGATGGTATATGCAGTTGCTCACACCTATTATTCCCTTTATTATAGAAGGTAGGGAAATGCATTTTTTCATCTCTTTAAGGAGTCTGCTGGTAGTACATAACATAAACCTATAAGTTAGTATAGGGAAAAGGTCTGGATCTGTGATTTCATTGGTATAGGAAATTTCTGAGTGAAAAAACTCTATTTATCAATGCAGGTTGGCACTTAAAGAAATTATACTCTTAATGAATTGGCTAAAGCTCTGAGAATATAAGTAAATTGCCTAGGGTCACATAGTCAGATGTATCAGAGGTGAGATTTGAATCTAGATCTTCCTGGTTCTGAGACCAACTCTCAACAGCTATATCATGACTTTCTCTACAAATATATAAATATTTGCCCATATTTCCATCTCTATTTCTATCTGTCTCTATCATCTACATAGGTATATTACTATATATTTATACATACATATGGATCTACATACATACATACATACACATATACATATGTACATATGGTTATTTGAAAAAGAGAACACTAAGAATATTTAAGGAAACCTCTGCCTCTCCAGCACACTTTTCTCACATTTTATTCTTCCTGGCTAATTCAAATAGTTATTCTCAACCTCCTTTTTTCATTCAAAGCTTTGATTGCTAAGTCATAAAATCTTAGAGTCAAAGCTGGAAGGGCTATCATGTAGTCCAATCCCCCTACTTCACAGATGATGAAATTGAGACCTAGAGATATTAGATAACTTGCACAAAGTCACAAAGACAAGCATCAGAGCCATAACTTGAACCCAATTCCTCCTTGTCCCCTCCTTCTCAACTAAAAGATCTTGGAAGACCTCTAATGCTATCCCCATATATATATATATATGTATATATACATACATATATGTATACACACACATATATAGTTTTTTTGTGTGGGTGTTAAGTGCCTGAGGCTGGAACCAAGCTCGGGTCCTCCTGACTCTGGCGCTTTACTCACTGCACCACCTAGTCATCCCCCATCCCCTTATCTTACAGATAATAAAGGAGTTGAGACTCAGAGAGTAAATTATTTGCCCAAGGTCCCATGGATAACTAGTAGAAAAAGTGCAACCATAACCCACACCTTCTACTCTTAGTCCAAGATAGCAGAATGTCTATACCACAACGTCTTTTCAGGAAGTTTGCTGCTAATACTCATCAACATCCAATTTACACCTTTCCTCACTTCTTGCCCCTTCTCTCCTCCAGCGCCACACATAAACACTCCAGGCAGCTGTTCATCATCCTCAAGATGATCCCTGAGTTAGACACCCCCCCCCCATTTAGATGTTGTCACTGGGTAATTTACCTACAGTGAGACTCTGCTCTTAATTGCCCAACTCACATGTGCATTAGCAGGTTGGGTTCTCAGAGAAAGACTACATTTCTCTATCTAGGGGTTCTAGGGGTATCCCTGGGGGTTAGGGATGATTCTTGAATGCTATTGGCTTGAGCCACCATTATGTCATCTTCTAACCAAAATCAATTGCCAATGGTTAGAATCCAGTATCATCTGACAAATTAACATTGATTAGCTACATGTAAAAGAATACTTACTGAGAAGGTATAGCAAGAACAGAAGAGCAAACATTTCTTTCCAAAGCTTGGGAAGCACACACTCCCTGTACCACCTAGATCCTTGAGGACAGGTGAGTTCAAACTTAAAGCAATTTCTGCATCACATTTATTCCAAGTTCATTGCTACATTTAGCATAGCTGATGGATAAATCACCATAGCTCCCTCCTGGCTACCTTTTATCTATGCCAGATCAAACAGGTTGCTCTGGATCATGCTCCTCACAGTCTTGGCTGATTTAAAAATCTGGCATGGATTTTTGGTGGCTCATCATTCCATCCTTTCAAAGCTTCAAAGCTCAGAGGGATGTAGGTGTTTTCAATATTCTTTCACCTAAATAAATCCAGTGAGGAACAAATACAAAGAGATAAAGAACAGAAGCCTGTATTCACAGATCACATATAATCCACCAAGTGGGGAGAGTCTGAGGCCTTTCCTCATCCAGAGGCTAACAGCATGTTTTTCTTACTTGAACACACCCAGACTGAAAAGATCTGTTTCTATCCTTTGAGTGATCCGCTTCTTTCTCCCAATTAGCTTTCCTTGCCAGTCTCAGCTCATTCGGAACTTTTAGCACTCTGATTCTATCTTAAAAGCACCGTGCTAGATATATGGATAGATAATGCATTTATTCATCACTTCTCATATTACAAATGCTGTGCTACATGCTGGGAATACAAATACTAGAATGAAAGTTAGTTTCTACTATCAAAGAGTTTACATTCTAATGGGAGAAGAATATATGAAGCAAGTTGGAAAGGAGAGTTGGGTGGAGCTGGTAAGGCTGCTGGTGAGGATATAAAAAAGTTGATAGAGTAAGGAGTGAAACCAGGAAGTAAGCATGGATGTCCTGGGTACCTCTTGAAATGGTTTTGATAACTACTATTTTGCAGTATGTTTGAGACCTGGTACTTCTAGGCCCCCTTCCTAACCAGTTTTTTTTTCATTATTTCCCTTGAGATTATCAACATTTTATTTCTTTACAGATGAATTTCATATTACTTTTTCTAGTTCTATAAAATAATAATTTTCTAATTTGGTATGGCATTGAATAAATTAATTTATGCATTATTGTAATTTTGGTTATATTGGCTTGGCCTATCCATGAACTATTAAAATTTCCCTAATTATTTAGATCCATCTTTGTTTATATAAAGAGTGCTTTGTAGGCATATTTGTATAGTTCCTGAAGGTAAGGTTTTTAACTTTGCAGAGAAAGTAAGTCATATGAAACAGTAACCCTTGTCTACTTGGCAAGCTCATAATACTATAGAAGTTTATCTCACTACCTCCAAGGATACACATCACCCTGGAGCAGGGTCCTTTGGGTTTTCTATATGCCCTCGACCATGAGGTGAGAGAAAGAAGGGGGATAGAGACAGCTTTCAGGAGGAGGTCAAGTGCAGAGCCAGCAGAAGTGGGTGGAAATAGACATGGTCAGAGAGAATTAGTTTTACCATCTCCCTGGAAGGGAGGATAGAAAAACTATTCCTCAGTCAATCTTCCTCTCCCAGTGGCATCTGCTGGGTTATGATGGGTTCTTATCTATCTTTGCTCTGAACCCTTGAAAATCTGCTGTTAACAAACCTAGGGTTAATGTCAGACTATGTCTGCATTTCTTCTCTTTCTCCATCACAAAATCTAAGAGTATGCAGTCAATTATCCCCATCATTCCCATCATTTCTACTTCTGCAACCAGTTCCTTCCTTTCAGTGAGAATAAGGTCTAGTATGTTTCCTCTGGTTGGTTCCTCCACTTTTTGAATGATGAAATTATCATTAAGACAAGTCAATAAGTTGTTAGTTGCTATGCCTTTGACAGAAAGAGAGATCTAACAGATGGCTGTATAATTGAAATCTTCCATCATCACTATATCAGGCCTCTGTTTCAGGCTTATGATCCATTTCCTAGACTTCTCATCTATTTCCTTGTTCTGTCCAGGTGTTCTATAATATGCTCTGATGACAAAATTGCTTCTGTTTCTCTTTCCTTTGATCTTTACCCAGATGCCCTCCAACATACTTTCCCCATAGGGTTACTGGATTCCTTTACCTAAGTATACCTTCTTAAATTACAGTGACAGCCCTCTCTACCTTCTACATATTCTGTTTCTTTTGAATAAGGTGACCCACTCAGATTCATATTTAACTCTGAGTTTAATCAAACTAAGTCTCAATGGTAACTAAGAAGCTAAATTTACATTCTTGAATTAACACCTCAGTTTCCTCTTTGCTTGTTACTTAAACTCTCAGTATCTCAATGCACACATATGAAGCCATGAGTTTGACTATTTGTACCTGTCTTGACTGCTTTGTCTTATGAATTACTATTTTAATTCTTTCATTACAGTTACTGTCTATTATTGCTAGCTTGGAATTGCTTTCTCCCTCACTAATCCTTTTATTTTAAAGCTATTCTGATTATATGTGCATGACCCAATGTAGTCTTTATGAGGTATAATCCATCTTTAATCAGTAGATTGATGTTATCCTTACATTTTATGATGAGGTGAAGAAATACAAAGCTCATTCTCAGACACCACCTTCTAAGCTAATGTTTACTTCTGAAATAAATTTTTTTCTTCTGCAATTTCTCTCTTTCTCTCTCCCTTGGCTTCAAAGGATAGTAGTCATAAAAAAAAAACCCACCACCAATTCTGCTATTGTCTTTGGCTTCTTGTCCATGACTTCATTGCCTTTCACAATGTTTTCTAGACTCCCTAACAGGTTGCTTTTTGTCAAAGTGTGTATGTCCCTTACTCATTCATACACCTGCACCATGCTCTTGGAGTTGGCCTTTTAAAGGAGAGCAAAGACAGACATATAAAGCACCTAAGCTGAGAGACAGAGAAGAGGAACTTTACAGATATATGGATTTGGCCTACTAGAGAGGAAACCTTAACATATGTGTGCCCCCTCTGAAGAACCCTACATACCCAGAGATGGCAGCCTATAGAGGGAGTGGTGAAGAGGTGAGGAATGTCTGAGCTAAGACGGGAGCTTCAGGTATACAAACTGGCCCAATTCCTGGACTGAACTTGCTTTATCCATTGAAAAAAATTATAGAAAAAGCATGACTTGGTAGAAAGGGACAGAACCATGACTGGAAGAGCAACTTGTACCTTGCTCTTCATTGGTACTATGAGTTATATAGAAATTCAGCTCAGGTCCAAGCGGAGCAGTTTACCCTCCTGAATGTATTTCTCTAGAGGGAAGAAGGAGGAGCCTAAGTCCAGAACTTTGGTACTATGGCATAGATTACAAAACAATTAGAACCAAAAGAAATAAAACGTCAGCTGTACTATAATATCATTACTGAAATAATAGCCTGAAAAGTTGCTAAGTAGTAAAAAGGGAAGAATATAATTTGAGAACTTAAAAAGAAAATTTTCAAGATTCCTTAGACTTTTAATTAGGGATAATAGAGAGCAACAGAGGGCACATCTTATGATTGTACTAGGTGAACTTAAATAAAAAGCTCATGGTTATAGAGTAAAGTTTGAAAATTTATGCTAGGGACCTTGGTGGCAACTCAGACCAGTAAAATGATGGACTCTGACCCAGGAAATGTGATGATATTATAGCAAAAATTTACCAGTGTTTGTAAATATATATAAAGAAGCTGAATGAGGGTGGATTAAAGAGGAGCCTTTAATTGCCATCCATTTCTGCCATCCAATGACAATCCTGGTAGCTATTGTCTACAGATTCCTTTCCTTCCTCGATGCGTTTAGTACATGACCTTACATTTTTTTTCCTCCTCCCCAACTCCTGCCTTCATGTTAAGGAACTTCAACATGATTTTTCCTGGTAGTTTTTTTTTTTTTTTTAGTTTACATCATTCATTTCCACAAGATTTTGAGTTATAAATTTTCACCCCATTTTTCCCCTACCCAGTACCCCACAACAACGATCCCACTGAATATCCCCTCCCCCAATCTGCTCTCTCCTATATCTTCCCCTATCCCCCCTCCAACTTTACAGTAGGGCATGGTGGATCTCTATGCCCCAATGCCTGTATATCTTATTTCCAAGTTACATGTAAAATAATAATAATAATATATATTTTAAACATTTGATTTTAAACCTTTGAATTTCAGATTCTCTCCCTACCTCCCTCGTCACCCACCTTTACTGGGAAAATAAGCAATTCAATATAGGTTGTATATGTGTAGCTATGTAAAACATTTCCATAGTGTATATATTGTGAAAGACTGACTATATTTTTCTCCATCCTATCCCACCCCCCACTTGTTCTATTCTCTACTTTGATTCTCTCCCTTTTCAAAAGTGGGTGCTTCCAACTTTCCTCCCTACCAAGCCTGCCCTCCCTTCCATCACCCCCCCTCTCATTCTCTTCCACCCTACTCTCCTGTAGGGTGAGATACCCTATTTAGTGTGTATGTCATTACCTCCCTAAGCCAAATTCATCGAGAATAAGGTTGACTCATTCCTTTTTGCCTTCCTGTTCTTCCCCTCCATTGTAAGTTTTCCCTTGCCTCTTCTATATGAGATAATTTACCACATTCTGTCTCTCCCCGTCTCCTCTCATTATATTCCTCTCTCACCTCTTAATTTCACTTTTTAAGTGTCATCCCTTCCCATTCAACTGGTCCTGTGCCCTCTGTCTATGTATACCTGTACACATATATACACATACTCACATATGTATTCATATGCCCATATACCCTTATATATATATATATATATATATATATATATATATATATTTCTATTCCCTTCAACTATTCTCATACTGAGAAAAGTTTCATAAGTTGCAATTATCTTTTTTCAATAAAAACGATAATTGGTTTGTGGCTGACCTGAGGCTAAAACCTCAGGCTCCTGAGTGGCTGGGCTTGGCTCCCAGAGCACTGCACTAGCCACTTGCTGCCGGCCTGCTGGGCTGTCCTCAGAGGGAGGTTAGCTTTTCTGTGTCATGTTGTGGGTTCTGTAGCTCCAAAGTTTGTTCAGTCACCTTTTACATGAATTGGAGGAGGTGGAAGCTGGAGCCCTGTGGAAGTCCTGTTTCTACTCCGCCATCTTGATTCCCCCCCCCCCCCCAACATGATTCTTAATCACCTGAGCCACTCAGTCCTCAACCTACTCATTTCCCATGACTTACTCTTACACCCCACCTTACCAACATGCAAAGATAGTTATACCTTCAATCTTGTTATCACTCACAAATTGCCACCTTTATGTATAAGAATTATGAAATCTCCTTCTCTTACCATAATCTTGGCTTTCTATCTCTCCTTCTGCCTTCCCTTACTAAATTCTATTCTTAATTCACACGGTGATCTCTACTCCCTAACTCCTCAGTCCTTTCTTAAGTTATCTTCCCTGCACTAGCCACTCTTTTCTTTTCCCATAATGATCCTTTGTTCACTTAGTACAGTGATCTCTTCTCTTGAGCCTCTGGTCCCCCCTTATTGCCATTTGTACCCTGTCAAGCTTCAGTCTTGAATCATCCCCATCATCTGCTGCATTCACTCCTAAATACATGCTGTTGAATGAAGATAAGAGAAAATCACACAACCACTCTGACTAGAGCCATTACAAATTTATACTATACAACCTCAGCTGGGACCTCACTGCTGCTAGGCAATGTTTCTACACCTTTCTTATCACTATCTCACTTAACACACCGACTCTTCCAAACCTTTTCATCTTTTCTCAAACCTTCCATGGCTCCCCCTACCCCCTATCTCTTCAGCTGTGAATCTTGCTTCATATTTTACAGAAAAAATTGAGGCCATTCTCCATGAACTGCCTCTTCTTCCCTCTTTGTCATTTCATTTTCCTCAGGTGCTGCTGTGTCTAGCATAGTAGGGTCCTAGAAATGAAACCTAGAAGGGGACAGGAAGGCATGTGGGAAAGAAAGAGATGAACACACGAACTTAGGTTAGCACAGCCTGGGCAACTTGAGAGGTGAGCCTCTGCACCAAGCCCCTCCAACAGACTGTATTTTATTGAGGTTATTGATGACATAACAACAATCCAAAGTTGTAGAGATCAGAGCAACACTCCAAGGTTATACAAAACATAAGCAGAGATAATGAAAAATGTGTAAAGATTATATGGGTACAAAATGTTTAACTTTATGGGCCTTTGTGCTGTCTTCATGATAAAGTGTCTTATAGGGCAACAACCAGCAACGGCCTGAGCAGACTTCAGGAGGGTGAATCACCAGCAGTTGTGGCAGTTTTTAGACTTTCCAACCCATAAAGGGCAAAAAGAAGGTAAAAGGTCAGTCCTGAACTCTGTTGGAAAGGAAGGGCATGGTCTGGCCCCTGCCCTCAGGGTGAGAGGTGGCAGAGGCACTGAGGCTGCCGCTGCAGCTTCTGCTACATAGCTTCCTCAGGAGCTCCTAGCCTCCAGATCTTAGGGGGACCAAATGACCATTCAAAAGGCAATTGCTCTTGCTTTGACCTGCTTGGAACTGGGTCGCTCTCTTGGGCGGTGGTCCTGGGGTGAGAAACGCCACTTTGTCCGTGTGGTGTCTGTAGAGAGGGCGCCCTCCTCAGACCTCTGACAACATTTGTGATAGTGTCTTATAGAATTTGGTCAAGAAATTTTCCCTCTCCAGATGCATTCCCATTGACACATACTTGACTGCACGGTCATGCCTCTGCTTTTGCTGTTTATGAGCTTAGTGGGGTCAAGCAATGGTCATCTGGTTTCCTGCATCTCCCCCTTTCTTCTGAAAATTGTGAAGAAGCATGGATAGGGTAATTTGGGGTTGCATATCATGAAGAACAGCTCTAATTTTTAATGCTGTTAAGCCAGCTCTCTGCAGTAGATGTAGTTAACAGTGTCAAGTTTTGATTTTTCCAAATTCTCAATTTCTTTATGTAATTTAAGGAGATTAAGAGTGTTGTTATATTTTCCCCAGGTTCCTAAAATATAAGCTTGGACCTGAGGCCAAGTATATGTGTTGCTATTATATTTCAATGGAGTGATACAATAATGTGATACATTATAATGACAAGGTCGAGATATATAGGTTAGGAGCAGTTTTTGGGAGGCCTGCTGCTTCTTCCACCATTTGCACTGTCTTCTTGACTTGACCCCAGGTCATTGGGGTTGCCTCTTGAGTTCTTAATTGTTTACTGATCTGGTGGTCCCCATCCATGGTATAGTTTG
This sequence comes from Petaurus breviceps papuanus, assembly GCF_028583685.1. NCBI lineage: Eukaryota > Metazoa > Chordata > Mammalia > Diprotodontia > Petauridae > Petaurus > Petaurus breviceps. The sequence continues at coordinate 4,322,800 of NW_027187419.1, read as the reverse complement.
ATGTTTCTCAGTGGTACCCATTCTGTTTCGGCACCTGTGGATACACAAACATATCCTTGACCCCATGAAATTCTACGGGATCTTCCCATGGTCCTCCTTCCATAGGCTTCCACCAGGCTAAGGAGTGAGCTGATAAAGCTATATCATTGGCAAAGTGTCTGCATTGGAGTAATTTCCTGATCATCACAAATGAAAAAATTTAAAGTTAAAAGTATCAATTTGAGTAGTTTATTAGGACTGGCTGGCAATTTCCCATAGCAGCATTCACATTCCCCCTTTTGTTTCAAAATTTGAGCTTTGAGATGCTGATGGGCATGTTCAACAATTTCTTGGCCATGGGGATTATAGGGGATGCCAGTTTTATGAGTAATTAACCATAAAGAACAAAATTCAGAAAAAGCTTTACTTGTATAACTAGGGCCATTGTCAGTTTTAATAGTAGAGGGAATACCTAGGACCACAAAGGCTTCCACACAATGAGATCTAACATTAAAAGAGGATTCTCCTGGATAGGCAGAGGCCCATATAGCTCGAGAGTAAGTACCAATAGAACCATGGACATATTTATATCTACCTAGAGATGGGACATGAGTCACATCTGAATGGAATAAAAGTGAAAACTTCTCAGGTAACATTGCAGAAATCTGAACAGACTTGTAATAAAGTACCCAAGATTTAGTAACCTGGACTGGGAGCCTGGAACCCTTGCCTTACTTCCCTGGTCATAGACTGAAGTTTTTGCTAAGCTTAGCTAATGCGTAGAAGGGGAAAGCACAGATTGTGCAAATTTAACCACAGGCCTGAATGTCCCAGACTTGTTTCCACTGAACACCATCTGACCTGTACAAATATAAAATTGGAAATCTTGTTGCAGAACTCCGGGCAGGTCACCATGTCCTAAAATCCCCACAAGTCATAAAATATTGTCTGCTTTCATATCTATATTGATATTGTTAGAACATTTATCTTCTGCTTTCATATCTAAGTTGATACTGATGACATATTTTGTCTGTCTTCATGTCTGCTAGACATGTACCTTCTGCTTTATGATTTTACTGACATTTCACCTGCAAACACCAGCAGATTTTTGTGGTTAAGATTGTGCACCTCAGTTCCTAATTAATGGGAACAGGACAGAACAAGGGAGGGGGGGAAAGGGGTGGTCTTTTGGGTATATAACCAAGCTATATATATATATATATATATATATATATATATGTATATATAAAACCATTTTGTATTTTGCCTCTTACTAGACTGCCTCTGGTAGCAAGACTGCCTTTCTTGTAAGAAGAAATAATTAAATAAATCCTTCCTGTCTCTACTTGGAGATATCTCTGGTTATTTTTATTTGGGCAAGGGTTGTCTTTGTCCCACACACATCCATTTACCATATTTGATTAACTTTAAGACCCCAAGGATTTACTCCCAATGTAAAGGGAGAAGGGGGAAAAGGGCCACAAGAAGTACATTCTTTTACTAATTCTTGAGCTATTTGTCTGGGTAGAGCAAATTGCTGATGGAGCATTTTGGCTGGTTGGTGTAAAAGGGAATGAGAGAGTCTTGCTTCCTTGAGAACAAGAGAAATAAGGTTATCAGCTTGTTGATTGCCTAATGTTAATGGGCCTGGTAGACTGATGTGAGACCTTATGTGAGTAATAAAGAATGGAGAGGTGAGGTTACAAGTGGTTACAACTTTTGAGTTGATAAAAATAAATCAGATACGATACTGGCTTGATTTCTGCAGTTTAGGGCTTCCGCTAACATGGTTTGTTTGTAGGAGGCAGTGCCTACATCCTGGCAGGCTTTTATATAATCAGTGATCCTCCCTACTGCCTTTACAGGGGCTAGAGCCTTACAAAATGTTGGCATTTTCATAAGCAAGTTGTTTAATGAGAATGTCTGCAGCCTCATGATGGGCTATCTGCCTTTTCACTGTTCTGGTTAAGCAGTCAATAAACCGAGAGTAAGGTTTGGTAGGACCTTGTAAACAAGCAGCGAATGAGTTTGTGGGACTCTCTTTTTCTGGTAATGATTGCCAGGATCGTCTGGCAGCTAGACCAATTTGCTCCAAAGCTCTTTGTTCTTACTGTAACTGGTGCTGTAAGTCAGAATAGGCTCTGGTTCCTGTCAATTGTTCATATTCATTAGAAATGAAAGCATTACTAGGAGGAGGAAAAGGAGGGGCTGTGAAAGATCTCTGCTGTGTAGTTAAGGGAGCTTCCCCCTCTGGGACCCTCAGTAGTTCGAATGCATATTTTATTAAACCCTATTTAGATAGCCCAGAAGAGGAAACAGGCTTGTTCTTACGATGTGTATTTTTCATACTTCCTCCTATACAATCCCATTTTTCTGGGTCTCTGGTCCCTTCCTCTGGGAACCCTGGATTATGCTTTATAATTTCTGCTACCATTTCTTCTATTTTACCTTCCTGAACATTAGCTCTGGATTGCTGCACTAGACATCTCAGTAAAATGACATAGCTATTATGGGCACAATTTTTTTTGTCCCATAATGAGTTCCTGGTCTACTCATGGTTGGGACCCTGGAAGAGATTGGCTGCCAATTCCTGCTGCCACCAAATTCATCCCTTCAGGTCCCCGTTCAGGCTCCAGTTGCTGTGTCCAGCGCAGCGGGGTCTTGGAAGTGAAACCTAGAAGGGGACGGGAGGGCATGTGGGAAAGAAAGAAGGGAGCACACGAACTTAGGTTAGCACAGCCTGGGCACCTCGAAAGGTGAGCCACTGCACCAAGCCCCTCCAACAGGCTGTATTTTATTGAGGTTATTGATGTCAAGACAATAATCCAAAGTTGTACAGATTAGAGCAACACTCCAAGGTTATACACAACTTAAGCAGAGGTAATGAAAAACATGTAAAAATTATATGGGTACATAATGTTTAACTTTATGGGCCTTTGTGCTGTTTTCATATAAAGTGAATAGATTATATTATAGAAATTGGTCCAGAAATATACCCTGCTCAGCTGCATTCTCTTAGAAACATAATTGACTCCATGGTCATGCCTCTATTATTGCAGAGGACATGTTTCCTCACATACAACTTTTTCTGTTTATGAGTTTAGTGGGGTCAGACAATGGTCATCTGGTTTCCCGTAAGGTGCCTTCTACCTTTCTTTCCTCCTACATCCTTATCTCACATGCTAAAGTGGTTTTACTCCATAACAATGCTAATCCCTCAACTTTCTCTCTTCTGTTATCCCCACTCTATCACTTATCTTCAGTATTTCCTTGTCTACCTACAAACATGCCCACTGCTCTCTCATTTAAAAAATGCCTTTGACTTTTCACTTTCACTTGAATGTTTAAGGATCTGCTCTATCATTGCCACTAAAAATTGAATCCACAAGTCTACAGGCTCCTAAGAACAAAGACTAATGATCAGGAAGCATCTCAGATAAATTAGAAACTTCTCCCCTACATTCCAATTGTCTGGGAGAGTGAAAACTTCTCTGGCAGTTTTGTATTAACTTCCCTCTTCCTCCTCCATTGCCACTGTCAATCAGCAGCTAGCCCTTTTGGGAGTCTTTCAACCCCCACCTTCAGTCTTTTGTTTGCTTTCCCACCTCTGTGGGCCCCTCCACCCCGACAGTGGGAGTCAGGGATAGTCAGAGCTCACTCCCCCAACCAATGGGAGTGAGGGACAATGGGGGAAATATTGAAAAAACCCTGCTGTGTTAGGGTTTAAAAACTTTGCCAAACATTGTGTGCCTCTTCCTCATGCCTGTTCTTATCCTAAGAGATTTCCATGTTCTTGATTAAATTTTGGATGAGATTTTTCATCCCAAACAGAAGGGAGATGCATTCTTTTTTTTTTTCTTTTTGGAGGGCAATTGGGGTTAAGTGACTTGCCCAAAGTCACAGGGCTAGTAAGTGTGTCAAGTGTCTGATGTTGAATTTGAACTCAGGTCCTCCTGACTCCAGGGTCGCTGATCTATTCACTGTGCCACCTAGGGGACCCTGGAGATGCATTCATAAGAACAGGAACAGAAGGGAAGACAGGAGTTAAAGTGAGACAAAAGGTCCAGTCAGTTGATAAGAGGGACAGTCATGAGAACTACATGCATATAGTCCAAAAGGTAAGCAATATCTTTTTTTCTTTTCCTCACCTTTTTATTTTTTAGTTTACATGCTTCATTTCCACAAGATTTGAGTTACAAATTTTCTCCCCAGTTTTCCCTACCTACCACCCCAAAACAATGATCCCACTGAATATCCCCTCCCACAATCTGCTTTTTCCCATATCTTCCCCCATACCCCCTTTGACTTTCCAGTAGGGCATGGTGGATCTCTATGCCCCACTGCCTGTATATCTCATTTCCCAGTTACATGTAAAATAATAATAATAATAATATGTGTATATATATATGTATATATATGTGTATATATATTCATGTGTGTATATATATATATATATATATATATACACACACACACATTTAAACATTTGATTTTAAAACTTTGGATTCCAGATTCTTTCCCTTCCTCCCTTGTCACTCACCCTCGCTGGGAAGATAAGCAATTCAATATCGGTTGTACATGTGTAGCTATGCAAAACATTTCCATAGTGGATATATTGTGAAAGACTGACTATATTTCCCTTCATCCTATCCCACGCCCCACTTGTTCTATTCTCTACTTTGATTCTCTCATTTTTCAAAAGTGGGTGCTTCCAATTTTCCTCCCCCCCAGCCTGCCCTCCCTTCCATTATCCTCTCTCTCTTCCCCTTCCCCTCTACTCTCCTGTAGGGTGAGATACCCTATTTAGTGTGTATGTCATTCCCTCCCTAAGCCAAACTCAATGAGAATAAGGTTGACTCATTTCCTTTTGCCTTCCTGTACTTCCCCTCCCTTGTAACAATTTTCCCTTGTCTCTTCTATATGAGATAATTTACCCCATTCAGTCTCTCCCCATCTCCTCTCATTATATTCCTCTCTCACCTCTTAATTTCACCTTTTAAGTATCATCCCTTCCTATTAAATTGGTCCTTTGCCCTCTGTGTATGTATACCTGTAGACATATATACACACACATATGTATTCATATGCCCATATACCCTCCTATATAGAAATATATATATATATATATACATATATATGTATATACATTTCTATTCCCTTCAACTATTCTCATGCTGAGAAAAGTTTCATAAGTTACAATTATCATTTTTCCATGTAGGAATATAAGTAATTCAACTTTGATTAGTTCCTTATGATTTCTTTTTCCTGTTTACCTTCTCACACTTCCCTTGCTTCCTGTATCTGAATGTCCAGTTTTCTATTCAACTCTGTTTTTTTTTCATCAAGAATGCTTGAAAGTCCTCTATTCCACTGAATGACCATATTTCCCCCTGAAACATGATACTCAGTTTTGCTGGGTAGGTGATTCTTGGTTTTAATCCCACCTCGTTTGCCCTCTGGAATATCATATTCCAAGCTCTTCGGTCCCTCAATGTAGAAGCTTCCAGATCCTGAGTTATCCTGATTGTCTTTCCACAATATTCAAATTGTTTCTTCCTGGCTGCTTGTAATATTTTCTCCTTGATCTGGGAAATCCAGAACCTGGCTATAATATTCCTAGGAATTTTTTTTTGGGGATCTTTTTCAGGAGGTGATCAGTGGATTCTTTCAAACTCTATTTTGCCACCTTGTTCTAAAACATCAGGGCAATTTTCCTTGAGAATTTCTTGGAGGATGATTTCTAGGTTCTTTCTTTGATCATGGCTTTTAGGTGTCCAATAATTTTTAAATGATGTCTCCTGGATCTATTTTCCAGGTCAGTGTTTTTTTCCAGTGAGATATTTCACATTGCCTTCTATTTTTTCATTTGTTTGAATCTGTTTAATAGTAACTTGATTTCTCATAAAGTCACCAGCTTCCATTTGCTCCAATCTAATTCTGAAGGAGTGATTCTCTTCAGTGAGCTTTTGAGATTCTTTTTCCATCTGGCAAATTGGGCTTTTTAAGGCATTCTTCTCCTCATTGCCTTTTTGAGCCTCTTTTGCCATTTGAGTCAGTCTGTTTTTTAAGGTGTTATTTTCTTCAGTCAGGTTGTTGACTCTCATTTCATAATTTTCTTGCATCATTCTCATTTCTCTTCCCAATTTTTCTTCCACTTTTCTTATTTGGTTTTCAAAATCCTTCTTAAGGTCCTCTATGGCCTGTAACCAGCTCATATTTTTCTTCGAAGCTTTTGGTGCAGGAGTTCTGACTTTGCTGTCTTCCTCCTGTTCCATGCTTTGATCCGTTTTCTCCCCAAAATAGAAATGTAAAGTTGGATTGCTCTCTTTGCTTTGCTTCCTTTGCTTGCTCATGTTGCCACTCAATTATTTGACTTTTGAGCTTTTTGCCCCAGAGAACTCTGCTACCAGAGGGGGGAGCTTTGTCCCAATCACTGGGGTTTTCTCAGCTGCTGGAGGTATTATTTGTGTGCCCTTTCTGAAGCCTCCACACACTCTGGCAAACTGGTCACTCACCCCAGGACATCCACCCTAGACAGCAATCCAGATCCAAGCAGGTTAAAGCAAGAGGGATTACCCCTCAGACTGGTTGCTTGGTCCCTCTACAATCTGCAGGACAGAAGCTCTGAAGCAGCCATGAGGTGGGTGGCTGCTTGGCCAGGCCACCTCAGCTGCTTCTCGCCCCAGGGGCAAAGGCCCCACTGTACTCCTGAATTCCCAGGTCCCAAAGTCCACACTGCACTGACCTCTCACTTTGTCCTTAGCATCTATGGGTTGATAATTCTGGAAACCGCCACAGCTGCTGGTGATCTGAAGTCCCTCCAGCTGGTGGCTGGTTGTGGCTGACCTGAAGCTAAAACCTCAGGATCCTGAGGGGCTGGGCTTGGCTCCCAGAGCACTGTGCTAGCTGCTTCCTACCAGTCTGCTGGGCTGTCCTCAGCAGGAGGTTAGCTTTTCTGTGTCATTTTGTGTGTTCTGTAGCTTCAAAGTTTGTCTTAAGTCACCTTTTACATGAATTGGAGGAGGTGGAATAGGGAGCCCTGAGGAAGTCCTGTTTCTACCCTGCCATCTTGACTCCCTCCCTCCCCCCATAAGCAATATCTTATGGGTTCTATTGAATTATTAATTTGATAGGTTTTTGTTAACCTGGGGAGATTGGCAACAACTCCCAGCAAAGAGTAAGCGTTCACTCAGAGATAAGGATGACTAAAAGTAAAAGAAGGAGGTGATTCCTTCCTAATTTGTGGGGTCTTTGGACCCTAGGGAAGCCAGCATGGCTCCCAAGACTGAAAGAGGGAGACATTTCCTCTATAATCATTGGGATCTTCTGACCCTAGTTTGTGGGAGGGGGCCAGCAATAGCCCCCAGGCAGGATGATAGGCTGTATTGCCACCTGGCCACAGGCCTAAAGCAGGGACTAGAGCCAGGCAGCAGGCAAGAGGCCCTCTGCTCAGCCATGAAGTTGCCTCAGCAGAGGGAATGGCAGCAGCTTAGGGATGGGGAATGGGGGCTGGCGGAGGCCTTGTGTCACCCCTTCCTCATTGCAGCTGCTGCAGCCCAGGGCAGGGCCGACCTGCAGGAGGGTGATGCCCACTTGGCCCTTGGAAAGGTGCCTGCGGTCAGCCCCAGCGGGCAGGAGGTACAGGCTCCCTCCAAGCCCATGGCCAGCTGTGGTGGGGACTGAGAAGGCAGAGCAGGCTGGAGACCCCAGCTAGATAGTTTTGGGCGGAGCTGAGGAGGCACCACCTAGGAGACAGAATTATCAAGACAAAGGTATTCCTCAGGAAATGTAGAGGGTGGAGGGAGAAAAGCTCTTCCACCTCTGAAAAGGAGTGGGGAAGGGGCAGTTTAGGATTTACACTGGCCCCTCTGGAAGGAATTGAGACAATTAAAAAAAATTTTCTCTCTCTGGGACTGCCAGGGCAGCTCCCTTATCCAGAAGTCCCGGAAGAGGGAAAGGGGGATGGAGAGAGAGGATTCAGTCCTTTTAGTATGTAAACTGTTTCAGGAAAGAAAAAAAAACAGGGAGGCAAACCCGTTAGCTAATCTGGTTAGTTGAAATAGAGCACACCACAAGCTTTCACCTTACCCTCTTGAGGCCAAAGAATAAGGGTGGAGGTGGGGTAGGAGTCTTCACTGAAAGCAGACTTGGTGGGAGACCACACAGCCACATGTCTTCTAAAAGGCCAGGGGTATTGGCCTAAAAATATATCTCTATCTCTATCTCTCTATCTCTATCTCATTTATATGGATATTTACATCTTAACTATTATAGAAATGTATACAGTGGTTTAGAGTTATAATTTATTTTCTGTGTAAAGTGGCTAGGAAATGCATTTACCTAACATGACTAATAGGATAGAAGCAAGTTTGTTTTTTTTTTAAAGCAATTGGGGTTAAGTAACTTGCTCAAAGTTACATGGTTATTTCTGTTGTTACAAGGTTATTTCGGGGTGTGGTGCTAAGTGTCTGAGCCCGGTGCTCTTACTCACTGTGCTACCTGGCCGCCCGATAGAAGCAAGTTTTAAATACGTAATGTTTGGGACATTTTTCTAAATTCTATAATTTGATAAAATTATGAATTCTGTTGTTAAAAACAATTTTCTTCTTAGTATTCAGTATTTCTTCTTAGTATTCAGAAGCTGTTTAGTACCCTAAAGTTCTTATGAACTATGTACAATGATTTTTCAAGTCTGTTTCATCTAGGGATATATAGTTATATAGTTGGATGTATGTGAAATATATAATGTTTTGAGAATTTATAATACTTAAGGACATTCTTATGACAAATCAGTTTAAGGAATTCCCATGTTTGAAGGATTATTATTATTTTTTTTTTAAAGACTGAAATTGGGTGGTTATTGAATTTATATTTAAAGATGGGCATTGATTATGGCAAAGATATTTGTAATTATTACTAGAACCAAAAGAAGTAGTTAGAATAATTAGCCCAGGATATTTTAAACTGATCTGAAATGTGAGAAGGAATGGGAAACTAAATATATATAAATTTGTGTATATTTCCTTTTTGAGGGCCAAGGGTATTAGAACTCAGAAATGTATGGTTATATGATCAAAAAGGTACATATTTTTAATCTGACATTAAGAAATTGATTCACTGTATGGCCCAGAAAGTTTTATTTACCTTAGATTACTGTTCAGCAAGGGGATGGTCTAGGGATTTTATGGGACTAATATAATTGTAAGCAATTTGGAAACAACTAAATTTAGGTCACCAGATTGATAATTAATTGGTTTTGAATTCAAAGTTTAAATTTAAGAACATAATAATTCTCTTACTGGCAAATAGTTGTATTATCTATGTTGTAACAGAAACAATTTTTGTTTTTTAGCCTAAATGTTGTTAAATTAGGAATTATATTGTCAAAGGAATAGAAAATGATGAATGGGACACTGACCCTAGTGTTGTAATATTTTGAAATATTGTAATTTGGGAAATCTGTAAAACTTGTTTCATTGTAATTCCTGGTCTGTCCAGCCTGGAATTACAATGAACATTAGATATAGCTAAAACATTTTAGCGGATTCTGAGAATTAATCATTGAGAACTTGGAAATTCATTATTGGGATTGCTGGAGTACCTCAGCAGCATGGGGATTTGTCTTTAAACAACCATAAGTTTTGTTAACCCCTCTCATCCAAGATCAGATGGGAGAGGAGAATGCAAGAGTTGTGGGGATGGTGCTCACAGACTGGCAGTAGCCACACCTAACTGCATGGGGAAGCCAGCCTCTGCTCCAGATAAACTCTGCACTTCTCTGTTCTAGTTGCAAAAATGTATTTTACCTCTGTTTAACCTGTTTTCTGAATTTGTAAAGGGAAGAATAATAGTGTTATGTGATTAAAATGGTATAATGATTATAAAATATTTACTGTTAACTGGCATATGTTGGATACAACATCATTATCTAACTTTGAAGTGGTTTTTGGATGCCAGGAGTGATGAGATCTATTAATTTATAAGTCATTTGAAATTCATTGTTATGTTGTTACCATATCTCTAAGACTGTAACTTTGATCTAGGAATTCTGTATAATACATTAAGAATGTATGTCATTTAAGAACATTGCACACTAAGTTTAAAGAATTCTGATTTTAAAGGTTCATTGTTGCTTAAAGTAAAGATATTTAAGACCTCTCAAATTAATTTTCTTCATAAAGGTTTAGTGATTATTTCTAAAACAGAAAAGATCTTGCTGTTTTAATCTGAATTTGTGGTTATTGAAAGGCATAAGCAAAAGTTAACATTTGTATTTGAACATATGAGTGAAGATTTAAATTTAGGGTAGACTAAACAAACTTACAAGGAAACCAGGATTCCAGTGTAGAACAGTTATGTTGGTAAAAGAATAACTTAGGAGATATCTTGTTTTATAGTTAAAAATGTAAAGGAAAGCTGAATAATCTGGATAATTAATGGGTTTGAGAAATTTGGAAAGCTAATAAAGGTTTGATTAGAAATATGAAAGACAGAAAGATTTGTAGATTGATTTTATAATTAGTAGCTACATCAAATTTTAGATGGCACCGTCTGAAGGATACTCGTCCATATTTATTTGCTATTTGATAATTTGGGGGACTGTAAATTTTACTATTATTTTAAGCCTTGATTACAGGAATTGTTGTCATAGAGGCCAATAATGGAATGGCAGGGGTTGCAAGCTGAGAACTGCTAAAGGTGGATGTTTGGGGCCTGGGAAAAGCTTTGGAGACCACCTTGGACACTGCCCAGGTGAGATCCTCAATTCTATTCCCAACTATGCCTTGTCCTTTCTGAAAAGGAAAAATTCCCACCCAAATATGCCAAAGCCCTGCTTTCAGCACCAAGTGGCTACCTGAATGTCCACCAGAGATGACTCAGGCCTGGAATCAAACAGGGCTAAGGAAGTTTTCCTTCTGGCAAGATTTATGACATTGTCCCTCTTTTTCTCTTGCAGCAAATTCATTACGAAGTAATATTCAGGGCCAAATAAATTAATAAATAAATATAGAGATAACATCCTTCAAAGGAGGAAATGATTAGTAATGAGGCAAAAATGTAATGCAATAAATGCCTAATTGAATAGGATAGTACAGTTTGAGGAGAGTAACAGGATCAGACCTAGATGATTCCTCTAAAACTATATACACATGTATAAGATTGGCTTCCAAAATTTTTCTGTTATGAGAATTTAAGCTTTGAGCATGTTTGGGAATAAGATCAAAGGTCTGGATTCTAGCACAAGGACTGTATAAGATAGTCGTAAGGGTGAAATTAATGTTACTTTATCAAAGCATCTGCCTGATAATTTTTAAAAGGGCAGATGAAATAATTAAAAAAAATAATCTTCACATTAAAAAAAAATTCCTGTACCAGGTACAGGATTTAGGAAAGATGGAAATAACAAAGAATAAATAAACTGAAAATTCTCTGAAATTTCAAAATGTGGAACTAATTTTAAGTGATTGTACTAATTTATATTAAGTCATAATTATCTGGTAACCTCTAGACCTGAACTGGAGAAGCAGAACTCCCTTTTTGAATTGTATAACTACATGAGGCATTTGGGATTCAAAAGTGTTGTTTAAATTAAATAGGTCACTGGGATGCAAGGAATTGGATGTCAATTGACATTGGTAATAATGATTCTGTTAATTTGTATGGTTTGTGTGTAAATTTTCTTGGTAATCTTAGTGACATGTAATCACCTTTCTAAAAGCTAGTATATTGTGAGTCATCTAAGAAATTTAATCTGTATCTGACAAATGCAATCATGTAATTTTGTAAAATTGTGAGAAAACCTTATTGTATTGTTTGAGCCCAGCCCTGTGTAGCTAAGAAAAATGAAATATTTGATTATACTGTTTGGACCTATTCCTGAATGGCTGGAAAACTGGACCTTTATATGTACCCCTGATGTCAAATCATATGTTTCTGAGAACCCTGTCAGGTCTGGCTGGCTTTGCCGGCTTGTGCACATTAACTCTAGGCATCTGAAGATTACCCCTCCTCTGAGCCAAGGGATCTGAAAAAAAGATGACATCAGATGCAGACAGCTTTCCCAAGAGTCTAGACCTGACTTTTACTAGGACTGCTTCTTTCCTGGAGACCCCATCTTGGGAGGATGAGCAATTAAGTGAGAAGTTTTCAGAGGGTAAAAAGAAAAGCGGGATTGTCTGGGGGAGTGAAAACTTTTCAGGCAGTTTTGGATAGTTAACTTCCCTCTTCCCCCTCCATTGCTGCTGTCAATCAGCAGCAAGCCCTTTCTGGAGTCTTTCAACTCCCACCTTCAGTCCTTTGATTTCCCACTTCTGTGGGCACCTCCTCCCGGCCAGTGGGAGTCAGGGACAGCCTGAACTCACTCCCCCAACCAATGAGAGTGAGGGACAGTGGGGGAAATAAGACTTTGCTGTGTTAGGGTCTAAAAACTTCGTCACACATTGTGTGCCTCTTCCTCATGATCAGTCATGGGGAAGACCGCCCTTTCTCCTGGGGGAAGAAAATAAATTCCTGTTCTTATTCTAAGAGATCTCCGTGTTCTTGATTAAATTTTGGATGAGGTTTTTCATTCCAAACACAAACCAATAGAACCCTATTTGCATCTACTGAGATCCACATTTTCTTAGCAGTCATGGCTCTCCTTCTGGCATCAGTCAAGTCATCAAGCCAGGTTTGGGATTACAGATGAAGGTTAGAAATGAGGAATCTTCAACTGGGAAAACTGATGTAATGATTGCATGGTACATTTAAGAGATTAGTGTAAAACAAGTCTGAAAAACTAGGTCTGGGCCAGAAATTCTTGAATCTTAAATGGCAGAATAAGGTAAATGAACTTTCGACAGCCAAAGCACCATTGAAGACTTTTGAGCTTTGAAGCCTTGATAAGAACTAGATATTAGGAAGACTGGTCTGGAAGCAGTGTGACTACCACATAGGGGGAGAAGATTTAAAACCTAATTGCCTCCCTGTCATATTAATTCTTTTGCAAAACTAATGGATTTGATATTGATTGATTAATTGAAGGCTCTGTGCCTCCTCATCATTCTGCACACAGGCTGCCTGTAGGAGTTTACACATTGCCTTCCTGGGGGTGGGGAGTGAGGGGTGAAGTGCTTCTTTACACTTAATTTCCAGGAGTCTTTGCTTCAAAGTGTGTTTTGGCCATTATGTTAAAATCATTTGAAATAAAACGAAATCGAGGCACAAAATTTCTAAGTATAGTTTGGTTTAATTTGCAAAGCTAGCATTTGCACAACAAATCAGGTCCTCTGATTCCTCATAGGTCAGACAACTTGAGTGATTTACAAAGCTGATTTTTTTTAACAGAAAAGAAGAATATAAAAAAAATAGTTAAGTTGTTTTGAACATAATTCAACTTGGAAAAGGCAGGTCACCTGACTAGTTATCTTTTCCCAGGTCCCAGAAGTCTTTGTCTTTTGTAACCAGAAAGTGTACAGGGAAAGAGGAACTTGTGGTCAGTAGTTAGCAGTCACACATATCTCCCTTAAGAGTCTAGCTCAAGAAAAAAGGGGAGCTTACTCGTTAAGATTGGATAGAGGAACTTGCCCTCTAACTTTTTTAGCCTTTGGTCAACCCTCTTCCTTGCAACAAAGCCTTTAAAAAAAACACTTCACAATCTTATGAGAGAGAGAGACAGACAGACAGACCTGTCTGGTCAGGTGACCCCTGGCCCTTTCCGGCCTGTTTCTGCATAGGTTTCCCTTTCTTGCCCTACACATGGGAAGCTCATTGAAGACTCTTCGTGCAGTTAAATACAACGTTTCTGAAAACAATTCCCTGCCACAGCCACTGCCTTTATCATTTCTACGGGGGCAGGGGGTGTGGGTGTGGGTGTGGGGGGCTGAAAATGTCTAGGAAGGGTGTGGTCCCTATAACTTACCCTTAACCCAGGAATCAGTCCTTGCGTAGGGCGGGGATCTCTCTGTACGCCCCACGCCCTTTGCACACATTCCTAGGAGCTTTTCTCAAGGTTTGGGGTGTCCTATGGTGTACACTGATTTCTTGGTCATAAACAGAGCACAGCAGAACGACATGTTTCTGGCCACGGGGAGGTCCGGGACTCCCCACTGATACTGAAATGTGGTAGACCAGGACCAGTGCCGCGCTCCCTTATACAGCCGTTAGCTCTCCAAACCAAGAAAGACAGAAAGGAAAGCATTTATTAAGTACCTACTCTCAGGCAGACGCTGCGCTGAGCACACGCATCAGTGCATATCTACAACCCTGGAAGGTAGGTGCGACTATTATCCTTATTTTATAGAAGAGGAAACTGAGGCATCCAGAGGTTAAGTGACTTGCTCAGGGTCTGGCTGCTACTAAGTGTAAGAGGCAGGGTTTGAATTACGGTCTTCCCCACTCTAGGCCCAGCGCTCTAAATATTGTTCCAGTTAGCTGCCTACCTAAGGGGGTTTGGTATAAGGATGCAACTGTCCAGACTCAGTAGCATGGTAGTGTGGTTTCCAGTTGTGGTTTCATGGTGTGTCGTGGGGTCATCTTGAAATAATTCAGACTCAGACCATCTCCAACCCAAGCAAAGGTATTTATTGAGTGACACTTCTCAGAAGCCAGTTGAGTTCCAAAAACGAACCTGCAATTTAGTGAAATCAAGACAGATTTTTGTAGGGAAAAAGATGCAATTATGTAACAGAATATATGACTATTAAAAAGGCAGGAGTGGTTTGTCAGGCGATTAGGTAATAGAGAAGGGTTTCCAGCCTTGGTGGAACTGTGCATGCAATTATCTACAATGCATATAAAAAAAAAACCCATTTGGGGGAGCATGTAGGTATGGTAATGATATTAAAATATGCCTCTGTACCTCATAAACTCACCTAAAGGATAGATTTTGCTAGTACTGTTGCTATTACTATTTAGGAAAAGTTCCTTGGATTGTTTTGGTGTCCATAACCTGCCTGGGCATCCTGGTGGTAACTGCTTTCTGATTGGCTGAAAGTTGTGTTCCTGTCTGAAATTAGATGGATGTGGTTGTTGTTGAGTGCATGGACATAACTGCTATTTCTGTGAGGAATATGAGGAAGGGCTCTGGGGGCAGTGGCTAGCTAAGGCAACAGCTGGAATTCCATCACATGGACATGCTTGTTGTTCTAGTGAGGCAGAGAGGCATGTATGAACAAGTTAGGATATTGAGTCTGGGGACCTGTGGTGTGCTTAAAGCCAGATTGTGTGGTCAAATCAGGATATGCTTGCTGTTCAGTGAGTCCCATAATGAAATTAGAATATTGAGACTGGGCAGCTTTATTAGGATTCCATCAAAACCATGTGTATGCATTCAAGTTAGGTGACTACCTAGAAGTTAGATCACTTAACTGACTGGTCTGTGTCTATTCTTCACTGTGGTTAGTTTTGTTCATACCAATATAAACCTATATGTTCCTGGCCTACCTATTCCCCTTGTCTTTAACTTCCTTATACTATTTCTCTCTCTCTCTCTCTCTCTCTCTCTCTCTCTCTCTCTCTCTCTCTCTCTCTCTCTCCCCCCCCCCGCCCCCCTCCACTTAGAAATCACATTTCCAGTAATATTGATTCATGAAGAATGCAGTGGATAACAGAATGGGGAGTGTTCTGTGAACCAAAACCTGGGATACTGATGTTCTTTCCTTTTTTCCTCATCATTTGCTCTTTTCGTTTCCATAACAACTGTTTTTTGGATCTTTTGTCCAAAGATACTTTTTGTTCTCTTAGTGTCTCTCAGATGCTGTATGATCTTTTTTAAAAAGAGGAAATTAAAAAACAAACAAACACATCTACTCATAGTCTTTTCTACTCCTTTTGTCATTCAATCCTGTCTGACTCTTTGTGACTCAATTAAGGGTTTTCTGTAAAAAGATACTGGGGTAGTTTGCCATTTCCTTCTCCAACAGAACACAAAATTAATTTCTCAGTTTTTTACTTCTATCTGAACCTGTGTATTTTTCATCTGTTTGATGTTTGCATTTTGAATACTCTGCTTAGGGAAAATGGCAAAGAACTTTAGTGTTCTAAAATATTTATAGCAGCTCTTGTTGTAGTGGCAAAGAGTTGGAAATTGGAAACAGGATGCCTGTTGATTGGGGAATGACTAAATATGTATTGCCAACTTTAAGTGGTTTCTTATGCCAGCTCTCAAATTATTTCAAGACCGTGGAAGTGTGAAAATAATCGTGGTCCAGGCGAGATGAATCAATGCAATCAATCTGTTTATTAATGCCATAAGCAAGGTTTTTATAGAGTAATGAAACAAAGAAGGTAATTATAGGTCACTGAGTTTTCTAATACTGCTTTGTTCAGTTTCAAGATGCCAGACAGTGATGTCAAGTAGGCCTTGACTGATTTCAATGTCCTTGCTGATTTCCAAGTTATATAAATAGTATCTAAAATGTATGGATGAGCTAATACCTTCTGGCAAACATCCTGGAACAGGCAGAGCTCTTGATCTCAGGATATCAGGCAGGCTCTGATTTACAGCTGCATCACAGAGAAAACCAGGACTGGACAGTACAGACTGGCCACTGGAAAGCCCAAAGCTAACTTATCTACGACCAGCCTGATGCCTGGATCAGGTGTTTTGACTCCCTTCATAAATGAATTGTAGTGTATGTTCATGATGGAATATTATTCTGCTATAAGAAATTATGAGCTCAATGATTTTAGAGAAGCATGAAGAGACCTTTACAAAATAATGAAGAGTGAAATGAGCAGAACCAAGAGAACATTACATACAGTAATAGCAGTATTGTTTTAAGAACAACTGTGAGCAACCAAGTCATTCCGACTATTATAAATACCCAAATTAACCTCAAAGATCCTATGAGGGAAGATGCTATTTGAATCCAGAAAGGAATATAGCTGTGGTGGAGAAAATGATGATCTGGTTGATATAGAGAAACATGGAAAGACTTTGAATTATGAAACAAGATGCTGTCCACCTTCAGAGACAGAAGATAGGAAGAAATAAACATAGTATGGTCTTACATAAATGTGTATATTTATAGATATCTCCATCTCTATATATCTCCACGTTTAATTGTAACCTTTTTAGGGTGGGGGGGGAGAGAGGGAAAGAGAAAAATAAACTAAAAAGCACACAGGAGAGAACAAAAGAACACAAACAAGGAAGCAAAGAAAAACTGGGCAGGATTGAAAACAATGTGCAGTATTTATTACATAGGTTTTCTTGAAATGGAAACTTTTTGTTTTATATTGAATTCTGTCTTATGGTCTGCTGCATACATGGAAATGTTTTATTTTTCTTTTCTCATTTCATATTTAAGTGTAAAATTTAAGAAAAATTACCAAAAAAAAAAAAAACACCCCTCTCCCCCTCAATCCTGGCTTTGACATTATTGATGTAAATTTTGGTGAACCCTTTTCTATGTCTATTGATTCCTTGGTGTATGTGGAGGGATTCAAACAGGAGATGAACAACGTGGAAGGATTGCAAGTTCTTCCTTCAGAAAATCTGAATTCAAATCCTGCCTCTGACAAGTATGACTTATGTAATCATAGAGAAGTCATTTAATGGTGTTCTGCCTGAGTTTACTTAATTATGAAATGAGGGCTTGTACTGGAAAGTCTCTCTGAGTTCCTTTCTAGTTCTTTATAATTTTAACTCCTTAGCTGAAGAATTCACTTGAGATTCAGGAACCTGTGCCTTCTGACTAGGTTCCTGGGCCCCTGCATATACCACCCCCTAGCAGCACAGCATACAGTCCTATCTGTGGTCTTAAAAATGCTTTTCCCCTTATGTCTGATTTCTCTCATATAAAATATGCTAGAGAAAAACTTTATTAATGTCCACTCAGGATTGTTTTCCTGCAAATGAATTTGTTTCTGCTTTCCTTTTTCAGATTAATCTTTTGAAGGACATTAACCTCATCTTCAAGTGTGAAAACTCGTGACATACTATTGGTATTGATGTTTGTGCTAGTTATCGGGATCATATTTCTTACTTCCAAAGATTTAACAAAGGTATGAATTATTTTCTATTTTATTATTAAATCCAGCTTCATTGAGATTTTTGTGTTAATTTCCTGTATATCTTGGATACTAGACACTTCTCAGAAATGTTTGATATAGTTTTTTTTTCCTAATTGAGTTTTTTATTCTATCTGCACTGATTTTATTCATGCAAAAGCTTTTCACCTCCTTCTAATTGATGACAGGACAGAATAAATAGATGTAAATTTTGCAGATTAATAACAATGACTGCCCCATTTGAGAACAAGACTATATCTAGTACTTGAGGAAAGCTTGCTGTCCCTCTATGATATCCACAACTTTGCAATTTTAGTATCTTTGAGATGAAGCAGATTAATACGATACTGCCTTATCTAGCATCTACAATTAGATGGTCAACTCTTTGATGGCATGCATATATACTAGATATATACCAGATAATACCAGACAATGGAGAATTAAGGAACTCTCCTATCGAGAGTGAGATAATTCAGCTTGGTTATGTTATTTTATTTTTAAAATTAAAAAAAATTATTTATTTTTATATTTTAGTTTTCAACATTCATTTCCACAAGATTTTGAGATACAAATTTTCTCCATGTTTCTCCCCTCCCCCACCCCAAAATGGCAAGCATACTGAATACTCCTTCCCCCAATCTGCCCTCTCTTATATCCCCCCAAATGGTCCCCCCCTTACTTTCTTGTAGGGCAAGATGAATTTCTATACCCTATTGCCTGTATATCTTATTTCCTGGTTGCATGTGAAAACAATTTTTAGCATTTGTTTTTAAAACTTTGAGTTCCAGAGTCTCTCTCTTCTTCCTTCCTCACCCACCCCCACTGGGAAGAGAAGCAATTCAATATAGGTTATACATGTGTAGTTAGGTAAAAACATTTCCATAGTAGTCATGTTGTAAAAGACTAACTATATTTTCCTCCATCCTATCCTGCCCCACATTTGTTCTGTTTTCTCCTTTGACCCTGTTCCTTTTTCAAAGTGTTTGCTTCTAGCTACCCTCTCCCCCAATCTGTCCTCCTTTCTATTATCTCCCTCCTCTTATCCCCTTCCCCCTACTTTCCTGTAGGGTAAGATACCCAATTGACTCTGAATGCTATTCCCTCTTTAAGCCAGATCCAATGAGAGTAAGGTTGACTCATTCCCTTTCACCTTCCTGCACTTCCCTTCCATTGTAACAGCTTTCTGTTTCCTCTTTTATGTGAGATAATTTACCCTATTCTATCTCTCCCTTTCTCCTCCCAATATATTCCTTTCTCCTCTTAATTTATTTTTTAGATATCATCCCTTCATATTCAACTCATCCTGTGCCCTCTTTCTATGTATACATGTACACACACACACATATACATATACACCCACCTATGCATTCATATATCCCTTCAACTATCCTCATACTGAGAAAAGTCCCATGAGTTACAAATGTTATCTTTTCATGTAGGAATGTAAATACTTCACCTTTAATAAGTTCCTTATGATTTCTCTTTCCTGTTTACCTTTTCATGCTTCTCTTGCTTCTTGTATTTGAAAGTCAAATTTTCTGTTCAATTCTGGTCTTTTCAACAAGAATGCTTGAAAGTCCTCCATTTTATTGAATGACCATATTTTCCCCTGAAGCATTATACTTAGTTTTGCTGGGTAGGTGATTCTTGGTTTTAATCCTAGATCCTTTGGCCTCTGGAATATCATATTACAAGCCCTTTGATCCCTTAATGTAGAATCTGCTGGATCTTGTATTATCCTTATTGTGTTTCCACAATACTCAAATTGTTTCTTCCTGACAGCTTGTAATATTTTTTCCTTGATCTGGGAACTCTGGAATTTGGCTGTGATATTCCTAGGAGTTTTCTTTTTGGGATCTTTTTAAAGAGGCAATGGATGAATTCTTTCAGTTTCTATTTTGCCCTCTGGTTCTAGAATATCAGAGCAGTTTTCCTTGATAATTACTTGAAAGATGATATCTAGGCTCTTTCTTTTTGATCATGACTTTCAGGTAGTCCAATAATTTTTAAATGATCTCTCCTGTATCTGTTTTCCAGGTCAGTGGTTTTTACAGTGGGATATTTCACATTGCCTTCTATTTTTTCATTTGTTTGGATCTGTTTTTAGTATCTTTATTTCTCATAAAGTCATTAACTTCCATTTGCTCCAGTCTAAATTTGAAGGAATTATTTTCTTCAGTGAGTTTTTGAAATTCCTTTTCCATCTGGCCAATTTTGCTTTTTAATTCATTCTTCTCCTCATTGGCTTTTTGGGACTCTTTTGCCATTTGAGTTAGTCTATTTTTTAGGGTGTTATTTTCTTCAGTATTTTGGGGGTCTTATTTAGCAGGCTGTTGACTCACTTTTCATGATTTTCTTACATCATTCTCATTTCTTTTCCCAATTTTTCCTCGACTTGTCTTACTTGATTTTCAAAATCCTTGAGCTCCTCCATGGCCTGTGACCAATTTATATTTTTCTTGGAGGCTTTTGATGCAAGAGTTTTGTCCTTGCTGTCTTTTTCTAGTTCTATGTTCTGATTGTCTTTGTGACCAAAAAATGATTCTATAGTTTGATTATGCTTCCTCCATGTAATGGTAATGGGAGTTTGAAGATCTTCCCAGCCCCTTGTATTGGCAAGCTACCAGGTACTTAACACTTAGTTTCAAGTTCATGATTATGTAAGTATTAAGACCGAGAACTTGTGAATCCCACAGTGTGATGGACTTGTTGACATAGCAGGAAGGGGAAGAACAGGGAGAAGATAATACTGTGTATAAGGAAAAGCCCAAGCTGAGAGAGGCTGGAACTTCTGGGAGCAAGCATCTGGAGGCTGGGCTGCTACTGCTGGAGAGAGAGGAGAGAACTGAGAATTGAACTGAGAACTGAGAAGAACTGAGAAAAGAAATGAGAACTGAGGACTGAACTGAGAATTGAGAAGAACTAAGAAATGAAAAGAGAGGAGAACTGGAAACAGGCATGGCTGTGGTATGAGTACTTTGTCTGTCAGTTTTTATGTTACTTTGTTGGATTTGTCTGCTGAAAGAGGATGGTGCTGTTGTTACAGAAGCCATGGGACCTTGTTGCTGGTTCAGAAGCCCTGAAAGAGGATTTTCTTGTTGTATGTTTACAGAAATCCTGGAGGAGGGTCTTGCTGACATTTTCAGAGGCTCAGGGACTATACTGATGATTTGTTTTGATTCCTCAGACCTTGTTGTTGGGTCTATATTGTTGTTACAGGCAGAAAGTAAATTGATGAGGATGCCAACAATGTGCATGGATGTTATTGTGGCTTTGTTAAGCTTTGTCTTCCCAGGAACAGAAACTGTGAAGGACTTGAGGTGGACCAGACACTGTGAGCTTCAGTATGGGACCGGAACTGCACAAGAAGCTGGACAAAGAATTGAGAGCTGTCTGCCTTTGAACCCAGGTGGCAGTTGGATAGATTTGGGCAGTAGCTGGGACCATGGAAGAGGAACCATGGAAGCTGAGAGCCTGCCTCAAGTCAAGATGAAAAGACCTCTCCTTGGGTATTTAATGCAAACTGAGAAAATCAGGACTTACTGTGGCCTAGAGGTGGAGGACCTTTATATTTAGATGATTGAGTTAAGGACTTCTCTAATTAATAAGAAAGAGGACTTTTTTATTGAAGAGATTAAGACAATGTGACTTAGGGGTAGAGGACTTTCACCTTCCCCACCCCCTTCCCACCCCCCCCCGCCCAGCCTCAGGCGCCCCCCCCCCCCCCCCCCCCCCCACCCACCAAACACACAACCTCCCCCCCCCCCCATCTGTGGCCCAGTACAGTGCCTCCCCCCTCACCCCAAACCAAGTCCCAGCATAGCACCAAGTTTCCCTGTGGCCCCATAATTGCAACAGGCCCCCAGCAGACCAGCAACAGAGCACTAGGTGAGTGGTCACGCCCCTGTAGCACCTGTGTAGCGTTAGATTAGCAGCCAGAGCCTGTGATACCTGGCACAAGAAGCTTGAGACGTGCTACAAGAGCAAAGCTCAACTTTTTTTTTTACTGTACCAAAAACTCATGTTCTAATGGAAGAGGCAAAATATAGGAAGTTTCAGTTGCAATTCAGATTAAAAGATCCCATGGTCCTTAGGATACAATAACAAATGAGATTATTTTAATGTCCTTTTACTGATAAATATATTCTTTTTTTTTAAATTTGAGTTTATTTATTTATTTTTACTTTATAACATTCAGTTACACAATCCCTTGAGTTTCAAATTTTCTCCCCCTCCCTCGCTGCCCCCTCCCCCCATGGTGGCAGGCAATAAAATATAGGAACCATAAATACCTTCACATTAAACAGTAGTCAAGTTGTAAAGAAGGATAATAACCAGTGGAGTGAACAGTGGTAAAGAAGAAACAAAACTAAACAAAAAAGAGGAGCAAGTAGTTGTAGCAGCAAGCACCCCAAGCGTCCTCAGGGTTTGCTGCCAACACAGGTTCTTGGATCTGCTTTGATAAAGGAAAGCAACTCAAAGTGGGTTAACAAGCTTACTTAATAATTAGTCAGATATGTATCGTTCACCTAGTTCAGGGGAAAAAGGTCAGCACCCCGAACTTCAAAGTATACATACAGAATTATCAAGACAAAAACAGATCAAGTAGACAGATTTCCAAACTGTCCAGCCATTACATCCATACCAAATCAACATCTGGGTTTCAAAGCCGGGGGGCTCTGGACAATGGCTTCCCAGAATCCACATCAAATCACAGAACACTTCTCAAAGTGAGCCCCAAAAACAAAGCTACACATCAGGGCTTATATAGCCTTCTCCTGGCTCAGAGAATGTAACAACCTTATTGACTCACTGGCCAATCAAGAAGTATCTACTGAAAAACAAGCCTCCCACCCCAGGCTCCAGGTGCACTTTAGCCTAGGGGCAGGGAAGATCTTTAAAATTTACATTCCCAAACAGTAGTTCACTTCAATCTGTATTTAGACTCTATAGCTCCTTTTCTGGATGTGGACATCTCTTTCCATTATGAGTCCTTTGGTGTTATCCTATAACCCTGCATTGCTGAGAGGAGCCCAGTCTATCAAAGTCAGTTGTCACAATATGATGTATCCATAATTGTGTACAAATTTCTCCTGCTTCTGCTCTTCTCACTCAGCATCAGTTTATATAAGTCTCTCTAAGTTGTTATGAGTTCATCTGCTCCTCATTTCTTATAGCACAGTAGTATTCCATTACCTTCATATATCACAACTTGTTTAGCCATTCCCCAATTGATGGGCTTCCCTTTGATTTCCAATTCTTTGCCACCACAAAAAGAGCTGCTCTAAATATTTTTGTACATATGGGTCCTTTTCCCACTTCTATGATCTCTTTGGGATTCAACCCTAGAAATGGTATGGTTGGGTCAAATATGCACTTATTTATAGCCCTTTGGGCATAGTTCCAGATTGCTCTCCAGAATGGTTTAATCAGTATACAACTCCACCATCAATGCATTAGTGTTTCATTTTTCCACATCCTCTCCAGCATTTATCATTTTCCTGTTTTGTCATCTTAGCCAATCTGACAGGTGAGATGTGGTAACTCAGAGTTGTTTTGATTTGCATTTCTCTAGTCAATTGTGATTTAGAGCATTTTTTCATATACTTATAGATATCTTTAATTTCTTCCTCTGAAAACTGCCTGTTCATATCTTTTGACCATTTATCAATTGGGGAATGATTTGTATTCTTATAGATTTGACTCATTTCTCTGTATATTTTAGAAATGAGGCCTTCATCTGAGACACTGGTTGTAAAAATTCTTTCCTAATTTTCCACTTCCCTCTTAATCTTGGTTACATTGGCTTTGTTTGTACAGAAACTTTTCATTTAATGTGATCAAAATCATCCATTTTGCATTTCATAATGCTTTCTAACTCTTGTTTGGTCATAAAATCTTTCCTCCTCCATAAATCTGACAGATAAACTATTTCTTGCTCTTCCAGATTGCTTACAGTATCAGCCTTTATACCTAGATTGTGCACCCATTTAGACTTTATTTTGTTGTATTGTGTAAGATATTGGTCTATGCCATTTCTACCAAACTATTTCCAGTTTTCCCAGCAGTTTTTGTCAAATAGTGAGTTCTTACCCCCAAAGCTTGGATCTTTGGGTTTATCAAACAGTAGATTACCATAGTCATAGATTGCTGTGTCTCGTGTACCTAATGTATTCCACTGATCCACTACTCTGTTCCTCAGCCAGTGCCAAGTAGTTTTAATGACTGCAAAGCTCAACTTTAAAAGTGTTGAAATAGACTGGGAAAAAATGAACAAAAAAGAAAAGAAGAACCTGACCGTAGAAAGCTATTATGGTAACAGGGAAGATCAAAATACAAACTCAGAAGAGGACAACAGTGTTAAAAAACCTACATTCAAAGCCTCAAAGAAAAATAAGAATTGGTTTCAGGCCAGAAAGAACTCCTGGAAGAGCTCACAAAGGACTTTAAAAATCAAGAGAGGTAGAGGAAAAATTTGGGAAAGAAAGGAGAATGGTACAAGAGAATCATGAGAAAAGAGTCAGTAGACTGATAAAGGAAGCATAAAGAATGGAAAAAGATATACAAAGAGATACTGAAGAAAACAACTCCTTAAAAATTGGACAAATGGAAGCTAATGACTTCCCAAGACATCAAGAATAAATTGAACAAAATCAAAAGAATGAAAAAATTGAAGAAAATATAAAATAGATCCAGGAGAGATGATTTAAGAATATTTAGACTACCTGAAAGCTATGATAAAAGAAAGGACCAGAACATCATATTTCAAGAAATTTGCAAAGAAAACTGCCCTGATAGCCTATAACCAGAGGTAAAATAGACATTGAAAGAATCTACCAGTCATCTCCTGAAAGAGATTCCAAAATGAAAATCCCAAGGAATATTATAGTTAAATTCCAAAACCCCTAGCTGTAATGGTAATGGTAATTTGAAGATCTTCCCTGCCCTTTAATAAGCCTAAGGTAATTTGAAGATCTTCCCTTCCCCATAATTTGCTGAGTATAATCACATGTGGCCTCTTGTGGGAGAAGTTTACTGAACAGGGGGAGCAGGAAGTGTGGAGCAGAGACCAGAGGAAGTTAGGAGTCAGAGCAGTCAGTACGGTGGGAGAGGATGCAGGCAAGGAGACATCTAGGCTTGTGAGTGTTTGTTTGTGGGAAGACTTTGGGATAGTGTCCCTGCTGTGTTATGGTGTATTAACTTATTTGTTGCTATGATGGATTTGGTTTTCTGGTGTCTGAATAAATGTTTTGTTTCTGTTTTATATATGGAGAGTCTGTTATATTTTGCAATTCAGAACCGTGCTGGCATTGTCATAGTCACCGTTGGTGGTGTGAGTATTGTGTTGGTGCTACACTAGGTCAAGGAGAAAATGTTGTAAGCATCCAGAAAGAAACAGTTCAAATGTGGAGTCAAGTTAGGATTACACAGGATTTAGCAGCTTCTACATTAAAGAATTGGAGGGTTTCAGAATATGATATTTTGGAAGGCAAATCTACTAGGATTACAGCCAAGAATAACCTACCCAGCAAAACAGCATAATCCTTCATGGGAAAAATAGTTATTCAATGAAATAGAGGACTTTTAAGTTTTCTTGATGAAAAAAACAGAACTGAATAGAAACTCTGATCTTTAAGTAAAAGATTCAAGAGAAGTATAAAAAGGAAAGAGAAAACACAAGGGATTTAATAAAGCTAAACTCTTTGCATCCCTACACAGGAAAATGATATCTGAGGTCAGAAAATTCCAAGCTCTCAAGATTTTCCCCCACAAAGGAGTTAAAATAGCACCTTAGGGTGAACAAAGTATGAGTGAAGATAAATAAGAACAGGACCACAACCAGGATCTTCCTGGGACAATTTGAGAAGATCTGAAGAAAAATCTCAGGACAAGATTTGGTCCCATGAAGAGTAAACACCTTCAGGGTAGGTTCCATTTTAACAAGTGACAAGTCCTTGGGTTAGTTGGTTTGAGAAGCTGCCCCAGAACCAGCCACAGGAACTTTTAAAACCCCTGGGATAGTGAGGGAGGATTGAGGGAACTTCTGCTGACCAGGAACACCAGACCGATCTGTTCTGTGAGAAGCTGTGGGGGTGAGAAGGAACAAACACATGCCTGATGAGTGCAGAAGCAGTGGTTCAGAAAGCTCCTGGCTATGGGCAGTTACGGGAGGTCAGAGGTTTGGCTTTGAGTCTAGGCTAGAGGGAAGAACAGAAGTTCTGGGGCAAGAGGTACCATTTCCCATACCCTAGGGCTAGAGGAGACCAAATCCTACTATAGAAAGCTATTATGGGAATAGAAATGGCCAGGGTTCATCTTCAAAGGAGGGCATTGAAGTAAAGAAACCTCCAAAGAGTAAATGCTCACTTACCCAAAAAGAATTCATAGAAGATCTTAAAAAAGACTTTAAAAATCAAATGACAGAGATGGAGGAAAAACGAACAACAACAACAAAAAAGAATGATCCAAGAAAAACAAGAAGGTTATGAAAGGAAAATCAATCAATTAGAAAAGGAAATCCAGAATCTTAAGGAAGAAAATGACAACTTGGAAATTAAAATTGGGCAAAGTAAAGCCAGTGAAATTATAAGAGATCAAGAAATAAATAAACAAAATACGAATAATGAAAAAAAAATAGAAGAAAAAGTGAAACATCTTATTAGAAAAACAATAGATTTGGAGAACATATATAAGAATATATATAAGGAGAGAAAATATTAAAAATAATAGGACTAACTGAAAATTATGATAAAAAAGTATCTTGATACAATAATACAAGAAACAATTAAAATTGTCCTTAGTAGGGGTTGGGGAGGGAAGAATAGGAATAGAAAATAACCAATGATCACCACCTAAAAGAGATCCTATGAGGAAAACTCATAGGAATATCATAGTAAAATTCCAAAACCTCCAGCTTAAGGATAAAATATTGAAAGCATCAAGATTAAAACAATTTAAATATAGTGCTGCCACAATTAGACTCATACAAGACCTAGCAGCAGAGACACTAAAGGACCATATGTCTTAGAACATAATATATCAAAGAGCAAAAAGAACTGAGACTCTGGCCAAAAATATCATACCCTGCAAAGTTAAGTATTATCCTGAATGAAAAAAATGGACATTTGATAAATTCTCCATTTCTTAAGACTTTGTTAAAAAAAAAATCCTGAACTCAGTAGAAAATTTGACATACAAGAACCAAGATGAATATAAGGTGCATAACAAAGACTGATTATAAGGGATTCATAAGGACAGACTGTTTACTGTGTGTGTGTTTGTGTAATGTAAAATGTATGTCTAAGATTCTTATTAATAATTGGGTAGCTCATAAGAAAGATTGGGGTAAACTTGAATATGGTATGATTTTAAAAAGTAAAACCATTTAGGAACAACTAGAAAGAGTAATTATTTTATCCAAATGAGGTACAAGCAGAAGAATCAATACAGAGGAATTAGATGCAGGAGGAGTCCTGATAATTCTGGTAACCTTCTTTCATTGGGAATGGCTTTAAGAGGGAACTTTATACATACATACATACATACATACATACATACATACATACATACATACATACACACATACGCACATACACACATACACACATATAATATGCTTAGAAGAATATAAAAGTCTTCTAAATTCAGAAGATATAAAATGGCAAGGATATAGGGAGGGGGGAGAGGATAAGAGAAGGATCTTTAGAAAGGAGGGGGAGGGAATAGGTAAAGGGGAGTATAGAAGGATCTTTAGATTTATGGGAATGGAAGAATAGGGGAGGGATCCTTGGAAGGGGTTAGGCAAGGAAAGGGAAACTGTATGTTTATGTTTGTATATATATATATGTATGTATATATTTATAGCTATAGAGAAACATATGTAAACTTTATTGTAGCCTTCTGTGGGTGGGGAGGGAAAAAATGGACAAAGTGATAAAGTGCACAGCAGAGAAGAAAACTCACAAGGAAGCAAAGATGGTCAATTCTCAACACTGTGTATTATTTATCATGCAGATTTTCTTGAAATGAAAATTTATTGTTACACATTTTGAATCCTCTCTTATGTTCTTCTATGCACATAACATGCTTTTTTTCCTTTATAACTTTGTATTTAAGTTCCAATATTTAAGTTTATAATTATGTTTTTGTTCCTTTTCTCTATTCTGTATTTGCTTTCTGGCATTTGAGTCTAAAATAAAAATTTTAAAAAGAATACAAAAAAAGAGAAAATGATATTTGTAACTCCTAAGAACGGCATCACCACTAGTGTAGTTAGGAGTTATACATAAACAGAGGGTGTGGGCATAAGGTGATGTTAAAGGGATGATACACAGAAAAGTGGTGAGAAAGAGGATTACACTGAGAGCTGAAGGAAGGGAAAGGTAGAATCTGATAAACAATCTCACATGAAGAGGCATGAAAGATCTATTATAGTGGAGGGGAAGATTGGAGAGGAGGCAGTGGGCATTACTTGAACTTCACTGTTATAGGAATTAACTCAAAGAGAGAATAATACACATAGTTGGGTATAGAATCTTATCTTACCCTATAGGGAAGTAGGAGGGGAAGGGGTTTGAGGAAAGCGGAGTGACTGACAGAAAGAATGGAAGATTCCAGGAGACAGTCAGAAGTAAAACACTAGTAAGGAGGGAAAGGGTGATAGGAGAAAGATAAACAGGAGGAAAAATATAAAGGAGACAGATACAGTTAATAAACATAACTGTGAATATGAATAGGATGAACTCACCTATAAAATGGAAACAGATAGGAGAGTGGATTAAAAAGAAAAATTTTGAAATATGTTGTTTACAAAAAAACACTTGAAACAGAAACACAGAGCGAAAAGGAAAGGGACTGGAGCAGAATCTATTATATTTTACCTGGAGTGTAAAAAAAAAGCAGGGATAGTAATCATGAACTCAGACAAAGCTAAAGCAAAAATAGATCTAATTGAAAGAGATAAGGACTGAAACTACATTTTGCTAAAAGGTATCATAGACAATGAAGTAATATCAATATTAAACCTACATGCACCGAGTGGTATAGCATCCAGATTCTTAAAGGAGAAGTTGAGTGAGTTATAGAAGGAAAAAGACAGTAAAACTATACTCATGAGGAATCTCAACTTTCCCTTCTCAGAACTAGATAAATCTAAACACAGAATAAAAAAGAACACAGTTAAAAAGATGAATAGAATTTTAGAAAAGTTAGAGATGATAGACCTCTGAAGAAAACTGGAGATAGAAAAAAATACCTTTTTCTCAGCAGCACATGGCACATATACAAAAACTGACCATGTATCAGGGCATAAAATGTTCAAAATCAAATGCAGAAAGGCAGAGCTATTAAATGTATCCTCTTCAGATCATCATGCAATAAAAATTACATTCAGTAAAGGCAGTGGAAAAATAGATTAAGAATTGTTTGGAAACTAAATAATTTAATTCTAAAGAATGAGTGGATTGGGTGAAGCCAAAATGGAATCATAGAAGCAGGAAAATTCTGTGAGCTTCCCACATAACCACCTCAAATACCTATAAAATATGACTCTAAACAAACTTTAGAGCTACAGAACCCACAGAGTCACAGAGAGAAACACATCTCCTGCTGAAGGCAGCCTGGCAGGCCAGCAGGAAGGGTCCATTGCAGCATTCTGGGAGCTGAGCCCAGACCCATGTGAGCTTGTGGTTTTAGCCCCAGGGTGGCCCTGACCAGTAGTGTCTGGAGGGACTTTGAGAGAGTGGATCATCAGCAGCTGTGGTGGTTTCTAGAATTATCAACCCACAAATGCCAAAGGCAAAGTAAAAGGTCAGTATGGACTTTGTGGGAACAGGGGGACTGAGAGCATGGTCCGACCTCTGCCCCCAGGGATAGAAGGTGAGAAGTGGCAGAGGCACAGTGGCTGTGCAGCCGCCGCTGCGTGGCTGCTTCAGAGCTCCTGGCCTGCAGATTTTAGGGGGACAAAGCGACTATTCTGAGGGGTAATTGCTCTTGCTTTGATTTGCTTGGATCTGGATCACTGTCTTGGGTGGAGGTCCTGGGGTGTGTGATTAGGTGCTAGAGCCTGCGGAGCCTTTGGAGAGGGCAGCCAACTAATAGCTCTTGCAAAAACCTCAGTGATTTGGGACAAAGTTCTCCTCTCTGGAAGCAGAGATCTCTTGTGGCAAAAAAGCTCAATAGTCAAGTAATTGAGTGTCAACATGAGCAAGCAAAGAAAGCAAAGCAAGCACAGCAGTCAAACCTTAGATTATTTTTGGGGGGACAAAAAGGATGAAAGCATGGAATGAGAGAAAGACAGCGAAGTCAGAACTCTTGAACCAAAAGCTTCTAAGAAAAATATGAATGTGTTACAGGCCATGGAGGAGCTTAAGAAGGATTTTTAGAACCAAGTAAGAGAAGTGGAAGAAAAATTGGGAAGAGAAATGAGAATGATGCAAGAAAATCATGCAAAGAGAATTAACAAACTGACTGAAGAAAATAACACCTTAAAAGGCTAATTCCAATGACAAAAGAGGCTCAAAAAGCCAATGAGGAGAAGAATGCCTTAAAAGGCCAGATTTTCCATATGGAAAAAGAATCTCAAAAACTCACTGAAGAGAATAATTCCTTCACAATTAGATTGGAGCAAATGGAAGGTAATGACTTTATGATAAATCAAGATACTATTAACGATCCAAACAAATGAAAAAAAATAGAAGGCAATGTGAAATATCTCATTGGAAAAGCCATTGACCTGGAAAATAGATCCATGAGAGATAATTTAAAAATTATTGGACTACCTGAAAGCCATGATCAAAAAAAGAACCTAGAAATCATCCTTCAAGAAATTCTCAAGGAAAATTTCCCTGATATTTTAGAACCAGAGGGTAAAATAGAATTTGAAAGAATTCACCAATTGCCTCTTGAAAAAGATCCCAAAAAGAAAACTCCTAGGAATATTATAGTCAGGTTCCAGAGTTCCCAGATCAAGGAGAAAATATTACAATCAGCCAAAATGAAACAATTTGAATATAGTGGAAACATAATAAGGATAACACAAGATCTAGCAGCTTCTATATTAAGGGATCAAAGGGCTTGGAATATGATATTCCAGAGGTCAAAGGATCTAGGATTAAAACCAAGAATCACTTACCCAGAAAAACTGAGTATAATGCTTCAGGGAGAAATATGGTCATTCAATGGAATATAGGAATTTCAAGCATTCTTGAATGCTTGAATGAAAAAACCAGAGTTGAATAGAAAAGATGACATTCAAATACAAGAAGCAAGAGAAGCATGAGAAGGTAAACAGGGAAAAGAAATCATAAGGAACTTATCAAAGTTGAACTATTATATTCCTACATGGAAAAACTATCATTGTAATTTATGAAACGTTTCTCAGTATGCGGATAGTTGAAGGGGAATATAAATGTATATATATATATATATATGTATATATAACATATATATCTATATAGGAGGGTATATGGGCATATGAATACATATGTGAGTGTGTGCATATATGTGTACAGGTTTACATAGAGGGCACAGGATCAATTGAATAGGAAGGGATGATATTTTAAAAATAAAATTACGAGATGAGAGATGAATATAATGAGAGGAGATAGGGAGAGATAGAATAGGGTATATTATCTCATATAGAAGAGGTAAGGGAAAATTGTTACAATGGAGGGGAAGAACAGGAAGGCAAAAGGGAATGGGTCAACCTTACTCTCATTGAATTTGGCTTAAGGAGGGAATAACATGCACACTAAATTGGTTATCTTACCCTACAGGAAAGTAGGATAGAAAGGGGTAAGAGGGGGGATGATAGAAGGGAAGGCAGATTTTTTTTGGGGGGGTAGGTAGAAGCACACACTTTTGAAAAGGGACAGGGTCAAAGTAGAAAATAGAACAAGTAGGGCTGGGATAGGATGGAGAGAAATATAGTCAGTCTTTCACAATATATTCCCTATGTAAATGTTTTATGTAACAGCACATGTACAACCTATATTGATTTACATATCTTCCCAGTAAGGGTGGATGATGAGGGAAGAAGGGAAAGAATCTGGAATTCAAAGTTTTAAAATTAAATGTTTAAAAAAATTATTTTTTTTACATGCACTGGGAAATAAGATATACAAGCACTGGAGTATGGAGATCTATCTTGCCCTGCTGGAAAGTTGGAGGGGGAATGGGGGAGGATATAGGAGAGAGCAGATTTGGGGAGGGCGTATTCAGTGGGATCGTTCTTCTGGGGTGGTGGGTAGGGAAAAGATGGGGAGAAAATTTGTAACTCAAAATCTTGTGGAAATGAATATTGTAACCTGAAAATAAGCATAAAATTTAAGAAAAAAAGAGAATGAGTGTATAAAAGAACTAGTCATAGAAACAAGCAGTAATTTTATTTAAGAGAATATAATGATGAGACAACATACCAAAATTTATGGGATGCAGCCAGAGCAACACTTAGGAGAAAATTTATATCCTGAACTCTTCTATCAGTAAAAAAGAAAAAGGACAGATCAATGAATTGGACATGTAACTAAAACAAAACAAAACTGGAAAAAGAACAAATTAAAAATCCCCAATTAAGCACCAGTTTGAAAATCCTGAAAAACAAAGGTGAGATTAATAAAACTGAAAGTAGGAAAACTAGAGAGCTAATAAATAAAACTAGGAGCTGGTTTTATGAGAAAGAAATAAGATTAATCATTGTTTAATTTGATGAAGAAAAGGAAAGATGAAAACCAAATCACTCGTATCAAAAATGAAAAGAGAAAATTCACCATCAATGAAGAAGAAATTAAAGCAATTATTAGGGACTATTTTGACCAATTATATGCCAATAAATCTGATGATCTAAGTGAAATGTATATTTACAAAAATATAAATTGCTTAGATTAACAGAAGAGGAAACAGAATACTTAAATAACTCTTAGAAAAAGAAATCAAAGAAGCCATCAATGAACTCCTTAAGAAAAAATCCCTAGAGCCAGAAGGATTCATAAGTGAATTATCACTCATTTAAAGAACAATTAATTCTTTTGTTTTATTTTTTCCATTCAATAGTATTTTATTTTTTCCAACTACATGTAAAGATAGTTTTCAGCTTTCACTTTTATAAGATTTTGAGTTCCAGATTTTTTTCTCCCTCCACATCCCTAAGACAGCAAGCAATCTGATATAGGTTATACATGTGCAATCATATTAAACATATTTCCACATTAGTCATGTTGTGAAAATAGCATAAGAATAAAAGGGAAAAGACAAAAGACAGAAAATAACCAAAAAGTGTAAATAGTATGCTTTGATCTGCATCCATACTCCATAGTTCTTTCTCTGGATATGTATAGAATTTTCTATTGTGATATTGCTGAGAAGAGCCAAATCTATCAAACTTGATTATTGCACAATGTTGCTATTACTGTGTACAGTGTTCACCTGGTTCTTCTCACTTCACTCAACATCATCAATTCATGTAAGTCTTTCCAGGTTTTTTTTTTTCTGAAATCTGCCTGCTCATCTTTTCTTATAGCACAATAGTATTCCATTACATTCATATAGCACAACTTATTTAGCCATTCCCCAGTTAATGAGCATCCCCTCAATTTCTAATTCTTTGCTACCACAAAAAGAGCTGCTATAAATATTTTTGTAGATGTGGGTCCATTTCCATTTTTTATGATCTCTGGTATATAGACCTAGTAGTGGTATTCCTGGATCAAAGGGTATGTATAGTTTCATAGCCCTTTGGGCATAGTTCCAGATTTCCCTCCAGAGAATGGTTAGATAAGTTTACAACTCAGTTAACAATGTATTAGTAGTCGAATTTTCCCACATCATCTCTAACATTTATCATTTTCCATTTCTGTCATATTAGCCAATCTGATAGGCATGAGGCAACCTCAGAGTTGTTTTAATTTACATTTCTCAAATCAGTAGTGACAGAGCATTTTTCATTGAGTATAGATAGCTTTAATTTCTCAATCTGAGAACTGCCAGTTCTTATTTTTTGGCTAATTATGAATTGGGGAATGACTTATATTCTTATAAGTTTGACTCATTTCTCTATATGTTTTAGAAATGAGGCTTTTATCAGAAACACTGGGAATAAAAATTGTTTCCCAACTTTCTGATTTCTTTCTAATCTTGATTTCTTTGGCTTTGTGCAGTTTGTTTTAACTTAATATAGTCAAAACTATTCATTTTGCATTTCATAATGTTGTAAGAGCAAGCAAGGTGGGATTTTTGTTGTTGTCTTTTTAGAGTTCAGTTTCCCAGGCTCAGGTTAAATTGTAAACATCTGAAGGATTAGTCTCCTTTGAATCCTGATAATTCACAGTGGTGCCGAGTCACATAGGTTTCGTGCCTTCTGACCTCTAGCCAATCGGGCACCAAGTCTTTGATATATATTCTGGGAGGCTGGCATTTTGCTTTGGTGGTTGGATTATGAGAAGACCCTTTTGATTCCATGGATGGGACTCTGAGTAGTCATTTGTTAGCCCGCTGTCTACTCAGATGTTGGTACTCTTCTAGCCTGAGGGTGTATGTAGGTAGTTGTATTACTTTGTTCAGACAGTTGGAACCCTGTCTATTGAAACTCTGTGCTAATTTCTCTGCTTGTATTTTCTACTTATCTGTTATTAAAGTAAGATTGTTGACCCCCTTTAAAGTTATCTTTCCTATAAAAAAGCAGATAAAAGACCTGTGCTAGTAGCCATCCTGGGGGTACTAGGGTTCTTGCTATTACAAATTATACCTATTTCTTGTTTTATCGAAAATTCTTCCCTTCCCCTTAAATCTGACAGGTAAACTATTCCTTGTTCTCCTATTTTGCTTATAGTATTATCTTTTATATCTAAATTGTGTACCCATTTTAACTTTATCTTGGTATATAGTGTAAGATGTTGGTCTATGCCTAGATTATGCCATGCTATTTTCCAGTTTTCCCAGAAGTTTTTGTTAAATAGTGAGTTCTTATCCCAGAAGCTGGAGTCTTTGGGTTTTTCAAACAGTAGATAATTATAGTCATTGACTACCGCATTTTGTGTACCTAACATATTCCATTGATCCACCACTCCATTTCTTAGTCAATACTAAGTAGTACTGATGATTGCCCTTTTATAATATAGTTTTAGATCTGGTATGGCTAGGCCACCTTCCTTTGCATTTTTTTTTCATTAATTCCCTTGATATTCTTGACCATTTTTGTTCTCACATATGAATTTCTTCATTATTTTTTCTAGTTCTATCAAATAATATTTTAGTAGTTTGATTGGTATGACACTGAAGAAGTAAATTAATTTAGGTAGAATTCTCATTTTTATTATATTAGCTCAGCCTACCCATGAGCAATTGATATTTTTCCAATTATTTAGATCTGACTTTTTTTGTGTGAAAAGTGTTTTGTAATTGTGTTCATATAGTTCCTGAGTTTGTCTTGGCAGGAAGATAACAAAATATATGTTGTCTATAGTTATTTTAAGTGGAATTTCTCTTTCTATCTCTTGCTGCTGGACTTTGTTTATAATACATAGAAATGCCAATAATTTATGAGTTTATTTTATATCCTGCAACTTTGCTAAAGTTGTTAATTATTTCAAATAGTTTTTTAGTTGATTCTCTAGGATTCTCTAAGTATACCATAATATCATTTGCAAAGAGTGATAGTTTTGTTTCCTTAATGCCTGTTCTAATTCCTTCTATTTCTTTTTCTTATTGTTAAAGCTAATGTTTCTAGTACAATATTAAATAATAGAGGTGATAATGGGTGTCCTTGCTTCAACTTTGATCTTATTGGGAAAGCTTCTAGCTAAATACCATTACAAATAATCCTTGTTATGGTTTTAGATAGAAACTATTTATCATTTTAAGGAAAACTCCATTTATTCCTATTCTCTCTAGTGTTTTCAATAGGAATGGATACTGTATTTTGTCAAAAGTTTTTTTTCTGCATCTATTGAGATTATCATGTTAGTTTTGTCATTGATATGCTCAATTATGCTGATGGTTTTCTTAATAGCAAACCAGCTCTGCATTTCTGGTATTAATACTACCTGGTCATAATGTATTATCCTGGTGATAAATTACTGTAAACCCTTTGATAATTATTTAAAATTTTTGCATCAAATTCATTAGAGAAATTTGTCTATAATTTTTTTTCTCTGTTTTGATTCTTCATGTTTTAGGTATTGTAATAGTAATGGGAATGTGAAGACCTTCCCTGCACCTTAATAAACCTAAGGGAATTTGAAGATCTTCCTTGCTTTGAAGATATGCTCTCCCCTCTAATAGGCTGAATGTAATCACATGGAGGCTGTGGTGGGAGGAATTTGCTGAAGGGCGGAGCAGAGCCCACAGGAAACTGGGAGTGAGAGCAGCTAGACTGGAGGGAGGAGAGGATGCATCTGAGGGAGACAGTTAGGCTTGTGAGTAAATGTTGGTTTGTGGGAAGGTTAAAGGATGCCGTGGCTCTCTGTGATGTTATGGCTTATTAACTTCTTTGATATTATGATGGAATTGGCTTATTGGTTTTGGGATTTGGTTTTCTGGTGACTGAATAAATGTTTTGCTTCTGTCTTCCCTATGGAGCATCTGTTATATTTTGCAATTGAGCACTATCCAGGCATATTTATAGTGACTGTTGGTGCTGTGAATATTGCATTGGTGCTACACATATCAGCACTATATTTGTATCACAAAAAGAATTTGGTAGGGCTCTTTCTTTGCCTGTTTTTCCAAATAGTTTATGGAGTATTAGAAATAATTATTCTTTAAATGTTTGGTAGAATTCACTTGCAAATCTCTCTGACACTGGAGATTTTTTTCTCATGGAGTTCATTGATGACTTGTTCAATTTCTTTTTCTAAAGTGTCACTATTTAAGTATTTTATTTCCTCTTATGTTAATCTGGGCAATTTGTATATTTGTAAATATTCATCCATTTCACTTAAATTGTCAGATTTATTGACACACAAAGGACAAAATAACTCCTAATTATTGTTTTAGTTTCTTCTTCATTGGTGAATTCACCCTTTCCTTATTGATGCTGGAAATTTGGTTTTCTTCTGTTTTTTAAAATCAAATTAACCAAAGGTTTATCTACTTTATTGTTCTGTTTTTTTAATAAAACCAGTTTTTAGTTTTATTTATTAGTTCATTATTTTTCTCACTTTCAAATCTATTAATCTTTCCTTTGATTTTCAGAATTTCTAATTTGATATTTAATTGGGGATTCTAAATTTGTTCTTTTTCTAGCTTTTTTAGTTGCATGCCCACTTCATTGATCTCCTCTTTCTCTATCTTATTCTTTTAATAACTTATAGATATAAAACTTACCCTAAGAACTACTTTGCCTATATTCCATAAGTTTTGGTATGTTGTCTCATTTTTGTTGTTCTTTAGGAATAAATTATTAATTGTTCCTATGACTTGTTGTTTGATCCTCTTAGTTTCCAATTAATTTTTAGTCTATCTTTCCATGGCCCTTTATTATATGTAATTTTTATTCCATCATGATTTAGAAAGGATGTATTTAATATTTCTGTATTTCTGCACTTGATTGTGAGGTTTTTATGCCCTAATACATGGTCAATTTTTGTGTAGTGCCAAGTACCACTTTGAAAAAGGTATGTTCCTTTCTGTCTCCATTCATTTTTTCCACAGGTCTACCATATCTAACTTTTCTAAAATTCTATTTATCTCCTTAACTTCTTTCCTGTTTATTTTGTGGTTAGATTTATCTAGTTCTGAGAGGAGGAGGTTGAGGTTCCCCACTACTATAGTTTTGCTGTCTGTTTCTTCCTGTAATTCACTTAACTTCTCCTTTCAGAATTTAGATGCTATACCACTTGGTTTATATATGTATAGTAATGATATCACTTTGTTGTCTATGGTACCTTTAGCAAGATGTAGTTTCCTTCCTTATCTCTTTTAATTAGGTTTATTTTTGCATTTGTTTTGTCTGGGATCAGGATTGCTACC
Source organism: Petaurus breviceps papuanus (assembly GCF_028583685.1). NCBI lineage: Eukaryota > Metazoa > Chordata > Mammalia > Diprotodontia > Petauridae > Petaurus > Petaurus breviceps. The sequence goes on along the minus strand of NW_027187419.1, from coordinate 4,284,862 downwards.
CCTGCTTTTTTACTTCAGATGAAGCATGATATATACTTCTCCATCTTTTGTCTTTACCCCATGTGTATCTCTCTGCTTCAAATTTGTTTCTTGTAAACAACAGATTGTAGGATTATGGTTTTTAATCCACTCTGTTATCTGCTTTTTTATGGGAGAGTTCGTCCCATTCACATTCACATTCACAGTTATGATTACTAACTGTATTTCCCTCTATCCTATTTCTTCCCTGTTTATCATTTTTCTCTCCTTTCACTCTGTCCCTCCTCACTAGTGTTTTGCTTCTGTCTTCCACCCTCCTCTGTCTGCCCTCCTTTCTATTAGTCCCCCTCTTTCCATTTTTCCTATTACTTCTGCCCTCCCTTTTATCCACCCCTCTCCTCTTTCTTTCTCCTTCCCCCTCCTACTTCCTATAGGGTGAAATAAATTTCTATACCTGACTGTGCATGTCATTCCCTCTTTAAGCCAAATACTCTGAGAGCAAGTTTCAAACAATGTCCACACCCTCCCTTCTTTCCCTTTGTATAATAGATCTTTTTTGCCTCTTCATGTGATATAATTTACCCTATTCTGCCTTCATCTTTCCTCTTCTTCCAGTAAAATCCTTTTTTCCACCTCTTAATTTTTTTATATCATCACATCAATGTCATCTTATACCTACACCCTCTGTCTATGTGTACCCCTTCTAACTGACCTAATAAAGATGCTGTTCTCAAGAGTTACAAGTATCATCTTCCTGTGTAGGGCTGTAAACAGTTTAAGCTTATTGAATATCATGTTTTTTACTCCTCTTTCCTGTTTTACCTTTTTGTGCTTCTCTTGAGTCTTGTATTTGAAGATAGACTTTTCTGTTCAGCTCTGGTCTTTTCATCAGGAATGACTGAAAGTCCCTTATTTCATTGAATGTCTATTTTTCCCCCTGAAAGATTATGTTCAGTTTTGCTGGCTAGTTGATTCTTGTTTGTAATCCAGGCTCGTTTGCCTTCTAGAGTATCATATTATAAGCCCTCTGATCCTTTAATATAGGAACAGCTAAATTCTGTGTAATCCTGACTGTGATTCCACAATATTTGAATTTTTTTTTTCTGGATGCTTGCAGTATTTTCTCCTTGACCTGATAATTCTGGAATTCGACTACAATATTTCTTGGAGTTTTTGTTTTGGGATTTCTTTCATTCTTTCATGAGGTGATTAGTATATTTTTTCAATAACTCTTTTACCCTTTGGTTCTAGGGTATCAGGGAAGTTTTCCCTGATAATTTCTTGAAAGATGCTGTCCAGGGTTTTTTTTTTTTTTTGATTATGGCTTTCAGGTCATCCAGTAATTCTTAAATTATCTTTGTTGGATTTTTTTCCAGGTCAGTTGTTTTTCCAATGAGATATTTTACACTTTTTTCATTCTTTTGATTTTGTTTGACTGATTTTTTTTTTTTAAAGCAATTGGGGTTAAGTAATGTTTGACTGATTCTTAATGTCTCATAGAGTCATTAGCTTAAACTTGTCCAATTCTAATTTTTAAGGAATTATTTTCTTCAGTTTGCTTTTGTATCCCCTTTTCCATTTGGCCAGTTCTACTTTTTATTTATTTTTAAATTTTTTTTGATTTTTAAATATTTAAAACTTAAATAAAAAATAAGGAAAGAAAAAAACAAACTTAAATACTAGAACTAAAATAATACAAAGTTAAAAAAACATTGCTATGTGCACTAGCTGAACATGAGAGAGGATTCAAAATATACAGCAATAAATTTCCATTTTAAGGAAACCTACATAATAAATATTATGCATTGTGTTCAGAACTGACCATTTTTTCTTTGCTCCTTTTCAGTTTTCTTTTATTCTTTGCAGTGAACTTTTTACTTTGTTCTTTTTTCCCCCATTCCTCCTCCCTTTCAAAGGCTACACTTATGCATGGGTATATATGCATATATAGATACACACATATATGACATATACATACAATGATATACATATATACACATATATGTATATATACACATATGTATACTTATACTTACATATACTTCGATATTGATAATCATAGTCATATGATATACCTAGTCATAGACATACACATTCATATTCTTTTATGTAAGACCGTACTATATTTATTTATCCTCTATTTCTCTGAGGTTTGATAATATCTTGCTTTATAAATCCAAGTCTTTCCATATTTTTCTAAGATCACCAACTTGTTATTTCTTACACCATAGCAATTCTCCCACCTTACTCTTTAGTTGTTTTATTTATTTATTTGGAGGGCAATTGGGGTTAAGTAACTTGCCCAAGGTCACATGACTAACTTTTTATTTTTTGTGTGTGTTAACTGTCTAAGGCCGGATCTGCACTCAGGTCCTCCTAACTCCAGGGCCAGCACTCTACTCACTGCACCACATAGCCACCCCTATGTTTAGTTGTTTTAAATAGTCCAAAGCAATGTTGATAAATATGACTGACACATAGTATAATTTCCATGTTTTTCTCTTTTAATTACATCTAATTTAGCCTTAACTTTCTCCAAGATCATGATTACCACCTCTCCTACTTTTCCCCTAATACCTTCTACTCCCTATCTCTATTTTATATTTGTGCATATCTTTCATTTTTTTTATCTCTCCTAACACCTTTACTTTACTTCTACCTACTACCTTGCCTTCCTATTACTTAACCTAACTCCCCCTCCAAGGATCCCTCTCTTATCTTCCCATTCTCATTAATCTAAACACTCTTCTATACCCCCCTTTTACCTATTCCCTCACCTTCCCCTCTAAAGATCTCTCCCTTATCCTCTACCTATCCCCTTAGCATTCTTTGTGAATTTAGAAGATATATATGTACGTATGTGTATATGTATAAGCATGTATGTATATATGTATGTATGTATGTATGTATTACCTCTTGCACACATTCCTGGTGAGAGTAGGTTTCCAGAAGTACCAACCCTCCTCCCCATCTAATTCCTTTGTGTTGGTTCTTCCTCTTGCACCTCATTTGTATAAAATAATTACTTTTTGTGGCTGTTCCTAAATAGTTTGACTTTTAAAAATCATATCATACTCAAGTCTACCCCAGTCTTTCTTAAGAACTACCCAATTACTAACAATGTTAGACATATGTTTTACATTTTGCATACATAAAAGGTAAATAGTCTGTCCTTATTGAGTCCCTTGAAATAAGTCTTTAGTACCTATTTTATATATATCTTGACTCTTGTATGTCAAATTTTCTATTAAGTTCAGGTTTGTTTTTTTAAACAAAATTCTGAAAGCCTGACAATTCCTTGAAAGTCTTTTTTTTTTTCATTCAGAATTATGTTCACTTTGCTAGGTATGATATTTTTTGCCCAGAAACCTAGCTCTTTTGCTCTTTGATATATAATGCTCTACGATCTGTAGTCTTTTAGTGTCACTGCTCCTAGGTCTTGTGTGATTCTAATTGTTATACTGCCATATTTAATTTTTTTTTTCCTTGTTGCTTGTGATATTTTGTCTTTGTGCTGAGGTTTTGGAATTTGACTATTACCATGGTTTTCTTATAGGATCTCTTTCAGGTAGTGATTGGTAAATTTTTCTATTTCTGCTTTCCCCTATTTTACTAATGCTTCAGGACAATTTTCTTTAATTATTTCTTGTATTGTTGTATAAAGAATTTTTTTTTTATCATGGCTTTTAGGTAGTCTGATTACTCTTATGTTTTCTCTTCTTGATCTGTTCTGCAGATCAGTTGTTTTTCTTATGAGTTGTTTCACATCCTTTTCTATTTTTTTCATTCTTCATATTTTGTTTTATTATTTCTTGATCTCTTATAACTTCATTGACTTCCCCTTGCCCAATTATGATTTTTCAAGGACTTATTTTCTTCCTTAGGATTCTGGATCTCCTTTTCTAACTGGTTGATTTTCTTTTCACATTCTTCTTGTTTTTCTTGGATTATTCTTATTAATTTTTTAGTTTTTCCTCAGTTTCTCTCATTTGATTTTTAAAGTCATTTTAAAGTTCTATGAATTCTTTTTGGGCAGGTGACGATTTGATGTTATTCTTTGGGGGTAGAAGAGGGTTTCTTTGTTTCGATATTCTCTTGTGAAGACAAACTAGTCTTCTCTATTCCCATAGTAACTCTTTAAGGTTGGATTCCTTCTCCTTTGCTTGTTCATTTTAAAGAACAAATGGTAGCAGCTTAGTTTTTGTAATCATCTCCAGTGCTGGGGCATGGGGCCTCTGGCCTTAGATCTTCCTTCAGTTCTCGCCTCTGGCCTTGAATGCAAACCAAGACCTCCAGCCTCCTGTAATTGCCCACAGCCAATGGCATCCCCACCCCACTGCCTCTGCACTCACTGGGAGTATGCTGGTGGGTCTGGCATTCCTTGTCAGCAGACATTCCCTTGACTTTTCCTGATTCAGATAACCAACTCCCTTCACTGTCCTGGGGGTTAAAGTTCCTGGGACTGGGGCTAAGGCAGCCTCCCAATCCAGCTAATCCCAGAGCTTGCTGCTTGTTTTTTTTTTCCCCAGCAGATCTATCCTGAAGGTGTTTACTCTTCACAGGGACCAAACCTCATCCTGGGATCTTTCTTTAGATCTCTGCTTGTCCCAGGAGGACCACAGTTCTGCCCCATTCTTATTTATTTTTATCACTCTGTTTGCCTTAGGGCACTATTTTTTTCTCATTTGTGGGGAAAATCTAGAGAGCTTGTAATTTTCTGACCTAAATTGCCATCTTCCCAGAATCTTCTCCCAATTCTACTTCTTAAGGAGTTGCTTTCTTTGTTGGATTTTTTCCCCATTTGGCCAAGTATATTTTTAAGGAACTGTTTTCTTCAGTCATTTTTTGTCCTTTTTCCAAACTCTTGACTGTCTTTTGCATACCTCATATTTCTTTCCCCAGTTTTTCTTCTGCCTCTCTTATTTGACTTTTGAAACCCTTTTTGAGCTCTTCCAAGAAGGCTTTTTGAACTTCAGACCAATTCATATTCCCTTTTGAGTTTTTCGTGTAGGCATTATGACATTGCTGTCCTTTTCTGATTTTTTGTTTTGATCTTCCCTGCCCCAGTAGTAGCTTTCTGTGGTCAAGGTTCTCTTTTGCGTCTTGCTCATTTTTTTGTGGCCCCTTTCATGGCTTTTAAAGTTGAGCTTCTGGGGGCATGAAAGGCACTATTCCAGGCTTCTTGTGCTGGCTATTAGGGACCCACCCAGTCACTGACTTTGTGTGCTGGGGCCTTAGGTGCTGTTGGTTTGCTCACTGTGCTGGAATGGCCCAGCCTAGTTGTGTCTGTTGTTGCCTGTTTTTTTTTTTTTTGTTTGTTTTTTTGCTGTGCCACTGTCCTGCTGATCCAGGACCATGGGGCCTCAGTTGCTGATTTGTACTGTGGCTAAGGTCCTCCAACTGTTTTGCCCAGACATTTTCTGTACTGGGCTGTACTCCCCTTTGACCCAAGTGAGGCAGACCTTTCTAAATTATCTTAAGCTGGAAAATTGTTCCATTCTATTTTTTTGTGGGTTCTGTTGCTCCAGAATCCATTTAGAGGCTAGATTTAGCATTGTTTTCGAGGGAACCTGGGGAGAACTCAGGCGACTTCCTGCCTCCCCCTCAGAATAATTAATTCTGATATCATATAAACTATTTGGTAAAATATGCAGAGAAGCTGTCCCATCAGATTCCTTTTATGACACAAATATAGTGCTGATACCTAAACTAGGAAGAGCTAAAACAGAGAAAGAAAACTACAGACCAATTTCCTTAATGAATATTGATGCAAAAATTTTAAATAAGACTCTAGCAAGGAGATTGCAGCAATATATCACAAGGTGGGATTTATACTAGGAATTCAGGGCTGGTTCAATATTAGGAAAACTATTGACATAATTGACCATATCAATAGCAGAACCAGCACAAATCATATGATTATCTCAATAGATACAGAAAAAGCTTTTGATAAAATACAGTACACATTCCTATTAAAAACACTAGAGAGCATACAAATAGATTGAGCTTTCCTTAAAATGATAACTAGTTTCTATCCTAAACCATCAGTAAGCATTATATGTAATGGGGATAACCTTGAAGCTTTCCCAATAAGATCAGGGGGTGAAGTAAGGATGTCTGTTATCACCACTATTATTCAATAATGTAGTATAGTGTAGTGTCTCTGATAAAAGCCTCATTTCTCAAATATATTCAGAACTGAGTTAAATTTATAAGAATATCAGTCATTCCCCAACTGATACATGGTCAAATGATATGAACAGAAATGTTAGCTAGAGCAATAAGAGGAGAAAAAGAAATTGAATGAATTAGAATAGGCATTGAGGAAACAAAACTATCACTGTTTGCAGATGATATGATGGTGTACTTAGAGATCCCTAGAGAATCGAGTAAAAAAATTACTTGAAATAATAACCAAATTTTGCAAAGTTGTGGGATACAAAATAAACCCACATAAATCATCATCAGTATTTCTATATATAGCCAACAAAGCCCAGTAGCAAAAGATAGAAAGAGAAATTCCATTCAAAATAAGAGTAGACAGTATGTGACACTTGGGAGTCTACATGCCAAGACAAACCCAGGAACTAACTATAAGAGTACAATACAAAACACTTTTCACACAAAAAAGTTAGAACTAAACAATTGGGAAAATATCAATTGTGCCTGGATAAAGTGGACCAATGTAATAAAAATGACAATTCTACCTAAATTAATTTACTTATTCAGTGCCATGCCATACACCAAAATATTTTTATAGAATTAGAAAAAGTAATAAAATTCATCTGTAAGAATGAAAATGGTCAAAGAATATCAAGGGAATTAATGAAAACAAGTGTGAAGGAAGATAGATACCAGATCTCAAACTTTATTACAAAGTGGTAATCCTCAAAACTATCTCTTACTTGCTAAAAAAAAATTAGAGTTTTGTATCATTGGAATAGATTAGGTCCAGAAAACACAGTAGTAAATGACCATTGTAACTTAGTGTTTGATAAACCCAGAGACTCCAGCTTCTGGGACAAGAACTCAATATCTGACAAAAACTGCTGGGAAAACTGGGAAATTGTATAGTAGAAACTAGGCATAGACCAACATCTTACACTGCATACCAAGATAAGGTCAAAATGAGTACATGATTTGGACCTATCATTGGACAGTGATACCATGAATAAATTAAGAAAGCATGGGTTAATTTACCTGTCAGATCTATGGAGAAGGGAAGAATTTAGGACAAAACAAGATAACAGAGAGCATTATGAAATGTAAAATAGATAATATTAATTATATTAAATTCAAAATGTTTTGCACAAACAAAACCAATGTAATAAAAATTAAAAGGAAAATATAAAGCTGGGAAATAATTTTTATGGAGTCTCTCTAATAAAGGCCTCATTTCTGAAATATATAGAGAACTGAGTTAAATTCATAAGAATGTCAGTCATTCCCCAACTGATAAATAGTGAAAGGATATGAACAGACAGTTTTCAGGTGAATAAATCAAAGCTATCTCTAGTCATATGAAAAAGTGCTCTAAATCACCGTTAATTAGAGAAATGCAAATTAAAACAACTCTAAGGTACCAGCCCAGATCTATCAGATTGGCTAATATGACAGAAAAAGAAAATAAAATTGGGACACTAATACATGTTGTAAACTCATCCAGTCATTCTGGAGAGAAATTTGGAACTATGCCCAAAGGGTAATCAAATTATGCATATCCTTTGACTCAGAAATACCACTACTAGGTTTGTATCCCAAAGAGAGAAGAAACAAAAAGGAAATATACATATATATGATATATGTATCTATATACATACATGTATATACACACATATACATATATACACACATATACTGAAGTCTTTTAGTGGTGGCAAAGAATTGGAAATTGAGGGAATGTCCTTCAGTTAGGGAATCACTGAATAAGTTGGTATTGATATATGATTATTATGAGATATGATTGTTCTATAACAAATGACAAATTAGATGCCCACAGAAAAACTTGGACAAACTTACGTGGATGCAAAGTGAAGTGAACAGAACCAGGAGAACATTCAACTATGAATGACTTAACTCTTCTCAGCAATACAGTGATCCAAGACATTTCCAAAGTACTCATGAGGAAAAATGCTATTCACATCTAGGTAAAGAATTCATGGAGTCAATGCAGATTGAAGTATACTACTTTTACTTTTTTGTGGTCTGTTTCTTCTTTCACAATGTGACTAATATGAAAATATGTTTTGCATGATTGAACATATATAACTTATATCAAATTGCTTACTGCCTTAGGGAAGGAGGTGAAAGAGGGAGGGAGAAAATTTAGAATGCAATTAAAAAAATGAATATTAAAGTTTGTTTCTACATGTAATTGGAAAAAATAAAATATTAAAAAATAAAGGATAAACAAAATGATGATGAGAAGCATAAAACAATTTTTATTAAGTAGGAACTTAATAAATGTTTGTTGAATTAATGCATGCATTAATGAAGCAATTGCCACAGATGGATAATACCAAGATCCTAGAAATTATTCTAACCAGGAGCCACTTGATCTCCTTAGCAAGCAGCATCCATTGGCAATACTAGTTTATGATATAAACCCATCTGTGAAGTCTTACAGAGACTTAAGGTCTTAAGATGGAAAATTATGAAATTATGAAATAACCAAAAGTAGTAAGGGAAAACATATTTACAGAACATTTGTCATTTGTCTTTTGACTCAGTTAAACTATATCATCCCAAGAGCATTTGAGGATTACAGAATAAGATAGTTGGAAGGCACCTCATTGGCCATCTAGTCCAACACATAGACAAAAGGAATCCCATCAGAATATATGCAACAAATGATCATCCGGCCTTTTTTAAAAAGTCTCTGAGAAGGGTGAACCACAAGCCAGCCCATTCCATGTTTTGGATAGCCCTAATTGATGAGAAGTTTTTTCTTGATATCAAGCTTTAATTGGCCTCCTTTTAACTTTTCTAACAACTGCTCTTGGTTCAGCCACCTAGGACTAGACAAGACAAGTCTAATTCCTCCTCAAACTCAGAGCCCTTCAAATACTCGAAAATAGTTATCATGTTGCTGTCAATTTTTTTCTCTTAACTGCTTTAGCTGAACCTCATATGCAATGGACTTAAGGCCCTTTACTATGCTTGTTGTTTGTCAGTATTTCTTCTCAAACTTCAGATGAAGTCTGATAGAGAGAAGAGCTCTGTGAGATCATCACTTCCTGGAACGAACTTCTGCCCTTCTTAATGTAGTCTAATACTGTGATAGCTTTCTTGACTGCTGAATAACAGTAGTGACTTATTGAAGTTGACTTTTTTGTGTGTGTATCCAAGATCAAGAATGAAACTAGAAGGAGGATAGCAGACAAAAAATGGAAAACCAATGTCAAGATTTGTATTACAGCCCTTAGCACAGGACCTGGCACATAACATGACCGAGCTTAATAAACACTAGTTCACTAACTGAATTAAAAGACATTTTTAATGTGGAGATTGGAATTTCAAATAACAGCTCAGAACCTTGAGTTTGGAAAATTATTAACATCTAGACAGAAGTTTAGCTCTCTTCTCTAATTTAAATTTTGTGTGTATTTCCATCTAACCCTTATCTTTTTCCATTCCTCCTTTCTCAAATGCAGCAGAAGCCTTCATGACTAACCATGACTTTTATATGAAGCAAAAATCAGAATAAAGGAAGTAGCTTTGAGAAAAAGAAACAAGAAAAAAGATCATATGGTGTCTATTTTCCATGAGGCACGGGGAGAAGTTGGGGAAGGAGTAGATCTTTTGGAGCTTCTCTCAGTCCTTGAATAGGTGATTTCAAATGGCTTAATCAGTCTGAGTTCTTTGTTCCAAGATGCCTGCAGGGAACTGGCAGTCTACCATAGTCTCTCCCTTCTCTACATGTTATTGTAAGACTGGGATAGAGAGAACCCCTCAGAAAAAATGTTGTGAGCCTCTGTCTTTTTTGTGGCTAGTAGGTTTCTTCCGCTGGGTAGGATAGCTGGAGTCACTCAGGGTGGTCATGGGACTTGGCTTGGTTAGGTGAGAAATTATGGACAAGGCCTCTCAGTGTCCCAAACTCTGGGTCCTGCTGGATCTGATGGTTGAAGACAGTCCATAGGGATTCTTGTCCAAGGCAGAGCCAAACAATCCAGTAAATCAAAACAAGTTTAAATGAGCCAGAGGCAAAAGTATATTTCCATGTGACAGTGTTATTCAAAGCAGCAACATGTAGAGGGCAATGATGAAATCAGAGCTGCAAGCCAAAATATTGCCAGTGAAATGGGCAACAAGGAACATCAAACACCAGGACTTAAAATAGAATCGAAGAAGCCTGAGGTAACTTGGTTTATTCTAGCAGTTTGATGTATATGGTGACTCTTAAAATAGGTTATATATGTAGTCCATTCCCAAGGCTATTTGGATAAAGCAGTCCAAGGAGGGATCCTGTTTTTGCATATTGGTATGGATAAAGTGAGGACAAGATAAGAATAGAGAATATATACTGATAAGATAAAAAGATAGAACTTGAAGGAAAAATTTGGAGTCCAACCGATAGTTAGCTTAGCCATACTCCATTGATCTTGCCTTCTGATCTGGTACTGACCACTTCAGCTTGCATCTCCTCTCTGTTATCCAACTTCCTTCTGCCCTTTGGATGTTGTCAATCTAGAGCAACTCTAGTTTTGGACTGATCTTTGGTTAACCTTTCTTGAATCTGGGTTCATACTCTGCCATCTTCTCCTTAGGAGAGGAATGCACTCAACTCTTAGGATTGACATTATCATCAGCATGTCATGAGTAAGTATCTGCTTGATGTGCATTGTTGTTGATGGTTTAATTCTACATTATTCTGAATATGACATAGTCATGTTAGGTCTTGAAGAAGATAGAAGGTAACCAGGGAACTGGTCTATTAGTTGGATTACTAAAGATCATAAGCAATTCAATCTAGACCTGTGACCTAAGAGATTAAGGCCCTTAATAAGGAAACATTCCTATCCTTGAATTAAAAAAATATGTAAATTTTATTTTTCCCCAATTATGTGTTAATATATTTAAAAACTTTTTAAAAGTTCTATTTAAAGAATCTCTATAAAGTTCTATTTAAAGAATCTCTATTTATCCTTCCTTCCTTCTCCTCCTCCTTCCCTGAGATGGTAACCAATCAGATATAGGTTATACATGTGCATTCATGTGAAACATTTCCATTATTGGTCATTTTGTACAAGAAGAGTCAAATTTAAAATAAAAAGAATGAAGGAAAGAAAGAAAGGGAAAAAATGAAAAATTGCATGCTTCAGTTTGTATTCAGACAATGTCAGTTCTTTTTCTGGAGGTGGATAGTCTGCTTCATCATGAGCACTTTGGAATTGTCTTGGGTCATTGTATGGCTGAGAATAGCTAAATCATTCACAGCTGATCATTGTATAATATTGCTGTTACTTTATACAATGTTCTCCTGATTCTGTTCACTTCACTTTGCATCTGTTCATGTAAGTCTTTCCAGGTTTTTCTGAAATCATCCTGCTTGTTATTTCTTACAGCACAATAATATTCCATCACAATCATATGCTACAGCTTGTTTAGTGGCATCCCTTTGATTTCCAAATCCCATCCTGGAATTTAACCTACTACTCTCAATTTCCAATGGTGTTGGGGCTGGTAGAAGCATTATCTAGAATAGATAACCCATCCAGCCATGGTTCCTTACCAGATCACCTGCTAGTTGTTTCCCCCTAGTGCCTGGACTTAGAATAGGGAACAGGCATTTATTAAGTGCCTACTATATGCTAGGCACTGTACTAAGCATTTTATAGATATTGCCTCCTTTGATCCTCACAACAATGCTGGAAGGGAGATGCAAATATAATCTCCATTTTATAGCAGAGGAAACTGAGTGATAGCTAATAAGTGTCTTAGGCTGGATTTATTATTATAATAATGACAGCTATTAAGTGTCTAAGACTGTATTTATTACTACAGTAGTGACAGATGTTAAGTTTCTAAGACTGGATTTGAACTCAGGACTTCTTGATTCCAATTCTAAAAACTCTATCCACTGCCATCTGGTTGCCACCACCCATATACACTTAAAGGAGCACTTTTTTGGAAGCTGACTCCTTCCCTCCCCCACAGTCAATGTGATGAAATTACAGGGTGATGAACCTTTGTTTGGTATGTGGATTGAAGTTCCCTCAAGAGGATGGGAACAACACAGTTGGCACTTCTGGGTATTGCATATTAAAGATTAAAGAGTGATTGGGTGTTAATGATTAGACATGAATAATTATCTTAGATTTGTGTGGATCAATTGGGGATGAATTTATTGGCTCTACCTTCTAGCTCTAGATGTGTGATCCTAGGATGAGTTGGGACATGTAGAGACATCCCTCAGGGCTAAGCATATAAAAAAGTTTTCAATTTTTTTTGGCCCTTTCTGTTTACAGAGAGGCCTGGGAAGATCTGAGCACAGATTAGAAATTTAGAGTGGTCCTTGGAGGGAAGGGGATGGAGCGGAACTGTGTATTGACATAACTTTATCCCCCATTTCCCACCACCTATCACCCCCCTCCTCCAACATGTACTAACTGACCTCTGACTGAAGTGGACATCTGAGCAGAAACAGGACAGCAATGCCAATTACAATTTAATAGGAGTGTTTATTAACCTTGGTGACTGCCTCCCCAGTAGGGAAGACAGCCTCAAGCCTTCTGCAGAGCAAATTTTTATAGAACTAAATGTTGCTAACAACAAAATATGGTTCTAAGGGGATGTAATGCCATTTCTAGCAAAGCCTTAATTACCTAGCGAAACCAAGAACAGACTTGTATATGGGGTATGTTTCTAGCAACACAGGTGAAAAGTTCCCTCACTATTGTGGCCTATTAGGTGGTTTCCAGGGACCCTGGTAGGGGTCCCTTTTGCCAAGTTTAGGGGGTTTTGATGTATAATTTCTGATAGGCACTTTACTCCCCTATTTTCTTGATCATAATTGAAACTTGGACTCAACTAAGTCTGGGGACATAGGTAGTGCGGAGGGCAAACAGCTTGATGTCCTGGATCCTTTTTCTAAACAACATGAACCTGGGGTCAAGCAGGGCACAGAGATCAAAGGAGAGGGTGGGCTGCCCATGAGTCACATTCTTTGCAATTAGAGTCCGATCAGTTGTCTTAGTAAGAGTCCAAGAGTACAAAGTGGGAGCATAGGAGTTGGAACCGGCCAAAGGCAGGAATGCCAGGAATAGGAGCGTCAGGACAGTTTCTTAATCTTCAGTTGTAAGTCACCGGCTGGCTCTGTTACCCACAGGTCTAGTGGGTTGGGAGGAGCCATCACCTTGATGTGTGAGCGGTAGATCCAGGCTTTTCTTCTGGCCATTTTAACAGATCCCGGGGTGGTGACTGGGAAGTGGCCTGGAGGCACATACCAGCATCCACCACCCAAAGTACAATAAGAGGTGGGGTACCGAACAGAATCTCAAAAAGGGGGTTATTTAAATTCAGCAATAAACATGTCTTGCAAATGGTGATTTTAGTGGGTCTCTTAAAATCACACTAGAGATTTTAAAAATTTCTTCTAAAAGTATTTTCCTTGTTCAAAACAGTTTCAAGATTTATACATGATCACTAAACTTTTATGAAGGAAGTGAGTTGAAAACTTTTAAAATGATCTTAAGCAGTTTGCATAACTTTCTGTACATGTTCTAATTCTAGATGAAAAATAATATTAGATTTTCCAGTAAGCTAACATGAAAGAGCTCATATCTTTTACTGATTACTTGCTCTGAGCATATAAACCTGTTATAGAGGGAAAAAAAGCAAGGACATGTGACATTCCAAATATGCCAGGAGAAAACATCCTTGGCTCTGTTTAAATTCAGGTACAGTCACAGATATCCAGCCATGCAGCATCTGTTCCATCTCATAGCTAGACTCAGGAATAGGTAGGAAACATTCCTTTTCAAAGGAACCTCATGGGTAAACTGAGCCAGGAGGGATCCCATCCCAGACAGAAGCTAAGATTGTCCCTTCGGCCTTTACCAAATGTAGACTTCCACCTATTAACAGTACAGGATCACATTCCTCTTAGTAGATAGTGGCATTTTCTTTCAGACACTGATTTAATGCAGACAACTATGCCCAAATTCAGACTCAAAATAAAATTTAGTTATGGTCCCAAGTGCTTTTTACCTTAAACAACAAGCTTTGCCAATCACAGCTTAGAGCCAGTTATAATTATTTCTATTCTCATGGGTCAGCAATAAGCAATAAAAATGTATCAGATCTTGTAAGGAAAAACCAATTTATAGAAATTCTTTTTGATCTTTTCAACTTCTTAGCAAGTTAGGTTCATTTAAAAACTACATGACTAAAACAAGTTCCTTTCCCAGGCTGAATGACTTTGCCTTATAGAAATAGTTGCTAAGGGATTTGACAGTTTTACAACATAAGGAAAATTTATATGAATTCTAAGCAGGAGAAACTGGGTGATGTCTCTGCTTAGCCAATTCTCATATGTGCAGGAGGACTGCTCTGAATGGGCAGAACTAGTCAGAATAAAGTTTTCATCCAGTTTTCTCCTTTCCACATACAGTAATCAATTAACAGTTTTAGGTTTTAGTAGTAAAACAATATCCCAAAATAGCTTAGTAAACAATCTTACAAGTTTAAATAATCTTAATTGAAACTTCCTTTTAAACAAGGACAGACTTGGAAAGGTGTGAACATCCCCTTTTCTAAATAGCAGGTATACACCTTACAAGTCAGGGTTAGCAGAATCGATAAAGTAACACTACTGGTCTTACACAATTTTTCTCCATCTTTTAGTTTCAACAAAATTCATACTAAAATTGCTTTTTCTTACTCACAATGATCACTCAGGTTTTACAATATACAGTGTAGAAGTACAACAATAATATTAACTGTGAGATGACATTAATTGCATTTCCAAATTACATGTAAGAATGATTGATCTTACCAAGTAAAGAGGCTAGTTGACTTCTGACCTCATTTTCTCTCTTTTTCTCATCTCCCCACAGTAGCAGATGAATTGAGACTCAGGATTAAATGATTTATTCTAGATCACACAACCAGTCAGTGCAGAATTTGGACTCTGGCCCAAAGGATTCTGGTCCCAAAAGGAGACTTCCTTCTATTCACAACACAGTTTCTCACTGACAAGCTTTTTCTCACTTTTCTGATTTTCTCTCTTTCATCTTTCTCTTAGTTGTACCTCTCTTGTATTTCTCTTTTTGCTCTATATTCTGGGGTGTTTTCTCCCGGCTCCATTGTTTTACAGGAGTCCTTAGCAACCTTCTTTAATTCTTTGACACTGGAACAAGCAAAGGGATCATTTGCAGCAAGGGTGAGACCTCTTAGATGGTACTGAAATTGGGGCTTCATGGTACAGAGTGAACTTTATATTTCAGGGGAAAACTCTCCATTTTTCCAAATTCATCACACTCAAAGCACATTATCAGCCTATATTCTACCAAACAAACCTCTATGAATGCTTTCCCTGTAGCAGACCCTAGTTCGAAAAAGGGCACTGCTCAACTGGGGTGTGCCAGGAGACTGTAGCCTGGAGCACTGAGGAGAGGGTTTGGGGAACTTGAAGTAGAAATTTCAGGCTCTGCTTACTTAGAGGGGTGGACTTCAGGGTACCTGGGGATCTAAGGCTGTTGCTAGTGGTAGGTAAGCCAAGTACCCTTTTACTAAAATTTAGGCTGTAGAAAGAATATAATTTTTAGGCTGAATAGCTCACATCTAACACACACTTTAGTAGCTCAGATGTATCCCAGACTTAGAATATGGGATAATGATTAACTTGTATTTGTACCTTTGTTTCACAAACTTCTTTTCCCTTGTCTAACTGTTATTTAACCTTTCAGGTAAGCAGATGACAAGCCAGTGTGGCTCTGATGAAGCTGCTGTACCTTCCCCAGTTTTTTTTTTTATACCAGGTGGAGGGGGTTAACTCCAATTCCCTACTTTTATTCTAACTTCACTGCAGCCCTAGCTCAGGTAGAGCCAGGACAACAGGGACAAAGATCTTAATGGTTCTAACCTCTTACTGTCTTCTCAGCTCCATCAGAGCTGGATGACAGGGGGAGGGCTCTGTAGCCCTAGCTAAGAAGCTGGTAGGAGCTTCATCACAGTAAGAAGATTCCCGTAGCCTTAGCCTTGTCAGAGGTAGGACTACAGGGAGGAGAATCTCAGTGGATTTCTTTTTGACCTTTTGCTCAAGTAAACTTTTCTTAGGTGTTCATTCCTTTAAAATTTCAGATCTATGCATTTCCCAAATTATGATACTCCAAGACTTTAAGAGAAACTGCTTCTCATACAACACAGATAATACAGCTACTTACCAGTAACAATCATGGTCTTAATTTTGAACTTTGAAATAAAAACAATTGAATAACCAATCTGGTGACCTTAAACTTCAGTTTTTGTAGTTACACAGAACTAAAATTTTTCTTGGTGCCAAATAGTAACCAGAATGAATTCAATTACCTGGATCTATATTCCCAATGATGTTGCACAGTTCTCTTTCTGTGACCCAGGAAAGGGTTAAGTGTTAGTCCTATTTCAAAGTGCAGCTTTGAAGCCTACTTCTCTTTGTTCATTGAAGTGACCCCTTTTCTCTTAGATGGATCTTAGGGGAGAAATTTCCATTTGTCCTTCTACTTTGAGAACTTGGCTGGAGTCCAAAGGAGTAGAAGGAGAAATGGTTTTCTGCCAACAGCCTTTCTTTTAAGAATCTATCAATCTTTCTAGCACAGGTACAGTGTTTCTTACTGCTTGGCTGCTTTTGAATCTTACAGGGTGGCAGATTCAGAGATTTCTTTACACAATCACACAGACAGGATATTAAAGTTACAGAAACCGAAAGAAATGCAGGTATAGACAAAACGAAAGTTACAGACAGACAGAATAGACGAAACACAGAGATTAAAGTTACAGAGACAATTAGAAACATCAAAGCACAAGCTGCATTCCCCTGGGGTGAAAGGCAAGTAGATACAAAATGAAACAATTAAAGGTACAGAGACAACTAAGGTTACAGAGAAACTCAGAATGCACAAATGGACAAAAACAAAAAGTTAGATTACAGCAACATCTAGTGACAGAAACACAGAAAAACACAAATGGAGAAAAAAATGAGACAAAAGTTAAGGCACAAATGGAAACTGACAGGAGAAAAATGAGACAAAAAGTTAAAACAGAAACTGACAGGAAACTTGGGTGGCATCCCAACATGGAGGTCAGTAAGGGCGTTAGCGCCACATCCAGCTTAGC
This sequence comes from Petaurus breviceps papuanus, assembly GCF_028583685.1. Lineage (NCBI taxonomy): Eukaryota > Metazoa > Chordata > Mammalia > Diprotodontia > Petauridae > Petaurus > Petaurus breviceps. The sequence continues at coordinate 4,267,567 of NW_027187419.1, read as the reverse complement.
CACTTACTATACAGGAGTGCTCACCAGAAACAGATGACAGAACACTCGTGGACCAAATTGAAAGAATTTGGGAAGGACTCAGGTTCCCAGTCCGCTCAGAAAAACGATATGAGCCTGGGGCTGAGAAACATCATCTTGGTGGCCACCCCCTAGCGAATCTCTTTCCCGGCCCTCCAGGGAGCCTGGACCAGCCAAATACAGTCAATACAGAGCCAAAGGCTATCTCAGTGGGACCTCCAAAATGAAGTGGACATCCAAGTAGAAACAGGACAGCAATGCCAATTACAATTTAATAGGAGTGTTTATTAACCGTGGTTACTGCCTCCCCACTAGGGAAGACAGCCTCAAGCCTTCTGCAGAGCAAATTTTTATAGAACTAGATGTTGCTAACAACAAAATGTGGTTCCAAGGGGGTGTAATGCCATTTCTAGTGAAGCCTTGATTACCTAGCAAAAACAAGAACAGACTTGTATCTGGGGTATATTTCTAACAAGAACAGACTTGTATCTGGGGTATGTTTCTAGTAACACAAGTAAAAAGTTCCCTCACTATTGTGGCCTATTAGGTGGTTTCCAGGGATCCTGGTATGGGCCCCTTCTGGCAGGTTTAGGGGTTTTTGGTGTATAATTTCTGGTGGGCACTTCATGACCTTAGCCCCAGAGATCACAACAGCTTGAGCAAGAGTGGAGTATCAGGTGCTTCTGGATCCCAAATTCTTGGATTATGCATTCATAGACTCAGCCTTGGGAGAGGAAGTGGCAGAGAAATCTTGTAATTGATATAGGTTTTTAACTGTGTGGTTCTAGGAGAAGGGAACCATTAAGTCATGAGACAAGAATTCCTGAAACCCAACTAGAGAGAATAGGAAAATTTCTGAACTGTATTCGCCTCAGTTTGTTTCTCAGGCAACTACAAACTAGACAATTTATGAACCCAGAGTCCTAGAGAGGAGAGGGGAATTTCCTGACAGTTTTGCAGTCCTGAAGAGTTCAGACACCTAGCCTTCCAGAGATAGAGAAAGGAAAGTCATAGACAGCACCCACCTAAGTTTGCCTTTCTAATAACCTCAAGTTCCAACCTCTTAGGGGGAAGGGGATTGTGTATATGGCCACGCAGCTGGAAAAGTGACAATGGATAGATTGAGGCATAACCTAGGGCAACAAAAGAAGTGGGCTTTGGTCTCCTCTGCAGACTTAACTTATTTGAACAGCACAAGTCGATTGGGAAGGGGACTGCTCCTGTGATGAAGACATCCTATAAAGGTGTATAATTAAAGGGTAGACCTGACTCATAATAGTCCTAGCCAACCAATTTGCCCCTTTTGATTCGACAAAAATTCATGCCAAAAGGTAATCACATATATTCACATAAAGTAAAGCCAAGTTCTGTGGTTTGTTTCTTGTTTCAGTTTTGGCCTGCATTAGACTTTCTTGTCTTCCTGTGTCACTGTGACACTTCCAAGAAACCCTTGTGCCCTGATGTACCATTTACCAAAGCCACAGCACCCACAGAAGTTGATCTGTGAATTAAAAAAATCAGGGAGCAGCTAGACCAATTCATTCCACACAGGCCATTCTCTCATATCAATACCACCACGAGTGCAGCCCACAGTGTGGCCACTATCTTTGATGCCAAAACCACTTACTGCAGTGGAGATCAGCTAGATATTCTCCTAGAGGGGAGAGACTTCTTAGGGCAAAGGAAAAAATATGGAGGGGACTTCTTAAGGGCCAGAATTTCTTCCCCAGAATCTAAAGGCAGGAGCTTCAGGACAGGTGACAGATTTCAACAATGGCACCTACCTTGTCAGCTTCACTTTATTCTGGGTGGGAAGAGTCGCTGTAACTCTTCCGCCTATCCACCCCAGTGAAGGGGTGTCTGCCCTCTGGAGAGCAAGGAGTAGGAGCTATGATAAGGTGATTTTCACAGGCCAGTTTGTCAATGGCACATCCCAGGTCTTCACTGAATATGGCCTGGTTCTAAACACAAGTGCTGAACTGTGCCAGTATCTGGACCTTCGAGATCAAGAAGCTTTCTACTGTGTGAAACCACCACAAGTGTCCTGTGATGCACTGGTCCACCTGAAATCTAAGAATAAGGCAGTTTCTTATCTCAGCAACATAGAGAAGACCCTCTTTGTCAGGTAAATAAACCGTTTTGGAACTCCCAGCAACCCTATGTAGATTTAGAGTTCTATGAAAGCATTTTTATGTTAGGATTTCATATGGAATTGCTGTTTAGAAGGTGGAGCTGAATAGACTTTTAGATGAATCTACCATACAGGCAATGACCATCCTTGATTAGAAGCTTACATTTGCTGAATGACCTGAAATTGTGATTGTAGTTTGCAGAGAGCTTGAATTCTAGCCCTAGCCCTCAAACTTCACACCCTACCTCTCCCCAATTCCTTAACCTTCAGATGAAAGTGATTAGGGCTAGAAACTCTGAAGAGTCTGGCTCTTAGGGTGTAGTATTTCTTTTCGAATGACACACTGAAAAGTAATTTCTCTTCCTGACTCTCGAAGGTCCAACATGGGGATGGAAGTTATGAAGAACTTTAATTCCATTGAAGTCTCAAGTTGTAACAGAAAGCCTTCTTTTTGCTGTGGTGCATGGTATTGAACCCTTTAAAGGATATTACCATTGTTCATTTTTTCACATACATCTCTGCCTTACAGGAATCCTGCCATTCTTGTTTGTCTGCTTCCGAGATGATGAAGTGACCATCTCTAGATGACATTCATTTGCACATCAAAAAATTATATTCCTATAGTTTATACCAGATACAATTCTCTTATTTACCTGAAACAGCCTATAGACTTTTCCCCTTCTCGCTATACTTAACAATTAGCACAGAAATGTTGAGACTGTGTTAGTCCATAGTGGTGATTTACAAATACTCCAAATGCCAGAACAATTAGAGAGCATGTTGGAGTGAAATTATGCCTTTATTTTTTTTTGTTAGCTTGTTTCTTTTAAGAAAAATAAAACACAACTTTTTGTACTTGACAAAAGTCTTTTTTAAGTTTTAAAATATATTTTAAATGTAAGTGCAAAATAAGAAAAGAAAAAAAATTACCATGTACACAACAGAACATAAGAGAGGATTCAGTATAAAGCAATAAATTTCCATTTCAAGGGAAACCTATGTAATAAATACTACACATTACTTTCAAAGCTGTCGAGCTTTTTTTTTTGCTTCCTGGTAGGTTTTGTTTTGTTCTCTGCTATGCACTTTTTGCTTTTTTTTGTAACCCTCCCCCCCCCCAGGCTACAATTAAGCATGGCTATGTGTGTGTACATGTATACACACACATATATACACACATACACATGTATACATATATACGTATACATTATATAGAGATATCTATAAATACACATATATACGCATATACACTCATACACATATATGTTAGATCATACTATGCTTATTTTTACTTGTCATCTGTTTCTTTGAAGGTGGATAACATCTTTCTTCATAAGTCCAAGTTTTTCCATATTTTTCTAAATCAACCAGCTGATCGTTCCCTACACCACAACAATATTCCAATCTGAGAGATTGTCTATGAACGTTTTTACCCAATTTTCTGCATTACTTCTATTCTTGACTGCCTAGGTTTTATTTATACAAAAAATTTTAATTTGAAATAATCAAAATTAACTATTTTATGCTTCAACAATGCTCTCACCTTATAATATGGTTTATGGCCTGATACTACTGAATCTGTTTCCTTTACATCTTTTTTTTTTCCCCTGGTTTCTTTGAAGTTCTTGACATTTGTTCTTCTAAATGAACTTTGTTATTATCTTTTATAAATCAGTAAGATAATTTTTTAGTAATCTATTTGGGATGGCATTATATAAATAGATTAGTAGGTAAAATTGTCACTTTTTTATCATTATATTGGCTTTACCTACCCTGGAACAACAAATATTACTTCAGTTATTTAGATCTAACTTTTTTTGTATAAAAAGTGTTTTATGTTTATATTCGTATAGTTCTTGTGTCTGTTTTGCAGATATACTCTCAGGTATTTTATACTGTCTAGTTATTTTAAGTGGTCTAAAGCAATATTGAATAATATGGCTGATATATAGTGCAGTTTCCCTATTTTTCTCTTTTGATTAACTTTATTTTTTTATGAAGTTGATTATCTAAACAGCTTTTATTTTAAAGAATTGTTGTACATGTTATATATCCTTTATTACAGAAGATAGACTGGAAAGGAAAGCAAATTTGCAATTTAGGATCTTTCAAAGTATGACTCTTCATTTTTTCATATTTTCAACCAAGGTGTCTTTTTCCCCCCTCACATAAATTTTCAGAGTCCCTGGAGCTTTGAAAGCTTGTTTTCTTTTTATTTATTTTTAATATTAATTTATTTTTAGTTTTCAACATTCACTTCCACATGATTCTGAGTTCCAAATTTTCTCCCCATCTCTCCCCTGCCCCCACCCAAGACATTTGTGCATTCTGATTACCCCTTTCCCCCATCTGCACTCTCTTCTAACAACCCACCTCTCCCCCTTCTCTTATCCCCTTCTGTTCTATTGTCCTGTAGGACAAGATAGATTTCTGCACTCCATTGCTTGTATATCTTATTTCCCAGTTGCATGTAAAAGCAATTTTTGATATTTATTTTAAAAATTGAGTTCCATATTCTCTGCCTTCCTCCCTCCCCACCCACCCTCATTGTAAAGGCAAGCAATTCAATATAGGCTATACATGTGCAGTCATACAAAACATTTTGTAATAGTCATGCTGTGAAAGACTAACTATATTTTCCTCCATTCCATCCCACCCCCCATTTATTCTGTTCTCTCCTTTGACCCTATCCCTCCTCAAAAGTGTTTGCTTCTGATTACCTCTTGTTATCCCTTTCATCATCCCCTCCTCTCTTATTTCTTTCCCCCCTACTTTCCTGTAGGATAAGATAGATTTCCATACCCAAGCCAAATATGATGAGTGTAAGGTTCACTCATTCCTGCTCACCTCCACTCTCTTCCCTTTCATTGTAAAAGCTTTTTCTTCCCTCTTTTATGTGAGGTAATTTTCCCCATTCTACCTTTCTCTTTCACCTTCTCCCTGTATATTTCCCTCTCACCTTTTAATTTTATTTTTTATATATTATCCCTTAATATTCAACTCATCCTGTGCTCTCTGTCTCTGTCTCTGTCTCTGTGTGTGTGTGTGTGTGTGTGTGTATAAAATTAGGATAGTTGGAGGGAATATATATATATTCCCTCCAACTATTCCTAATACTGCAAAAGGTTTCATGAGTTACAAATATCATCTTTTTATGTAGGAATATAAACAGTTCAACTTTCATAAGTCCCTTATGATTTCTTTTTCCTGTTTCTCTTGAGTCTTGTTTTTGTAAGTCAAATTTTCTATTCAGCTCTGATTTTTTCATCAAGAATGCTTGAAAGTCCTTAGTTTCACTGAATGTCCATTTTTTTTCCTTGAAGGATTATACTCAGTTTTGCTGGATCGGTGATTTCTTGGTTTTAATCCTAGCTCCTTTGACCTCTGGAATATCATATTTCAACCCCTCCAATCCCTTAATGTAGAAGCTGCTAAATCTTGTGTTATTCTGATTGTGTTTCTACAATATTTGAATTGTTTCTTTTTGGCGGCTTGTGATATTATCTCCTTGACCTGGGAACTCTGGAATTTGGCTACAATATTTCTAGGAGTTTTCTTTTTGGGATCTCTTTCATGAGGTGATCAGTGGATTCTTTTAATTTCTATTTTGCCCTCTAGTTCTAGAATGTCAGGGACGTTTTCCTTGATATAATTTCTTGAAAGATGATGTCTAGACTTTTTTTTTGATCACAGCTTTCAGGTAATCCAATAATTTTTAAATTTTCTCTCCTGGATCTATTTTCCAGGTCAGTGGTTTTTCCAATGAGATATTTCACATTGTCTTCTCTTTATCATTCTTTTGATTTTGTTTTGTAATTTTTTGATTTTTTTATAGAGTCATTAGCTTCCATTTTTTCCATTCTGATTTTTAAGGTATTACTTTCTTCAGTGAGCTTTTGGACCTCCTTTTCCATTTGGCCAATTCTGCTTTTAAAGGCTTTCTCCTCATTGGCTTTTTGGACATCTTGTGCTATTTGGGTTAGTCTATTTTTTAAAGTATCATTTTCTTCAATTTTTTGGGGGGGTCTCTTTTAGCAAGCTATTGATTCAGCTTCCAATGTGTGTGTGTGTGTGTGTGTGTGTGTGTGTGTATGGGTGTACTGTCCCAAACTTCATGGGTTTTGTACAGTTGTTTTCAGAGATACTTATAGGGACCTGTAAATTTTCAGTTCTTCTAAGATAGTATGATCTAAGGAGAGGTGTTTATTCCTCTTCTGGCCTATGCTCTAGTCTGTGAGTGACCACAAACACCATTTTCTGCCTTGGAACTGTGAAGAGGATTCCCTTTCTACTGCCACCACAGGCTCTGTCACAGTAGCACTCTACCTCACCCCTGGACTGCCACCCAGGATTGTGACCCAGATTGAAGCATGGGCAAAGCAAGAGAATCCCGCCTCAGTGCCAGCAAAGATATCCCTGCAATCCCACTCTGAACAGCCACTTGATCCCCATACCATCCATGGGGCAAGAGTTCTGGAAGTAGCCACTGCCCACCACCAACTGACCAAGCTTTTCTCTCCACCCTTGGGCTGGGGCTCTTCTATCACCCAGATCCCACAGTCCTTTCCTTCTGGCCTTCCAAATTGTCTTTGACATTTGTGGGTTGAGAAGTCTGGAAACTGCCACAGCTACCTCTGATTCAGTCTCCTGAAGCCTGTTCTGGCACAGACACTGTCCACGCTGGACTACACTCTTCTCTCAGATTAATGCAAAAGACCTTTCCTGTCGACTTTCCACCTTGTCTTGGGCTGGAAATTTGTTTTACTCTGTCATTTTATGGGTTCTCTTGTGCTAGAATTTGTTTGGAGTCATTTTTTACAAGTATATGGAGGGATTGGGTAAGAGCTCAAGCAAGTCCCTGCTTTTACTTTGCCATCTTGGCCCCACACCTGATTAAATCTATCTTAGCTTTAACTTTGTCTGAAATTATGATTACTACCCCTGCTTTTTTACATAATAAATTCTACTTCTGATCTTTATGTTTGTGTGTCTCTCCCATTTTTATAGCATTTACTGAAAGCAACATATTGTTATTCAGAATTTTAATTTGCTATTAGTTTCCATTTTATGCATAAATTCATCCCATTCACATTCTGGGCTGTAACTGCTTGTCTATTTTCCTCCTTCCTGTTTTTCCTCACTATGTTTCTCACCCCATTCCTATCACTACTTACTCCTCTGCTTTATTTTTTTTTTTTGCCTTTTTTTGGAGGGCAGTTGGGGTTAAGTAACTTGCCTATAAAGTTACACAGCTAGTTTTTTTGTGTGGGTGTTAAATGTCTGAGGCCAGAACCAAACTCAGGTCCTCCTGACTCCGGGCCCAGCATTTTACTCACTGCACCACCTAGACGCCCCTCCTCTGCTTTACTTCTACCCAATACTTTGCCCTCCTATTGCTTAACCTATTCACCCCTGGAAGAATCCCTCCTTTATCCTCTCCCCCCACCTTATATTGTTGCCCTCTTATTTCTTTCTGAATATAGAAGATTTTTATAGTCTTTTGGATATATATGTAGTTCCCTTTTTAACCCATTACTGATGAGAGTAAAGTTTCAGCACCACCTGCCTCCCCCTCACTAGCTTCTTTTGTATATATTTTTTCCTTTTTTTTTTGCTTCATTTTTATGAGATAATTGCTCCTTTTTACCTTTTCCTACAGTTTTTTTAGAATAACCCCATCATACTCAGCTCAGCCCAAGCCTTTCTTTCAAACTACCCAAATAAAAATGACAGTCATAATGGAACTGATAATATTTTCATATTAAGAAGTAAATAATTTGACCTTATTGAGTCCCTTATAACTGGTCCTTATATTTCTTCTCAATGTTATATATTGAATTTTCCGCCAAGTTCTGCTGTTTTTGTCACAAATGCCTGAACATCTTTCATTTCATAAATGTCTATTTTTTTTTGTTCAGGATTATACTTACTTTGTTGGGTAAGTTACCCTTGGTCATAACCCCAGCTCTTTTGCTCTACAAAATATAATATCCTAAGACCTATTGTCCTTCAGTGTAGTAGCTGCTAGTTCTTGTGTAATCCTTATTGTAGCTCCACGATATTTAAATTGTTTTTTTTTTTCTTGTTGCTTCTTATATATTCTCCTTAACCCGAAGGCTTGAAACTTGACTATGATATTCCTGTAAGTTTTGCTTCCTGGGATCTCTTTCAGGTGGTGATTGATGAATTTTTTATATTTGTGCTTTACCTTCTTGGTCTAGAACTTCAGGGCAATTTTCCTTGATAATATCTTGTAATCTTGTATATGTCATAATTTTCAGTCAAGCTGACTATTTTTATATTATTTCTCCTTGATCTGTTTTCCAGATAAACTTTTTCTGATGAGATGTTTCATATTATCTTCTGTTTTTTTATTTGTTTGATTTTGTTTTATTATTTCTTTGTGTCTTAGAAGAATGTCATTAACTTCCCTTTATCCAGTTATAGTTTTCAAGGACTTATTTTCTTCCTTAAGTTTTTGGTTCTGTGTTTCAAGTTGGTTGACTTTCTTTTCATAATTTTCTTGGATTGATCTTATTTTTTTTCCCAAAATTTTCCTTGATCTTTCCTATCTTATTTTTGATGTCCTTTTTGAGTTCTTTTTTTCTTTTTCCTCTTTTTGGAAGGGGGAAGGCAGGGCAATTGGGGTTAAGTGAGTTGCCTAAGGTCACACGGCTAGTAAGTGTTGTTTGATGCTGGATTTGAACTCAGGTCCTCCAGACTCCTGGCTGGTGCTCTATTCACTATACCACCTAGCTTCCCCTTAAGTTCTTCTAAGAAATAGTTTTGTGCTTGGGACCATTTGATGTTTTTCATTGAAAAAGGAGTGGCTTTTTTTTGCTCCATTATCTTCCTCTGAATATGAACCCAGATCTTCTCTATCCACATAGTAGCTGTATTTATTTATTTATTTTTGTTTTAATTTATTTTCTGAGGTCTGTCCTCAAACTTGGGCTCTCCTCTCTACTCCTAAACTACAGCCAGAGCCCCCAGTAATGTTATCCTACAAATCATCTTACTTTTTGTGGTCCCTCTGTTGGCTGAAAACTGCACTTGTCCTGGAACTGAAACCAGGCACCCTGCTCTCCTGCTCTCACAGCCCTTCTGCTTTGCTACTGCATTTACCAGGTGTATGTTAGCTCCTTCTCCCTGCAGCCACAGAACAGGACATGTCTGGTCAGCACAGCTGTGCTTGCCATCCCTTGACAGTGGAAGGTCCTTCAGTCTCTTCCTGCTCAGCCATCAGATCCCCATACTGTCCCACACTGTCTATGAGATGATGAAAGTTTCCAAGGCTGAGGCTGCCTCCCAGCCCCAGCTGCATCCAGGGTTTATCGTTTTCTGATTCCACAGAGTTGGCCTGGAGGTGTTTATTCTTCAGTCAGGCTGAACCTTTGCCCCTGGAGGTCAGGTCTTTCCTGGGATCTTCTTAGGTTGTTTTAGGAGAATAACTGCTTTACCATGAAGGTTTGGGGAATATTGGCAGTGTGTTGGGCTCTAGATGAGCCCCGGTCCTCTGCAAACACCCTAGTAAAGCTTGGAAATGCAATGATAATTACTTGTAGAATCCTCCATACAATCCAATGACACAGTGAAAGACTTGTCAGAATCATGCATAAATCATAAAGGGGTAGATGTAAAGCCTTGTGCAGAGCATCCCTAGGGCAACTGGAGAAGAGGATCAATGCAGTTCAGTTCAAACAGAGCATGGAATAAGGAGAGGAGCCCAGTGACAGGAGAAAGACCTTAGGCAAAAACTAACTAGAGGGGACCCTGAAGCCTTTGTGGTGAGAACCCAGCATGGGGATAGATCTGGAGTCTACTAGCAGGGAGGAAAAGCCTTAGGCAGAGCCTAACACAGGGAGAAGTTAGTAGACCTAGGAATGAGAAAGGCCCTAGGTAAAGCTCAGTAGGAGCATCTCCTGAATTCAACATCAAAGGGAAAGACCCCAGGCAGAGATACTCCTCATGAGGCAACCTAGTTTAATGGAAAAGCACTAATTCCAGAGTCAGACTACTTACTGGGTTCAGATCCTGTCTCTGATACTTACTGCCTAGTAGGCAAGTCACCTAACTGACCCTGGACTTCAGTGTCCTCATTTTTAAGATGAGAGATTTGAAATAGATGACCTCTGAGGTTCCTTCCAATTTTAAATAGATCATTATACAATATGATGATGCTTATTCTAAGAAGACCTCTAAATTCCAATAAAGATATACATTTGTCATCCTATGAATATTGAATTGAATCTAATTAGATAACATTTAAAGCAATGAATGACAAGTTTTACACTCAAATTAAAAAAAAAAATCAACACAAGTACAAGATGCCAGAAGCAATTGGGTGTTTTAGAAAGCTCTAAGTTCAATGAGTCAGAAGTGTTATATAGTAGCCAAAAAATCTAATGCAAGCTTAGATTGTGTTGAGAGACATAATTTCCAGGGCTAGAGAGGTCATTATCCAGTTTTGGTCAGAATATATTGGCATTATTTTGTTTAGTTTTGAGTGCCATGTATTAGGAAGGACATTGATAAGTTGAAGAACACTGAGCCATGCTACTCCAGTTGAGGCTTAGGGTTGAAATGAAGTGAGACCACTTAGACTGCATGACTTTTAACAAAAACAAAACAAAACAAAACAAAGTTTACTTATCAATAGTCTAGAAAGAATATTCAGCAAAGATAGAAGATTCAGTCACCGTGATTCAGTCATGCACAGCTAACCTCACGTCTGCACTTCATATAATGGCACACTCAGTCAGAAAGGTATATTAGGTGACAGAGCAGTGGAAATTTTTTCAAACCTGAGGAATACACACTGCTTATGCTGTAGTTGGGATTTTTCCTTTTATGTCTTAGGAAAACAGGAAATGGGGTCAGTGGTTCAAGCCTTAATTTCTTGAACCAATTAAGTTATAATGACAATGTCATTGAGTGTTTTAGGGAAAAAAAAACAATCAGACTTTATGAAAGAGGCCTTCCCGTCATCTTAGCAGTAGATACTGCTCTTCTGAACCCATGACAACATGCCTATGCTTTTATTAGCTACACATGTACAACCTATACTGAACTGCTTATCTTTCCAATAAGGGTGGGTGACAAGGGAGGAAGGGACTGAATCTGGAATACAAAGTTTCAAAATCAAATGTTTAAAAATATGTATATATACTATTTTTAATACTATTTTACATGTAATTGGGAAATAAGATATACAGGCACGAGGGCAAAGAGATCCACCATGCTCTGCTGGAAAAGTCGAAGGGGGTATGGGAGAAGATATGGGAGAGAGCAGATATCCTGTGGTACTGCTATTTTGGGGTGGTGAGTAGGGGAAAAACGGGGAGAAAATTTGTAACTCAAAATCTGGCGGAAATGGATGATGTAAATCAGAAGATAATAAAACTTTTGAAAAAATAAAATAAAATAAATGAATCACTGATCAATCTATTTTCACAGATTTTGCACCTACTTTGTTTCAGTTGTTTTGCTAGGCCTTGGAAATGCAAAGACAAAAATGAAATAATCTCTTTCCCTGAGCAATGTATAACCTACTAAGTGACTGCTGTTCACAACTGTAAAACAGCCTTTCTTTGATCATATTACTACACACATTTATATAGAAAGTACATGAGCCAGTGGTTATTATTTTTCCATCCCCCGAAGATTTTTAGTAATTCCAGTCTTTCCCCCTAATTTTTACATATTTCTCACTTTTTGTCTCACTCACGTTTGGTGGTACTTTCTCTAAGATGTGGAGCTCAAGGCATTTCAGTGTTCCCTCATGCTGGGCATAGTTCTCCAGTCTCAGTCTTTGCCCTAAGTGACTTCTGAAGGGATAGAAGTGGCCCCAATTGAATGCTGGGAACTTTATCTCAGGGTTAGTGGAGTACCACAGAGCTACATGGACATATGTCCTACTTCCATTGCCTGTCTATTAGTAGACTGAGTGTTCTAGGCATCTCTTTAATTCTATAAGTTATAGGGAAGGCACTAATTTGTATGAGTAGAATGAGTTTCTATACCTGGGAGTTTCCTCTGCCAGTGAAATCAACAACCCAGTCCTTATCCATATCCCCATCACTATTGTTTGATATTGGTTAAAAAATAGCATAAATTTTTTTTTTGGGGGGGGGGAAGAAGACCTCCTTTTTTGTCCCTGTGACTAATTTTGCAAAAACGACTTCAATGAAATTCCATTCTCATAGGCTCTATGACTGTTCCTATTTGTCAACCTTTACCTTAATTTTGAGTTTTTACTCAAAGTATTAGTTTTCAATATCCCCTCTTTTTCCCCTTCTCTTCCCTCTCATATAAGTGGTTAGTTTAACACCCTCCTCCCCCACTCTTTCGCACTTGTAACTCCTTTTGCTTGTTAGGTATTTTCCTCTGACATCTTTTTCTAATTACTTTGTTATCTTCACTAATTTTCTTTTATTTCCTGTGTATTTTGCCATTTTAATCTCTGATTTATTGTTTATATTGGTATTTATTCCTTCTTTGGTCTCTTTGTGTTTCTTATGGAATTAAAGCATTTGTGTTAAAGTATCTGAGCTCCCTCTTCCAATTAATGTCTGTTAATGGTTTTTTTTTTTGCCTCTTTTAATTAATTAATTAATTGATTTCTTTTTAGTTTTCAACATTCATTTCAGCAAGATTTTGTGTTCCAAATTTTCTTGCCATATCTCTTCCCCCCCCACTCCAAGATGGTAGGCATTCTGATTACCCCTTCACCCAATCTGTGCTCTTTCTGTCACCCCCCTTCTCTTAACCCTTTCCCCTTCCATTTTCTTTCAGGGCAAGAGAGATTTCTATATCCCATTGGCTGTTTATCTTATTTCCAAGTTGCATGTAAAAACAATTTTTACCATTTGTTTTTAAAACTGAGTTCCAGATTCTCTCTCTTCTTTTCTCCCCACCCACCCTCATTTAGAAGGCAAGATATTCTGTATAGTTTATACATGGGTAGTTATGCAAGATATTTCCATAAGTGTCATGTTGTGAAAGACTTAACTATTTCCCTCCATCTTACCCAACCCCATGTATTCTATTCTTTTCTTTGACCCTGCCTCCCCCCAAAGGTGCTTGATTCTGATTACTCTCTCCCTCCATTTGCCCTCCCTTCTATCATCCCTTCCTTTCTTGTCCTCTTCCCCTCTACTTTCCTATATGGTGAGATAGATTTCCATTCCCTATTGAGTGTGTATGTTATTCCCTCCTTAAGCCAAATCTGATGAGACTAAGGTTCATTCATTCCCTCTATGTCCCACTGCCTTCCCCACCACTATAACAGCTTTTTCTTGCCTCTTTTATGTGAAATAATTTATCCCATTCTACCTTTCCCTTTCTCCTCCCAGCACACTCCTCTCTCCTTATTTTTATTTTTTAGATATTATCCCCTTCATATTCAACTTACCCTGTTCCCATAGTATGTATACATGTGTATGTATATGTGTGTATATATATACACACATTCATATATACACTAATATATAAATATATATGTATATGTGTGTATATATTTGTGTGTATACACACATATTCCCTCCAACTACCTTAATACTGAGAAAGGTCTCATGAGTTACAAATATGATTTTTCCACAGAGGAATATAAGCAGTTCAACTTTAATAAGTCCCTTATGATTTCTCTTTCCTATTTACCTTTTTATGGTTCTCTTGATTCTAGTATTTCAAAGTAAAATTTTCTATTCAGCTCTGGTCTTTTCATGAAGAATGCTTGAAAGTTCTCTGTCTCATTGAATTTCCATTTTTGCTCCTGAAGGATTATAATCAGTTTTCATGGGTAGGTGATTCTTGGCTTTAATACAAGTTCCTTTCACTTCTGGATTATCATAGTCCAAGCCCTCCAATCCCTTAATGTAGAAACTGCTAAATCTTGTGTTATCCAGAGTGTGTTTCCACAATACTTGATTTGTTTCTTTGTGACTGCTTACAATATTTTGTCCTTGACCTGGGAACTCTGGAATTTGGCTATAATATTCCTAGGAGTTTTCTTTTTGAGATCTCTTTCATGAGGTGATTGGTAGAATCTTTCCATTTTTTTTAACCCTCTGGTTCTAGAGTATCAGGGCAGTTTTACTTTCTTTTTTTGATCATGTCTTTCAGATGGTCCAATAACTTTTAAATGATCTCTCCTGGATTTATTGTCCAGATCAGTTGTTTTGCCAATGAGATATTTGGCATTGTCTTCTATTTTTTCATTCTTTTGGTTTTTAAAAAATTGCTTGATTTCTCATAAAGTCAATAGCTTCCATTTTCTCCATTCCAACTTTTAAGGAATTATTTTCTTCAGTGATTTTTTGGACCTCCTTTTCCATTTGGTGAATTCTGGGTTTTTTTGTCTTTATTAATTTGTTTGTTTACTTTCAGTTTACAAGATTCAGTTCTACAATCCCTTGAGTTTCAAATTTTCTCCTCCTCCCACTTTCCCCCCTCCCTTCCCATGATGGCATGCAATCAAGTATAGGATCTGCAAATACTTCCACATTAGACATTAGTCAGGTTACAAAGAAGAATTGTAATGGATGAAATGAACAATGGGAAAGAGGAAACAAAAGCAAACCTGAAAAAGAAAGGGAGCAGGTAATTTTCTTTAATCTGCATTCAAATTCTATTCTTTCTAGTTCTTTCTCTGAATGTAGACATCTATCTCCATCATGAGTCTTTTAGAGTTGTCTTATAACCCTCCATTCCTGGGAAGAGTCTACTCTATCAAAGTTGGCCATTACACATACATTGTGTCTTTAATTGTGTACAGATTTCTCGTGGTTCTGCTCATCTCTCTCAGCATCAGTTCATATAATCCTCTCCAGGTAAATATGAAGTCCATCTGCTCCTCATTTCTTATAGCACAATAGTATTCCATTACATTCGTATACTATAACTTGTTTAGCCATTCCCCAATTGATGGGCATCCCCTTGATTTCTAATTCTTTGCCACCACAAAAAGAGCTGCTATAAATATTTTTGTATGTATGGGTCTTCCTCACACTTCTATGATCTCTTTAGGATACAACCCTAGAAGTGGTATTGCTGGGTCAAAGGATATGAAATTCTTTATAGCCCTTTGGGCATAATTCCAGATTGCTCTCCAGAATGGGCGAATCAGTTCACAGCTCCACCAGCAATACATTAGTGTTCCAATTTTTACATATCCTTTCCTGCTTTTGTCATTTTCCTGTTTTGTTATCTTAGCCAATCTGACCAGTCAAATGTGGTACCTCAGAGTTGTTTTGATTTGCATTTCTCTAATCAATAGTGAATTAGAGCATTTTTTCATATGCTTGTAGATATATTTAATTTCCTCCTCTGAAAATTTTCTGTTCATATCCTTTGATCATTTATCAACTGGAGAAAGACTTGTATTTTTATAGATTTGACTCAGTTCTCTGTATATTTTAGAAATGAGGCCTTTATCAGAGACATTGGTTGTAAAAATTCTTTCCCAACACTTCCCTCCTAACCTGGCTACATTGGCTTTGTTTGTACAGAAACCTTTCAATTTAATGTACTCAAAATTATCCATTTTGTATTTTATAAAGCTTTCTATTTCTCATTTGGGCATAAAGTCTTCCCCTCTCCATAAATCTGGCAGGTAAACTATTCCTTGTTTTCCCATATTGCTTACAGTATCAGCCTTTATACCTAGATCATGTACTCATTTAGACTTGATTTTGGTATATGGTGTTAGATAATGGTCTATGCCCAGTTTCTGCCATTCTATATTCTAGTTTTCACAGCAGTTTTTGTCAGTGAATTTTATCCTCAAAACTGGGGTCTTTGGGTTTATCAAAAAGTAGATTACTATAGTCATTGACAGTTGAGTCTCGTTTACCTAATCTATTCCATTGATCCACTACTCTGTTCTTCAGCCAGTACCAAGTAGTTTAGATGACTCCTGCTTTATAATACAGATTAAAATCTGATATGGCTAGACCACTTTTCTTGCATTTATTTTCATTAATTCCCTTGATGTTCTGGACCTTTTGTTCTTCCAAATGAATTTAGTTACTATTTTTTCTAGCTCTATAAAGTGATTTTTTGGTAGATTGATTGGTATGGCACTAAATATGTAATTTAATTTAGGTAAAATTGTCATTCTTATTATAATTAGCTCGACCCAGTCATGAGCAATTGATGTTTGTGCAATTACTTAGATCTGACTTTATTTGTGTGAAAAGTGTTTTGTAGTTGTGTTCACATAGGTCCTGGATTTCTTTTGGCAGGTAGATTCCCAAATATTTTATAATGTCTACAGTAACTCTAAATGGGATTTCTCTTTCTATGTCCTGTTGTTGGATTTCATTAGAAATATATTGGAATGCCAAGGATTTATGTGGGTTTATTTTATATCCTACAACTTTGCCAAATTTATTTATTGTCTCAACTTGATTCTCTAAGTATATCGTCATATCATCTGCAAAGAGTCATATCTTAGTTTCTTCTTTGCCTAATTTGATTCCTTTAATTTCTTATTCTTCTCTAATTGCTACTGCTAACATTTTTAGTACCAGATTGAATAAGAAAGGTGATAGTTGACATCCTTGTTTCACACCTGATATTATTGGAAATGCTTCTATCTTATTCCCCATTACATATAATACTTGCTAATGGCTTGCTAATGACTTCATATTTACCTGGAGAGGCTTATACAAACTGATGCTGAGTGAGAAGAGTAGAGCCAGGAGAAATTTATACACAATTACAGACTCAGCATATGTGTGATGATCAGCTTTGATAGATGGGATTCTTCTCAGCAATGCAGTGATATAAATCAATCCCAAAAGACTCATGATGTTGAGAGATGTCTACATCCTGAGGAAGAACTAGAAAGAACTGAGTATGAATACAGATTGAAGCAAACTACCTGATCTTTTTATTTTTCTTGTTTTGTTTTGTTTACTCTTTACCATTTTTCATTCCATCTGATACAATTCATCCTTATAACCTGACTAATGACTAAGTATTTGCAGATCCTATACTTGATTGTATACTGTCATGGGGGTGGGGGAGGTGAGTGAGGGAGAGAAAATTTGAAACTTAAGGAATTGTGGAATTGAATCTTGTAAACTAAAAGTAAACAAATTAATAAAGACAAAAAAAGAAAAAAATACTTGCTAATGGCTTTAAATAGATGCTACCTATTTTAAGGAAGACTCCATTTATTCCTATACTTTCTAGTGTTTTTAATAGGAATGGATGTTGTATTTTGTCAAAAGACTTTTCTGCATCTATTGAGATAATCATATGGTTTCTGCTAATTTTATTGTTGATATGATCAATTATACTGATAGTTTTCCTAATATTAAACCATCCTTGCATTCCTGGAATAAATCCTACCTGATCAAAGTGTATTATTCTCATGTTAAGTTGCTGTAGTCTTTTTGCTAATATTTTATTTAAAATTTTTGCATCTATATTCATGAGGGAAATTGGTCTATAATTTCCTTTCTCCATTTTCTCTCTTCCTGACTTAGATATCAGTACCATATTTGTGTCATAAAAAGAATTTGGTAAGACTCCTTCTTCACTAAATTTCCCAAATAGTTTGTAGAGTATTGGAATCAATTGTTCATTAAAAGTTTGATAGAATTTGCTAGTAAATCCATCTGGCCCTGGCCCTGGAGATTTTTTCCTAGGGAGTTCTCTGATGGCTTGTACAATTTCTTTTCTTTTTTTTTTTTTTGAGATGGGGTTATTTAAGTAATTTACTTCCTCTTCAGTTAACCTGGGCAATTTACATTTTTGTAAATATTCATCCATTTCACTAAGATTGTCAAATTTACGTGCATACAACTGGGCAAAATAATTCCTAATTATTGTTTTAATTTCCTCTTCATTGGAGGTAGATTCACCCTTTTCATTTTTAATACTCATAATTTGGTTTTCTTTCTTTTTTTTCATATTTTTAAGGGTCTATCAATTTTATTGTTTTTTTTTCATAAAACCAACTTTTAGTTTTATTTACTAATTCAATAGTTTTCTGAATTTCAATTTTGTTAATCTCTCCTTTAGTTTTCATCATTTCTAATTTAGTATTTAATTGGGGATTTTCAGTTTGTTCTTTTTCTTTCTTAATTGTATGCCCAATGCATTGGCCTCCATAATTCTCTAATTTATTCATGTATGTACTCAGGGATATAAAACTTCCCCTAAGAACTGCCTTTCCTGCATCCCACAAGTTTTGGTATGTTGTCTCATTATTGTCGTTCTCTTGAATGAAGTTACTAATTATTTCTATAATTTCTTGTTTGATGCACTCATTCTTCAGGATTAAATAATTTCATTTCCAATTAGTTTTTAGCCTATCTTTCCATGGCCCTTTATTGCATATGATTTTTATTGCATCATGATCTGAGAATGATGCATTTAATATTTCTGCCTTTCTGCACTGAATTGTGAGTTTTTATGCCCTAGTACATGGTCAATTTTTGTGTATGTGCCATATACCACTGAGAAGAAGGTATATTCCTTTTTATCCCCATTCAGTTTTCTGCAGAGATCTATCATATCTAGACTCTCTAAAATTCTATTCACATCCTTAACTTCTTTCTTGTTTATTTTGAGGTTAGATTTATCATGTTCAGAGAGGGGGAGATTGAGGTCCCATACTAGTATAGTTTTGCTATATATTTCTTGCTCTAATTCCCTTAAGTTCTCCTCTAGGAATTTGGATGCTGTATCACTTGGTGCATATATGTTAAGTAATGATATTGCTTCATTCTCGATGGTGCCTTTTATCAGGATATAGTTTCCTTTCTTATCTCTTTTGATTAGATATATTTTTGCTTTTGCTTTATCTGAGATAAGGATTGCTACCCCTGCTTTTTTTTTTACTTTAGCTGAAGCTTAATCTATTCTACTCAAGCCTTTTACCTTTATCCTATGTGTATCCCCTTGTTTCAAATGTGTTTCTTGTAGACAAAATATTGTAGGATTATGGTTTTTAATCCATTCTGCTATCTGCCTCCATTTTATGGGAGCATTCATCCCATTCACATTCACAGGCATGATTACTGTCTGTGTCTTCCCCTCCATCCTATTCCCTCCCCTGTTTATGCTTTTGTTTCTTCCTTCTCCCTTCCCCTCCTTAAGAGTTTTCCTTTTGACCACTGCCTCCCTCAGTATTTTCTCCCTGTGACCCTCCCCCCATTTACCTTCCCTTTACCCTTACTACTATTTCCCTACTTTCTAGCGACCACCCCCTCTTCTTATTCCCCCCTTACCCCTCCTACTGCCTATAGAGCACAATGGATTTTATACTTATCAGAGTATTTTATTCTCTCTTTGGCCCCAAACCAATGAGAGTAAATTTCATTCAGTGCTCCTCTCCCTCCTTCCTTTCCCTCTATTATAATGAGTTTTTGTGTTTTTTCACATTATAATCTTAAATTTAACTGATTATGTTGATCCCTCTTTGAACCAGGACCAATGAGAATGAAGTTCATATGACTTTCATCTCCCTCCCTCCTTCCCCTCTATTATAGTATGTTTTTATGCCTCTTCATGTGGCATAATTGATCTTTTTCTTCCTCATTCTTTCCTTTTCTTCCACTACAGTCCCTTTAAATCCATCAAAAAGGTTTTTTTTAATCATCAGATTAATTCATTTATACCCACACCCTTTATCTATATATATCCCTTTTAAATGTCGCAATAATCATACAAATTTCGGTATTGACAAGTATCAACTTCTCATATGGGGATGTAAACAGTTTGCTCTTGTTGAATCCCAAGTTATGTGCATGTGTGTGTGAGTGCATGAGTGTGTGTGTGTGTGTGTGTGAGTGTGAGTTTTCCTTGTTTACCTTTCTATGTTCTTGAGTCTTGTAATTGGAGATTAAATTTTCCATTGAGCTCTGGCTTTTTCATAAGGAAAGTCTGGAAGTCTCTCATTTCATTAAATGACCATCTATCTCCTTGCCTGAAAGATTATGCTTAGTTTTGCTGGGTAGTTGATTCTTAGTTGCAGTCCTAGCTCTTTTGCCTTAGAAAATACCAAATTCCAATCCCTCTGATCTTTTAATGTAGAAGCTGTTAGGTCCTGTGTAATCTTGACTGTAGTTCCACAATATTTGAATTGTTTCTTTTTGGCTGCTTGCTGTATTTTCTCCTTGACCTTGTAATTCTGGAATTTGGCTACTATATTTCTTGGAGTTTTCAGTTTGGGATCTCTTTCAGGAGGAGTCCAGTGAATTCTTTTGATAACTATTTAACCCTCTGATTCTAGGACTTCAGGACAGTTTTCTTTGACAATCTCTTGGAGGATGTTGTCCAGGCTGCTTTTTCCATCATGGCTTTCTGGTAGACCAATAATTCTTAGGTTATCTGTCCTGGATCTGTTCTCCAGGTCAGTTGTTTTTCCAGTGAGATATTTTA
The DNA here is from genome assembly GCF_028583685.1 of Petaurus breviceps papuanus. Lineage (NCBI taxonomy): Eukaryota > Metazoa > Chordata > Mammalia > Diprotodontia > Petauridae > Petaurus > Petaurus breviceps. The sequence continues at coordinate 4,247,022 of NW_027187419.1, read as the reverse complement.
CACTTTCTTCTAATTTTTCAGTCTTCATGTTTTGCTTGACTGACTTGATGCATCATAGAGTCCTTAGCTTCAATTTGACTGATTCTAAATTTTAGTGAATTATTTTCTTTGGTTAGCTTTTGAAGCTCCTTTTTTAGGGAAGTATTTTCTCCAGTTATATTTTAAACCTCCATCCCAGTTCACAAATGTTTATTTTTAAGGATTTTTTTTCTTCAGTGAGATTTTTTTTTTTCCAATTTGGTCACTGTAGATTTAAGTTTTTCTTCTACCTCTCTAGTTTGGCTTTTAAAATCTTTCTTGACCTCCTCCAAGAATGCTCTTTGGGCTTGAGACCAGTTCATATTTCCTTCTGTGGCCTCAAGTGTGGATACAGAGTCCATGGTGTCTCCTGAAAGTGATTCTTCTCGTTTACAATAATAGGATTCAGTTGTCTTTGGTCTTGACTTTGGAAGTTGCTTCTGGCCCATTATAATTGCCTATTTCCTGACCTTTAAAGTGTATTTTTGCTCCTGGGGTACAGAGGGTTCTGACCCAAGCTTCTAAGGCTGAGAGCTAGCTGCTTGGTTTTTGACTTTGTGTGCTGTAGCCTCTGGTTGTATAGATTGAGGCCAAGGCCAGGACTCTCAGTGTTTCCCCTGAGTTACCCTGAGGCTCACAGAGTAATCTGTGGGGGAGGGGTTGGTTGACCACTTCAGATTTCCTCCTCTATATCCCTGAGCTATGGCTCAGGCAGGTTCAGCAGCTGGTAGCCAGCAGAGCTGGTACCCATAGATTCCCCTGGTGGTGCTAAGGCCTACCTGGGCTTGTTTTGTTAGTGCTTGCTGGCTCCACCACCCTGGGCTTCTGGATCTCCTGCTGGTCATCTGGGGTGGGGCTTTTTGTAACCCCTCCCACCCTTTACTTCAGACTCCTTACTCCCTCAGTTGCACCCTTTTTCAGTGACTCCTGAACCTGAGGCTATTTCCATTATTTCAAGATTTTATTCTGGATAGGACATTTATCTCTGGGTTTTCTGTATCAGAGAGGGAGAATTGGAGCAGCTAGGGTTTACTGTGCCATCTTGGCTTCTGGAAATTCAGGTAGATGATTTTTAAACTTCCAGGTTGTGGGCTGACAGCCCGAAGAGGAGCTGCTATTCCAGCTGCTTCTTGCGCTTTCTCTTACCCAGCTCCTACAGATCCTCCCATCCTATGGTGAGACAGCTGTTAATTGCCCTTGGGATGTGTAAGTCCACTGGGTGGGTCTTCTTCTCACTCTGCTGTAGTCTGCTCTCTAGTCCGTGCTGGTGCAGCCACACTCCCACTGCCCAGACCCACTTGGGCACTTTCCTGGGGTAGATTCTGCCATGCTATGTCTCCTAGTGGATTCTTTCACTCTAACATCCATTCAGATTTACTTTTTAAAGTTTAGTGACAGAATTCATGGAAGAGCTTAGAAAATTTACTGCTTCCTTTCTGTTATCTTGGATCCACTCCCTGTGAATTCTGTTTTTTATGGCATTCTTCTCATTAGTTCGTTGGGCCTATTTTGCCATTTGAGTTGGTCTATTTTTGAAGGTGTTCTCTTCTTCAGTATTTTTTAGGTCTCCTTTAGTAAGCTGTTGACTTGTTTTTCATGATTTTCTTGCATTACTGTTATTTCTCTTCTCAATTTTTTTCTACTTCTCTTACTTGAGTTTCAAAATCCTTTTTGAGCTCTTAAGTGGCCTGTGAGAAATTCATATTGTTGCCTTCTTCTGAGTGAGTGTTTTTATCTTGTCACCAAAGGAAGATTCTATAGTCTGAGATTTTTCTGCTGTTTCCTCATTTCCTCAGCCAGTTATTTGACTTTTTAAATCTTTGTTAAGGTAAGGCTCTGCTTCTGGTGTTGCGGGTATACTGTCCCAAGCTTCAGGGATTTTGTGTAGCTGTTTTCAGAGATACTTCTAGGGATCTACAAATTTTCATTTCTTCCAAGGTGGTATGATCAAAGGAGAGGTCTTTATTTCTCCACTGCTGTGTGCTCTGGTCTGTGAGTGACCACAAACACTCCTTTCTGCCTTGGAACTGTGAGGAAGTTTCTCTCTATTCCCTTTATACAAGCTCCACCATGCCATTGCTTCTTCTCATACCACCCAGGACTGAAACCCAGATCAAAGCAAGGGCAAAGCAAGAGAATCCTTCCTCAGTGCCAGCAAAAAGATCTCTTCAGTTCTCTTCTCATCACCTGCTCAATTCCCTCAACATCAGTGAATAAAGATCCCAGGAAGCAGCCCTTCCTACTAACCTTCTAAGTTGTCTTTGGTGTTTGTGGGTTGAGAATTCTGGAAAACACCACAGCTGCCAATGATTCTGAACCCTGAAGCCTGCTCTGGTTAGTTCAGATCCATACATTTTGTGCTAGACTGGGTTCCTCTCCCAGCCTGGTGAAATAGATGTTTCCTGTCTACCTTTCAGATTGTCTTGGGCTAGAAATTTGTTTCACTCTGTCATTTTGTGCTTTGTGCTGCTCTAGAATTTGTTTTGAGTAATTTTTTACAAGTACTTGGAGAGCTTGGGGAAGATCTCAAGCAAGTCCCTGCTTTTACACTGCCACCCTAATGTCTGTTATTGCCTTTATAGATCTTGTGTCATTGTCCCCACAGTTTTTTATGCCTTATTCTTAGAAATATCCATTTATGAAGGGAGTAATTTGGATAGAAACAGTGTCCTATGGCAAGAGATTTCCAATATCTCAAATCATATGATTCAGTTCTCTTTCTGCCGAAATTCAATCTCCTCTTTGTTGTTCATTCCATGTCATCTTGAGGTCCATGACTCTGCTCCCATTCACCCACCACCACACACATTTTTGGGTGCCAGCCATCCCTTAGAACCTCTCATTTGCTCTCCTCTTGCAGATAAGATATTATCTATTAAGGTACAACACTATCATATAAGGTGGTTTCCTAATCCACATATTTTTTGCCCAATAAAACCCATCATTCAGGCTCCATCTCCCATACCAGTTACCCATCCCACATTTCCCCTATAACAATGCTCTTAAATAAGCTCTCTCTCCCCCTCTTTCTTCTTAAGTGAGTCCCTAATCACTTGCTTCCAGAGTTCCTCTTCAGTCTTTTTCTCCTCTCCCTCTCACTACTGCACAGATATGTGAGGTTTGTCATGTAAGGCATCCTCAGAATTCTCATGTTGGAAGATATGGGAGTTTGTCCCACCTGGGTCCCTGCCTTGAGTAAATCTTTTAGGTCAAGTTATGATCCCACTGTATTTCCATTCCTTCTCTCTTAGACATAACCATTTCCCTCTGGGGCTTATGATTTTGCAGCTGTGTTCTATGTTGCTCCTATCATCATCTACTGTACCCACCCCCAAGTAGCTCCTCTTTTCTTTCCCTTGTTTGGCCAGAATGTCTGCCACCTCTTATGCAGTCAAGGGGAATACAAGTTGAGTCACTGAAATGAATTTGCATTTTATATACTTGCAAGTATTGTATAAAGTAGATGAGATAATGTCCCAGATGTTTTTGGCTGCAGATAAAGCAATACTTAGGAGAAAATGTTTAATATTGAACATTTTTATGTTTTAAAAAAGGTAGAAGGGGGGAGAGTCAAGATGATGGAGTAGAAGCAGGACCTCCCCACTGCTCTGGATTCCACCTTCCCCAATCCATGTAAAAAGGGGACTCTAAACAAACTTTGGAGCTGCAGAACCCACAAAATGACACAGAGAAGTTAATCTCCCACTGAGGACAGCCTGGCAGGCCTGCAGGAATCGGCCAGCACAGTGGTCTGGGAGCCGAGCCCAGCCCCATGCTGAGGCTTTAGCTCCAGGGTGGGCCTGACCAGCCCCTGGCTGGAGGGACTCCAGATCAGCAGCAGCTGTGGCTGTTTCCAGCTTAATCAACACATAAATTCGAAGGACAAAGTGAGAGGTCAGTGCAGTCTAGACTTTGGGACCCCGTAAGTGGGAGTGCATGGCTTTCAACCCTGGGGTGAGAAGCCCTGAGATGCTGTCACAGCCACCCAGCACCATGTGGCAGCTTCAGCTCCTGGCCTGCAGAGTGTAGGGGGACCAAGCGACCAGTCTGTGGGTAATCGCTCTTGCTTTAACCTACTTGGATCTGGGTGGCAGTTTAGGGTGGAGGACTTGGTGTGTGTGTCCAGCTTGCTAGAGCATGTGGAGGCTTCAGCAAGGGCACTCAACTAATACCTCCGGCAGCTGAGAAAACCACAGAGTTTGGTATGAAGTTCCCCTCTCTAGTAGCAGAGTCCTACTGTGGCAAAAAGCCCAGGGGTCAAGTGACTGAGGGGTAACATGACCAGGCAAAGGAAACAAAGGAGACAGAAGATTCCAACATCAGACTCCTATTTTGGGGACAAAAAGGAGCAAAGCATGGAACAGGAGGAAGACAGTGAAGTCAGAACTCCTGCGCCAAAAGCTTCAAAGGAAAATAGGAGCTGGTTACAGGCCATAGAGGACCTTAAGAAGCAGATAAGAGAAGTGGAGGAAAAATTGGGAAGAGAAATGAGAATGATACAAGAAAATTATGTAATGAGAGTCAACAGCCTGACTGAGGAAAATACCACCTTAAAAATAGACTAACTCAAATGGCAAAAGAGGCTCAAAAAGGCAATGAGGAGAAGAATGCCTTAAAAAGCTGAATTTGCCTGATGGAAAAAGAATTTCAAAAGCTCAATGAGGAAAATCATTGCTTCAGAATTAGATTGGAGCAAATGGAAGCTAATGACTTCATGAGAAATCAAGATGCTGTTAAACAGATCCAAACTAATGAAAGAATAGAAGGCAATGTGAAATACCTCATGGGAAAAACCACTGACCTGGAAAATAGATCCAGGAGAGATAATTTAAGAATTATTGGACTACCTGACAGTCATGATCAGATTAAGAACCTAGAAATCATCCTCCAGGAAGTTCTCAAAGAAAACTGCCCTGATGTTTTAGAACCAGAGGGCAAAATAGAGGTTGAAAGAATCCATTGATGACCTCCTGAAAAAGATCCCAAAAAGAAAACTCCTAGGAATGTTATAGCCAGGCTCCAGAATTCCCATATTAAGGAGAGAATATTACAAGCAGCCAGGAAGAAACAATTTGAATATTGTGGAAACAAAATCAGGATAACCCAGGATCTGGCAGCTTCTACACTGAGGGATAAAAGGGCTTGAAATGTGATATTCTGGAGGTCAAAGGAGCTGGGATTAAAACCAAGAGTCACCTACCTAGCAAAACTGAGTATCATGTTTCAGGGGAAAATATGGTCATTCAGTGAAATAGAGGACTTTCAAGCATTCTTGATGAAAAAAAAACAGTTGAATAGAAAATTTGACATTCACATACAAGAAGCAAGAGCAGCATGGGAAGGTAAACAGGGAAAAGAAATCAAAAGGAACTTATAAAAGTTGAACTATTAACATTCCTACATGGAAAAACAATAATTGTAACTTATGAAACTTTTCTCAGTAGTTGAAGGGAATAGAAATATATATATATATATGAGGGCATATGGGCATATGAATACATATGTGAATGTATGTATACATGTTTACAGGTATACATAGATAGAGGGTACAGGACCAATTTAACAGGAAGGGATGATACTTAAAAGGTGAAATTAAGAGGTGAGAGAGGAATATAATGAGAGGAGATGGGGAGAGACAAAATGGGGTAAACTATCTCATATAGAAGAATCAAGGGAAAATGGTTACAATGGAGGGGAAGAAAAGGAAGGCAAAAGGAAATGGGTCAACCTTATTCCCATTGAATTTGGCTTGAGGAGGGAATGAAATACACACTAAATAGGGTATCTCACCCTCCAGGAGAGTAGGGGGAGAAGGGGATGAGAGGGGGGATGATGGAAGGGAGGGCAGGCTGGGGGGGAGTGAAGTTGGAAGTACCCACTTTTGAAAAGGGACAGGATCAAAGTAGAGAATAGAACAAGTGGGAGGTGGGATGGGAGGGAGGGAAATATAGTCAGTCTTTTACAATATATCTACTATGTTATTGTTTTGCATTAGCCACACATGTACAATCTATACTGAACTGCTTATCTTCCCAGTAAGGGTGGATGACAAGGGAGGAAGGGAATGAATCTGGAATTTAAATTTTTAAAATCAATATTTAAATATATACATATATGTATACTATTATTAATACTATTTTACATGTAATTGGGAAATATGATATGCAGGCACTGGGACATCGAGATCCACTGGAAAAGTCGAAAGTGGTATGGGAGAAAATATGGGAGAGAGCAGATTGGAGGAGGGGATATCCTGTGGGACTCCTATTTTGGGACGGTGGGTAAGGGAAAAATGGGGAGAAAATTTGTAACTCAAAATCTGGCAGAAATGAATGATGTAAATCAGAAGTTAATAAAGCATTTGAAAAAACAAAGATAGAAAGAACAGATCAATGAAATGCAACTATAAATACTAGAAAACCAACATATTTTTAAAAAATAGTTAAACACCGGGTGCAGCTAGGTGGCACAGTGAATAGAGCACTGGGCCTGGAGTCAGGAGGACCCGAGTTCAAATATGGCTTCAGACATTTGATACAAAAACTAGCCATGTGACCTTGGGCAAATCACATAATCCCAATTGCCCTTCAAAAAAAAGCAAAAAAAAAAAATAGTTAAACACCAAAATAAAAATATTGAAAATCAAAAAAGAAAGTAACAAAACTGAAAGGAAAAGAAAAAAACTTTGAATGAATAAATAAAACTAAGAGATTAAAATAAACTAGACAAAGCATTAGCTGATTTGAATTTTTAAAAACAGGAAAATCAAAATTAATAGTATCAAAAAACAAGTAAATCAATAGAAAATGAAGAATGAATGAGATATTTCTCAAACTATATGCTGATAAAACCAATAACTTAAATAAAATAAAATTAATGTTTACAAAAATATATAAAGCCTGAGATAAACAGACTAGGAAAGAAAATGTAAACATTCCAATGACAAAGAAAGAAATTGAATGGTATACCTCAATTCTTAAAAGCAAACAAACAAAAAACACAAAACTCCCTCAAGAACCAGATTGATTCACAAGTGAGTTCTATTAAGTATTTGAAGAACAATTGCAATATTATATAGTTTGCCAAAAACAGTTTTAAAAATATTTTCACTGAATTTTTTCTGTGATACCAATACAGTCTTGATACCTAAAATAGGGGTTGTCATAATTGAAACAGGAAATAATAGAACAATATATCTAATACATGTTATGGCAATTAAAAAAAATTTTTAACAAGGAAGCAGTAACAGCATATCATAAAGATTATATTTTGAATGCATTGATTTTTAATAAGATCTAATTTGAGAATTTTTTTTAGAAAAGTATTTTTAAAAAGTAGAATTGATAAGTTCCAGGGAGGGGGTAGAATTGCCTAAAATTTTCTTCAAATTCTATGGTACAGGATAGAATTTAAACAGTTTTTCTCCCCCTTTATTGGTTCCTCAAGATTGTTGGCTTCTGTTTGTTCTTTCCCCCCCAAAAAAATGCTGGAAAAAGAGATCATAGAGAATCTGTTGGTCTAAACATCATGAAACAGTTTTAGTCAGAACATGTTTTCTGCTCCGTATTTTCTATGGAAATAAGAAGTAACCAAATTTCAATGAGGGCTTATTTGCAGTTTGAAGTCCTGGAATGATACAGGGTTATATTTTTGCAGAAAGTCTTGAATTTATGAGTACACTTTTTGCAAGAGACAATGGAACTGCACGTTTTTGTTGGAGTGCATATATGCAATAAGATTTTTAAAACGTGGTGTGTGCTTTGAGAAATGAAAGTGCATTTTTAAGAGTTTAAATACTTTATGAATGAAGAGGAATATAAACACCACTTTCTTCCACTTCTTCAAGAGAAGTAAAAGTATGTTTCTTAAGTCTGTTTTTCTCCATTGTTCACCTGTGAAACTGTTTTTGTTGAATCCATAATCATTAAATAAAGTAAAAATCTGTGAATGGAGGAAAAAGGTTAGGTGTGATATTTTATCTGGAACCTGTGTCATATTTTATTTCTAATAGCATCAACTCACTATCTAAAATGTGAATATCTGTTATTAAAAGTGTAGAATAGTGTCAACATGTACAGATAAGTATATATTTATGGACAAGCTTATCCCAAAGAAGAGATAGAGTTATCTCCTTCCTCTCTAGTATGCAGATGTGGTTTTAGATGGGTATGAAACACAGTATATAATTTCAGACTGTTTTTAATGTCATTGGCTTTACTGAAATTTTTTCCTTCTTTTTCTTCTTCCTTTTTTTTCTTTGTTGTAAGGGAAAACTCTCTTAAGTGAGGAAAAGGAATGAATATAGAACGTAATGCATATATATATATATAAGCAAAATATAGCAATAAAAGAATTTCTTTATAAAGTGGACTCAATACATGCCAGAATAAATCCAATAGATCAAAAATTAATAGATAGCAAAAATAAAACTGAGTAAGAAACTCAGAACAAAGTAGAATGAAAAAAACCCAAAAAGCTAATTTTTTTTCACATTTGTCCCGTTAGAACCTTTTAACCCCAAACTCCTGAGTAGAAGTCACCCTCATAACAAGTATGTATAGTCCAGAAAAATAGATCAACATATTGTCCAAGTCTGAGAATCTATATCTCTTTCTGTATCTCTAGTCCATTGGACTCATTAGTCTTTTAAAGTCACTATTGTTTGTTATTTTATTTGTAATTGCTAAAAACTGGAAGCAACCTATATGTTCAATAATAGGAAAGTAGCTAAGTTTTGACAAGTTCCCCTAATATAAGGGCATATTATTATATACTAAAGAGCAAGCACTATGGTTGTAATGGGAATCTGGAGATCTTCCCTGTCCCTTAGCCCATTGATAGGCTTAAGTGAATCTGAGAACCTTCCCTGATTTCAAAATATACTTTCCCCCCTAATAGGCTGAATGTGGTCACATGGAGCCTGTGTGTGGGGGGGATGCTTGTTTTTCAGGAATGCCCACACCTTGTAACTTTGTGATTGGACAGTGGGTCAAGAGGGTTGTGACATTTTCCTACCCAGGAGAAGGCTATATATACCCTGATGTGAGGTTTTGCTTTGGGGCTCACTTTGGGAAGAGTTGTGTGATTTGGACAGATGAGATGCTGGGCAGTGGTTAAGCCCCCTGGGCTTTGAAAACCCAGATGTTGGTGCTTCCCTTTCTGGTAACTAACTAGGTATGGATGTAATGGTCAGACAGCTGGAAGCCCTGTTTGCTTGTCTGTTTCTCTGTATATTTTTTGTCTTCTTGTAACTTCTGTTTCTTTCTCTGAAGTTCAGGGTGCTGACTTTCCCCCCTGAACTATGAAAAGGATATGTTTGATTGATTAAAGTAAGATTGTTAACCCATTTTGAGTTTCTTTTCTTTAGAAAACCGATCTAAGAACCTGTGCTAGTAGCCATCCTGAGTATGCTAAGGTGCTTGCTGCTACAATAGTAAAAAGAATAGAATGCCAGATTTGAAGTTTGAAGACCCTAGTTTAAACTCTGACTCTGCTACTTACTATCAGTACAACCTTGTCAAGTCACTCAATGTCTCATTTCCTCATATATCTATGAATTACAATAATATCTAACAATTATAAAATGGTTTAAAGTCTGCAAAGTGTTTTATATATGCTCTCTTTTGGTTTTCACAAAACTCTGTAACATAAGTGTTATTATTCTCCCCATTTTATGGATGAGGAAGTTGAAACTGAATGAGGTCTGCAAAGAAATCTGAAAAAGCCTTTATGAAATAATTCAAAGTGTGTGTGTGTGTGTGTGTGAAGCAAAACTAAAGTAATAGACAACAACCATAAAAGAAAGAATGTTGATGAAAATGAAGACAAAAAATCCCATCAAAAATTTAGCAAGAGTAAATATAAAGTTGCTATGATATTTAATTCATAGAAATTAATTTAAATGTAAATAGTTACAAGGAAAATTTAACTAGTAGTATTGCTGTTCAATATTAAGTTTGTCAGTCATTTGATTAAGAAAATCACTTTTCTCAGTCCACCCCTTCTAGAATTTCATTATGATTTTTGTCTTGTGATTTTTTCTTTTCCCTGAAAATGCAGCATTTACCTTCTTTTCATTGCAAAGACAGAATGCATGTAATAGTTTTGAATCCCAAAGTGTACAACCACCTTGCCAAATTATTCCCTAACTGAAATTAAGGAAAGTAAGAAAGTAAAGAATGATTCATTACTTTTCCTGAAACAAATGAATCCCTGATATACCAGTACACACACATTTAGGCAACAGAAACCCTTATACATGCATCAAAGGCCGTGTACATATGCCCAGATTTAATATTCAAAGTTTTCAATGTAACTTCTTACCTGAGGGACAGTATCAAGTATTTTAGACTGATAGAAATCTGATTGGTGTCCTATTGCAAAATATTTGGCCTACTGTTCTCAAGCTCCAAACCTTTTCTGATCCTGGTAAATAAAACTCCCATCATTAAGATGTCTCCTTCCATTGTCGAGAATGTATTGGTTCCTTAAATTCTAACTTATCATTCAAAATCTTTTCCTGAATATAAACCACCACTCCCACTTTGTCTATTAAGCTTAAATAAAGACCACAAATGTATCAGAATTCTCTCACATCTCTCCATTTGGCTAAGAGTTTCATCCATCCCTGAGGATATGTAAAAAAGACTCTTTCCTTTTCCCTTTGGGATCCTTTCCTAGTAAAGTAGATCACTTCTCTTTCCCTAAAATCACCTAAATCCTAGATATTTGTAGGGCACCCTGAGTAACCAACACTGCATTTCAATAAAACTACCCAGATATCAGTTTAATATTGAACACTGCACACAGTTCCCTCTGTGGTGTGATCAAATCCTTTAGCCTTCAATCCAATCACTTATTTGGGTAGGTCTTGTGTTCTTTCTGGCTGTTCCAAGATGTTATTCCTCAAACCTATATTCTTGTCATTTCTCCCTGTCCTACTGCCAACACATACATCCTGGAGAGCTAGGGTCACTGGATATTATAGAAATCAAGAATATCAAAGAAAGCTTATTTCCTGTATGACACTGGTCAGTCATAGAAGCGATAACATTGTGCGTTCATGACATATGTCCTATTCCAAAAGGAGATGGAGGGCCTCATACTTTCCTGTTGTCCCCCCACCATGACACACCCTCTTACCAACTTGTATTCATATTTTCTGCTAGGCATATATCACCTAGAATCCCTTATTAGGTATATTTGGTCCTCTCTTAATACTTGATAGATAAAGAGACCAAGAGCCCTTCCTGGTGATTTTGTCCCCAATCCCTTAGCATATGTAGTTTAAGAACATATTAATTTGATTTTTAACAACATTATAAGGGGGGTGGAGAATTCTAGAGTCATAAGCGATGGTCATGTCCCAGGCATCAATGAAACCCACATTGAGATCACGGAAAATGTCCCTTATAATCAGATACTGAATATAGCCATGAAAATTACCAACTCGCTCAGCCTCAGCGTCCATTTCCCTAATGTTTTCTGCCTTCAGGATAACTCTGGTCTCTGGACTTCTTAGCCATAACCTCCTAATTGCCCTTTGGATATTGATAACTCTTCGGATGAAGATGTCGATTGGGAATGGTCTGAGATGTTGTCCAAGTGTGATGACTATGACTGTGTTTCTGTCTCCTGCTACTCCATCAATTTCACGGGTAATATATTGGTTATCTTTTACTGAGTAAAACTTGTCAGTGAAAAATGGATGCCCATGTTTTTTCCATTGAATATGAATGTGTCTTTCTGTATCCAGAAGTATGTACTTCTTAAATGGTCCACTTCCATGAAGATCAAAATACTTCAGTGCTGAGGGAGGAAAAATGATAACATCTTTGAAGAAAAGAAAAGAATTTTGCCTTTTTTCAGTACAGGCCAAACTAAATACCTCACTCAAGATAATTAGTAATTAAAGAACATTTATTGGCTTGCATGATATATTGTCACCCCCCCCAATTAAATTTTATATAGCTACATATGAAAGGAAATGAAATTAACAATTTCTTATGAAAAATACAAGAATTATTTTCAAAAATTTCCCCCATCCCTGCAAAGGTCAAGAAAATCAAACAAAAATATCCCCACAGAAATCCTATTATTAAAAAAAAATAAGTTCTGACAACTTACTTTTCACACTATTGGAGAAGTGGTCTATCCACTGGCGTAGGGTAGAATCTCCCATGAGGTAAATGAGTTTTCCTTTCAAACAACCATTGATCACAACCACATCACTTAGTTGAGTTAGTTTACAAAATGCTGGATTCCACTTTCCTTGCAAAGAATGACCACTGGGAATAGGGGACTTCATTCCGATCTGGCATTTCTCTTTCACTGTTTCAACATCTGATAAATTCAGTGCATTCAGAAATAGTCTATCAGAGCAATCTTCTTCACTATCACAATTACCAAAATATTCAAGCAGATTGATGTCATCTCTTACTAATCTGAGTAAAATGGGTTCAAGCAATGCCCCAAGAATACTCATATTCATGTGCCACCCAAAGGATGGCCTTAACAGCTATTCCAAGACTATTTTCAGAAATCTTTTTTTTTTTGCTTTTTTTTGGGAGGGCAATTGGGGTTAAGTGACTTGCCCAAGGTCACATGGCTAGTAAGTGTGTCAAGTGTTTGAGTCCAGATTTGAACTCAGGTCCTCCTGACTCCCAGGCTGGTGCTGTATTTGCTGTGCCACCTAGCTGCCACCCTTTTCAGGAATCTTAAGACTTCTATAAAATACCTATTTAAAAGGAGATGATGGCACTAATGCTATTTCAAAATATTCATTTTGAATTGTTTTCTAATAATGGGTAGTGGTTTTCTCTACTCCATCTGTAGTCCACCTAATCTGCCTTGTGACCCAGTTCTTTCACATATCTGATGGCTTTTAAGCTAGAAAATCAATATGATTATGAAATATCACAAAGCTACTTGGGTCCCTGAGCATGGAACTGCTGAGCCTGGCATCAATAGAATGGTATTCCACAGAAGAGAGCTAACCCCATAAAGAAAATGGAATAAAACCCAATGCATTGTTGCCCTCTGGCTTCAAGAACCACCAACAAAGGTAGTCTTCTGCCTTGCCTTCTTTTTCCCTGTCCTCACACCACCAGGCACCAAGATCCTTTCAGAGGTAGTAAGATGGAAGAGTAGAATGGCTAATGACACTGCTTAGAGGAGCTGGGAGTCACCCACTACAATTCTCCAGTGAGATGGAGGGCCACTTTGACTTACCGTCTGCCTTGCCACTGTGTCCTGAAGTATTATAGATCTTACAATAACTTCCAACCTCCAGGCCTCCAGGGCACTGCCATCTGATCTGCCCACACACCCAATGTGTCCCTGGGTCTGCCTTTCTTCTCAACCTTTTGACACCTGGGGATTCCAGGATTTTCCATACACTCTACAGCTGAATTCTCTTAGATATATGGTTTCTTTCAATTAAAATGTGAGCTGTTTGAGAGCTAGGACTGTCTTATCTTTTCCATGTGTATCCTTAGCATTTAGCAAAGGTCTTGGCATATTTGGAAGTTTTCCTGCTCGTTTCAAACATGGATTAATTCCAATTATGGAAAGAAAAAGATGTGCCTGTCACAATATTTGGGTAGAAGTACATATCAGAAAGCCAAAAACTATAGGAAACAAAAAGAAAAATGAAATTAACTCTCCTTCAGTTTTTCGATTCAAATGAGTACCAGGTAACCTGGTATTGATGAGGAAAAGATATCATCAGATACTCTTTAAGATGACTCTAATGCCTTCTTCATCTAAAGAAAGTCAAGAAAAATCAGAAATCTCAGAGAAAGTCATTGGGAGAGAAGAGGGTAAAAAAGCATGGACAAACCCAAGCCTGACATCTAAGGAGAGAATCAAGAATAGTTTTCACACCAGGCTTCCTGATTCATGCTTTTGAATGACTTGGGACTGTATCCTCACTTGCCAATGAATCTTACTTATAAAAAGTTAATCTATCTGGTATCCTGTCTTCAGAAAAAATGAAGACATAAAGAGATTTGTTCTATTTATAAAAAGTCAATTACATTATAAAAATAAAAGATTGGAACAACCTATTATTAGAGTTACCAAATACTCAGCAATGAAGAATATTTCATAATTTATAAGAAAATTTGTTTCATTATTTAAATTATTATATGCTACAAATAAGAGTATGTTAAGGGAGAATCAGAGAAGAGTGCTCATATGGTTCTAATTCAGAGAAACAGCTCATCTTTATGTAATCTTTTGCAATTTGACACTTGATAATTAGATCCTGGCTAAGGCCTAAATTAAAAAAAAATTAAGAAAGGAAATGTTTGAAGATTAGTATCCATGTGCCCAGAAGCATCTTGTATACATAGGCCTAGCTTAGGACTGGACACAATTTTAACTACTTCTCTACCCGAAATTTTCAATCCAGTTTCATGAATATTTTGTTCATGTAAATAGAGTTTATATTTTTATATTATGTATAATTTTTAAAATAAGATTGGGTTTACAAGGGTTTTTCCATGTTGGTCAATTGGTTGATCCAAAAACAATAAAAAATGCATTTCTGTTACATATTGGGAGTGAGATTTCTACTTGTCATTGAAGCCCACGATGTAAGAATGCATTTCCAGAAAAAATGCCAACTTCATCAACTCACAATTTTAGATGGCTCCACCAGAAATCTAAAAGGAAATATATTTCTCAGTCTGACTCCATCATAGATGCCTTCAAATGGTACCAGAGCAGGATGACTGGTCAGATGGGAATCACTCCTCTACAGATCGAAAGGGGTCAAATGAACATGTACACACCCATGCATGTCTAATTAAGAAGAAAAACTAGTTGAAACTTAGGTTGAAAACCTTTCTTATCATAGGAATTCTATTTTTTCTTTTTTTTGATGCCCAAGGAATCTGACACTTATTACACTTCCTCTGACATGCCCCAGGGGGAGTTAACCTGGTCATGACACAGGCAGATTACAGTTGAATGAGGGTGAGTGACTTTTATAGAGTTATTGAGCATGACCCACAAGAGAGAAGAGCAGACTTACTGTTACACTGGGAGACCATGATGGGTTCAAATCCTCTCATAATTTCAACCCCTACATTGGACCTTGAAGAAACAACAACTTAAGTTAACCTTCCTTCAATCTGGATGCAAGATGCAGAACTACAATAATAAAAACAAAAGCCCAGTACTTTGTCCCTAAATTTCTGCAGTTTGGTTCTTTTCTCAACAGCTAGGTGATGCAGTAGATGGAACATGGGGCCTGGAGTCAGGAAGCTCTGAATGAAAATCCATCTTCAGACCTTTACTAACTGTGTGACCCTGAGCAAGTCACTTCTCTCTGCCTCAGTTTCCTCAACTGTAAAACAGAGATAATAATCACAACTGTCTCTTAGGTTGGTGTGAGGCTGAAATGAGAGAATATTTGTAAAAAAAAGTGCTCGTCACTGTGCCTGTGACATCTTAGAAGCTTAATAACTACTTTATTTTCTTCCATCCATCCTGTGCTACCTTTAGTCTAGAGAGGCTATGTGGTACAGAGGAAAAAGGAATTCAGTTTCTATCTGACATATATCAGCTAAATGACCATGGAAAAGTCACAGTCTTTCAGTGCCCCAGGAAAATTTCTAATACCATAAAGGAGTTGCTGATATACAGGTATGCATAGGTAGACAGAAAAGTCACAGGACTGGACAGAAAAAAAAATTTAATAAACTAAAGTGAACATTGAGATTAAGTGTAGGACATTTTCAATCAAATGTTCTAGGTTGGCATTTTTGATCTTTCTCCCACCCCCACTTCTGGGCTCCAAATTTTCTTGTTTGAATCAGCTTTTAACTGGTAATTCAATCTGTGAATTACTGTGAGCAAAAGTGTGGGAAAAAGATATTCATAGAAATGAAGACCGTTAAAACTGATCCTATAAGTCACTATTAATGACATCTAGGTGATGCAGTGAATAATGTGCTAATTATAGAGGAAGAAAAACCTGAATTCAAATCTAGCCTCAGATTCTTATGTGCTCTGTGACCAGGGGTAAGTCTTAAACTCTGTGTGCCTCAGTTTTTTCATCTGTAAAATGTTAATAAAGCTAGCACTTACTGCCTAGATTTGTGGTTAGGATACAATGAAATATTTGTAATGCACTATATAAATATTCAATATTATTGTTGCATCCATCACCCTATATGATACAGGCTGCTTTACCTTGAGCTTCCCCTTTCATGGATTCAATTCAAACAAATGAAATATGGCTAATTTGGATCATCTAGATAAAAGAGTCTTATGGATATGAATATGTTTCAACCCCAAAGTCTTCTCACTAAACCCCACTGAATATTTGAAAGTCAACTTACTTATGTAAAAGATTTTTCTCCTTTATACTAAGATAAGAAATTCCAGTATTCCTGGACTTCACATGTGTCAGAGCATCACAGGACACTTGTTGAGGTTTCTCACAGTAGAAGGCTTCTTGGTCTCGGTGGTCCAGGTACTGGCACAATTCAGCACTTGTGTTTAGAACCAGGCCACATTCACTGAAGACCTGAGAGATGCCCTTGGCAAACTGGCCTGTGAAAATCACCTTATCGTATCCCTTTTTCCTTGCTTTCCAGAGGGCAGACACCCCTTCACTGGGGTGCATGAGCAGAAGAGATACAGATACTTTACCTGCCCAGAATAAGGTAAAACTGACAAGGTAGGTGCCATTGTTGAAATCTGTCACCTGTCCCGAAGCTCCTGCCTTTAGATCTGGGGAAGAAATCCTGGGTCTTAAGAAATCTCCTCCATATTGCTTTCTGTGCCCCAAGTAGTCTCTCACCTCCAGGAGAATATCTAGGTGATCCCCCGTGCAGTAGGTGGTCTTAGGATTGATGATTTTGGCCACACTGTGGGCTGCACTTGTGGTAGTGTTGACATGAGAGAATGGTCTATATGGGATCTGATGATCCAGCTGCTCTATGATTTCTTTAATTCTCAAATCAGTCTCAGTGGGTTCTTTGGCAAAGCTGACTGGTGTTTCAGGGCAGGAAGACTTGTAAGTGTCCAAGCAATGAGAAGAGGTTGAAAGAATGAAGGCAGAACGAAACTGGAGTAAAGAAAAAATGACACAATGTGTGGATATTGCCCAAAACACATTCCTGGTTTGTAACCAGTATTTCTTTTCAGTTTATATATATGACATGAGATTAGATTTCAGAGCTAGAAGAAACACGTAATTTTTTTTTTTGTTTTTTACCATCCAGGGTGTGTCCAGCATGTATTGGTGACTTAGAAATCCCTAGGAAGCAAATTGTACTTATATGTAAGAAATATGTATTGGATTTGTCAGTTTATGTATATGAGGTAGTCTCAGGTGAGGCAACTCCTTTTACCAATGCAAACTGAGATCTTCTCTGCAACTTATAATATTAGAGTCACCTAAAACACTGAGTGATTAAAGTGACTAGCCCAGGGTCACACAGCTGATATATGTCAGATGTGGACTGGATCCAGGTCATCTTGGCTTTGAGGATGGCTCTCTATCCACTAAGCCACTTTGCCTCTCATATGTGTATTATTACATATATATGCAAATGTGTAGTTATATATGCATCTATATATGTATACACATCTATAGATACTTCTTTTGAAGACAAATAGTTCACAGTATTTTTGTACACTTCTCTTCGTGTTTTGAATTACTTTTTTTGTTTGTGATTATTATGTTCTTATAAATACATTTTTAAGAGAGAAGAGTAAATGATGCTTGAAAATGCAGATAAAAGTCAATGATAAATAGCAATCAGATATAAGAACAGAGAGCCAAAATTCTGCAGTATGCATCCCACTGTTTACACAAATATCCACCTGTTCTTACCCATGGAACTAGACATGTGAAAAAAAAACCAATAGTCAATAAATAAATAAAATAATAAATATTTAAGTTGGAAAGAGACAAGGTATATTCAAAAGGTGAGGATAGGTCATTTCAGGAATGGTCTGGATCCACCTCAAAGTGACTCTGGGGGAGTCCTGCCAAGAAACTATATATTTGCGCCTATGGACAATCCCAGGCTTCCCTGTGGTCAGAAATAAATTAGTCAAATGTGCTATTTTTGCTTATGCAGAAATTAATTTAGGATTTGGTCTATCCTGGAGTCTGTAATACTATTAAGCTCTTCCAGAAATGTCCTAGAAGTTTGGGCTGGACCTGAGGAAAACAAAATCTACCCAAATCCCTTGGTTTCTTGCAGAGCTGTGGACAAAATTCAAGGACAGATTCACTGGTCAGTATTGGGGTGAGGGTAGGGATTTCGAGTTATTTGTTTAGGTAATCGGTATTCTTCTGTGCAACCTGTGGCAGTTATTTTGATTTGTCTTGGGGTAATGGTCAAAACTAAAGGAGAAAACAATTCCTACCTTTGAGAGGTTTTCTGAAGCCATCAAAATGATATAGGCAGCTAACACCAACATCAGAAACAGCAGTATTTTACAAGTAGTCACAGAAGAAGCCATGGCATGTCCTATGAGATGATAAGGAGATAAAGAAGGACACCAAGGGGGAATAATATAATTTCATGCTCATTTACCCTCATTTTCAGATGTCCTGCTA
Organism: Petaurus breviceps papuanus; assembly: GCF_028583685.1. Lineage (NCBI taxonomy): Eukaryota > Metazoa > Chordata > Mammalia > Diprotodontia > Petauridae > Petaurus > Petaurus breviceps. The sequence goes on along the minus strand of NW_027187419.1, from coordinate 4,228,418 downwards.
CATCCTGGGCTCCATTTCTTCACAGCTGCTTAGAGTCCTTCTTGACTGCTGGCTCTTTGGCCCTATTTTCACATCATCTGTCTGTTTTATCAAGGAAGGAAAAAGGAAATTAAAAAAAAAGTTCTATATACTCAATGAACCAGGTCAAATTACTCAAAGAATTTGCTTTTTTTTCCTCTTCCATTTCCCCAGTTAAAAATGATCATGCTTCAACTCCAAAAGGCTCATGTTTGAAAATGTTATCTACAGGCAGAAAAAGAACAATGGAGTCTGAATGCAGATCCAAGCATAGTATTTGCTCTCTCTCTTTCTGTCTCTTTCTTATTTCTCATGGTTCCTCCCCTTGGTTTTAATTCTTTTTTACAACATGACTAATACGTACATGAAAAAAAAATTGTCCTTTCAGTTTCATCTTCCTGACAGAGAGCAAAGTACAGGGGACATTGAACAAAGGGGTACAGAAGGTCAAGACTGAGAGTATTTTATATGTACATGAATAGCACTGGAACTGTTTATCTGTTCTTTACTCATCCTAATGGCTAGCCCTCCTTTCCCAGAAATTTGCAAAATGATATGTTTTACATCTGCTTTTGCACATAAGTCTTCACTGATAATATTTTGCAAGCAATTAACACCCTCAAACTGGAAACAGGTTCCCTTCTAAGGATTTAAGCAACACAGGTCATATTCCCAGGCAACCAGTCTTAGCCAGAACTTGTAGGCTGCTTCTGATTGCCCCATCAATAAAAATCTGTTGGGTTTTATACCTTTGTATACAAAAGAAAATGTGGGAGTTAAGCATAGATTAAACAAACCCTAGTCATTTCAGTTTGGGTAGGTGGAGACAAGCACATGGGTTAGAGGCATTCTGTTTGAGTCTGAGGATGTACCTAATAGGCAGTTTAGCCATTCTGTCTCTAACCACATGTGGCTTCCTTCTTCAGAAAAAAAGTGTCCAAATCTAGGGGCAGATAGGTGGTACACTGAATAGAGCTCTGGGCCTGGAATCAGGAGGACCTGAGTTCATATCTGGCCTCACATCCTTAACACTTACCAGCCGTGCAAACTTGGGCAAGTCACATAACCCCAATTGCCCTGCCTTCCCCTTTCAAAAAAAGAAAAAAAAGGGGGGGGATCTAATTAGGCTGCAACAGAAGTTCTGTTAGTTAGTCTTTAAAGTTAACTGAATTGTACTCTATTGGGTCTAATTCATTTTGTAATTAATGAACAGAAAATATAGTAAGGTCTATAACCCTTCCATCCTCCTCACAATTTGGTGAACAAAGCTAGAAAAAAATAACAAAAACTACTGACTGGATACATTAAAATTTATACTATTTAATGTCGCATGGGTTGTCATTATGGCAAAGCATTTCTTCAATGAATTCCCTATCCTACTCAGCCCAGCAGCATTTCCACAGCTTTCCATCCCTCCTTCATTTTGTGGCTAAACTCCTCAAGAAGGCTTCTGTTCCTCTCATTTTCTCAACTTTCTGAAGTCTGACTTCCCATCTCATCATTCAATTGAACCTTCTTTCTCCAAAGTTACCAGTGAAGTCTTAATTTTCAGGTTTAACAGCCTTTTCTCCGTCCTCATTCCTCTTGACCTCTCTGTTGCCTTTGACACTGCCAGTCATCCTCTTCTCTTCCTCTCTTGGTTTTCCCAACCCTGTTTTGTTCTGGCTCTCCAACTTCCTGTCTCACCACTCCTCAGTATCCTTTGCTGGACATTCATCCAGGTCATACCCACTGAGGATTTCTGTCTTGGGTCATCTTCAGCCTTTTTACTATTTTATGGGAATTTCAATGGCTTCCATGGCTTTAATCATCATCTGTCAACAGATGATTCTCAGATGTCTTTATATCCAACCTCAACTTCTCTCCTGATTTGCCTACCGAACATGTCAAACTGGATGTCCCATAGACATTACAAAGTCGGCATGTGCAAAGTGGAATTTATAATCTCTCCCAAACCCTCTTGTCTTCCTGCCTTCCCATTACTGTTAAGGTACTACCATCCTTCCAATCTCCCATCACAGGCTAGATGTCATCTTTGATTTTTCACTCTCTCTCATCTCCCATTTCCAATCTGTTGTCAATCCTGTTGTTTTTACCTTTGGAACATCTTTTGTATATTTTCTCTTCTCTGTTCTGACATGCTGACTCCTCCTGCCATGGAACAGACCCTCATCATCTACTTTCTAGAAAAATGAATAGGTTGCTGTGTTTTTTCTCCCTGTCACAAGTCTTTCCCCACTCCACTCCATTATCCACAAAGCCAGGGGTGGGGAACCTGTGCCCTTGAGACCACATGAGGCCCTTTCTGTATTCAAGTTCAGTCTTTGACTGAATCCAAATTTTACAGGGAATTCCCCATAGTAGAAGGCTCTGTAAAACTTGGACTTAGTCAAAGGGTTTCACTTGAGGACCTAGATGGCTACATATGATGTCGAGGCCACAGATTCCCTACCCATGCACTAAGTTTGCCAAAACGATCTTCTTAATATTCAGGTCAGATCATGTCCCCCTCCTTCTTCCAACTCAACAAATAACTGTGTTTCTCTTTCACCTTTAGGAGCAAACTTAATGTACTCAGTTTGGTCTTCAAAGCCTTTTGTAACCTGACTCCTTCCTTATTTCTAGTTTTCTTCTATCTCATTCCTCTCCACACCCTCTGTGATCCAGTGACTCTGGACAACTTGCTTTTCCTCACAGATGCCAATCCATCTCTCACCTCAAACATTTTCATGGACAGACATGTATGTCTAGAACAATCTCCTTTGTCGTCTCTGCTTTCCCTGGATTCCTCTGGTTTCCCTGGATTCCTTTAAGTATCACATAAAGTCTCATTTTCTGAATGAAACTTTTCCCAGTCCTCCTTACTATTCCTGCCTTCTCTCTAAGATTACCTCTAATTTATCTTCTCCTAACTATGCTTGTACATATTTGTTTGTACGTTATCTTTCCCATTGAATAGTGAGCTCCATGAGAGCAGGGACTGCTTTTCTTTAAAACCTTTCTCTGTGTCCCTAACACTCAATAAAGTAACTGGCACATTGCTGTCGTGGTTCAGTTGTTTACAATTATGTCTAACTCTTCATGGTCCCTTTGGGATTTTCTCAGCAATGACACTGTAGTGTTTTGCCATTTCCTTTCCAGCTCAGCTCATTTTACAGATGAGGAAACTGAGGCAAACAGGGTGACGTGACTTTCCCAGGGTCACACAGGTAGTTGAGAGTAGATTTGAAATTAGGAAGATGAATCTTCCTGACTTCAGGCTTGGCACTATATCTGATGTACCACCTATCTTCCTTTCTGGCACATAAGTGCTTAAGAAATATTTATCAATATACTTACTGACTCTTCTTTTAGCTTCTCTTTGTATTTTTGGTGCTCAGCAAAATGCCTGGCAGATGGTGCTTGATAAATATTTATTGACTTGATTTGACTCTGACAGTGTTCCATGATCTCTCTGATTCAATAAATCAGAATGCTTTGATATATTACTTATTTGAAACAATCAATAAGTCTTTATGAAATGCCTACTGTGTGTCAGGTCCTCTGCTGGACTCTAGGGATGCAACACAATTAATGAAACACTCCTTGTAAATTTATATTCTAATGGAGATAAGTACATAAATAAATGTAAACAGAATAAATACAAATGAATACTAAATAATTAAGCCCAGGACAGGTTTGGAAGAAGGCACTAGGAGTTGGGTGGGGCAGTAGTAGGTGGTGCCTGAAGGTGGAAATGAGGAGGGAGAGCATTCCAGGTATAGGGGATGGCCAGCACAAAGCCATAGAGTACAGAGAGTCACATGTAAGGAACAGAGAAAAGTCAAGTTTGACTGGATTTTATCCTGAAGGAAGGAGACAGAGAAGCCAGAATCAGGGAACAGGAGAAAAGCCCTGAAATCTAGCTCCTTTATCCTTCTCTATAGGGCCAAATACTTGCCAGTGTTGTACCAGGCAGGAAATGGATGAGAGAGCTCTTTATTTGCACCCAATAAAGAGTTAAAGATTAAAGGAGTGGAGGCCTTGGAACATGATATTCCATAAGGCAAAAGGAGCCATGATTACAACCAAGAAAAACTTACCTGGCAAAACTGAGTATAATCCTTCAGTGGAAAAAATAATAGACATTTAATTAAATAAAAGCATGTTTAAGCATTCCTGATGAAACATCAGAGATGAATAGAAAATTTGACTTTCACATACAAGACTGAAGAGAAGCACAAAAAAAGGAAATATAAAAAAAAAATCATAAAGTACTCAATAAGATTAAACTGTTTATATTCATATATGGGAAGATGATACATGTAAATTCTAAGAATTTTATTATTATTAAAACAGTAAGAAGTGATCTTTTAATAAAGACTATTTTTGTTTTTCCTTAGTCTGGGATCATTATTACCACTGCTGACTTTTTTTCTTTAGCTGAAACATATTAAATTCTGCTCCAGCCCTGTATGTTAACTGTGTGTGTATTTATGTGTCAAGTGTGTCTCTTGTAAACCACATATTGTTGGATTCTGGTTTCTAATCCGTACTGCTGTCTGCTTTGTTTTTCTGGGTGAGCTCATTACACTTACGTTCACAGTTATGATTAACATGTATTTCCCTCCATCCCATTTTCTTCTATTTCTTTTTCTCTCTCTTTATCCCGTCCTTCCTTAAAAGTCTGTTTTACTTCTAACCACTTCCTTCCTTAGTTCACCCTCTATATTATCATCTCCTTCCCCCCTGTTCCACTTATCCCCTTCCTCTTCTATTTCCTTATTAGTAAGTTAGATTTCTATACACAGCTGAATGTGAGTATATATTATTCCTCTTTGAACCAAATCCAATGGGAGTGCTACCCTCCATTGTAAAACTTTTCCTCATGTCCTGTTTCATGTGAGAAAATTTCCTTCATTCTACCTCTATCTTCCCACTTCTCCCAGTGCATCCCTTATTTCCACCTCTTCATTATTTTTGGAGATTATTCTAACATAATCAACTCACACCCCTGCCCTCTGTCTATGTAAACTCCTTTTAATTGTCCTAACAATGACAGAGTCCTTAGGAGTTACATTTATCCGGCTCCCTTAGAGAAATATAAGCACCAACTTTATTGATTATTTGAATGATTACTTATGATTACTCTTTCATGTTTACCTTTTTATGCTTCTCTTGCGTCTTGTGTTTGAATGTCAAATTTTCCATTCAGATCTGGTTTTTTCATCAGGAATGCTTGTAAGTCTTCTATTTCATTAAATATCCATTTTACGTCCAAAATATTATACTTGCTTTTTATGAGTAAGTTATTTTTGGTTGTCATCCTAACTCCTCTGCCTTCCAGAATAACATATTCTAAGACCTCTGTTCCTTTAATGTGTAAGCTACTAAATCTTATGTGATCCTGACTATGGCTTCAAAATCTTTGAATTTTTTCTTTCTGGTCCCTTGCAATATTTCCTTATTGAATTGAGAGCTCTGGAATTTGGAAATAATATTCCAGGAAGTTTTCATTTTGGTATACCTTTCAGGAGGTGATCAGTGGATTCTTTCAATCTCTATTTTGTCCTCTGGATCTAAGATGCTGTGGACAATTTTCCTTGATAATTGCTTGAAAAATAATGTCTAGGCTCTTTTTTTTTTGTTTTACTTATCATGGCTTTCAGGCATTTAAATGATTCATAATTATCTTTCCTCATTTTATTTTAGAGGTCAATTATTTTTCTGATGACAAATTTCACATTTTTTCTATTTTTTTCTTTTAATATTTTTTTCTTCTTGTCTCATGAAGTCCTTAGTTTCCACTTGTCTAATTCTAATTTATAGGGAATTATTTTCTTCAGTGACATTTTCTACCTTTTTTTTATTTGGCCAGTTCTGCTTTTAAAGCAGTTATTTTATTTAGTGAATTTTTATGCCTCTTTTCCCAACCTACTAATTAAAATTTTCTTGTATCCCTCTCATTTCTTTTCCTGACTTTTCCTCTACCACTTTTATGTCTTTTGAGATAGTCTTCCAGACATACTTTTTGTGCTTGGGTCCAATTAGCATTTTTCTTTGAGGCTTTACTTATAGCTGTTTTTTCATCATTGTCTTGTTCTGAGTTAATGTCTTGGTATTTTCTTGAGACCATCATGGATTTTTATAATCAAGTTCAGTTTTTGTATTTTGCTCATTTTCCCCTTCTATTTCTTCTCTTTTAACTTTATGTTAAATTTGGACTCTGCTCAGCTGTGGTGGGAAGGTATTGTCCCAAATTTCAGGCTTTTATGTACCACTGTTTACAGAGTTAGATCTGGAGTCTGTAGGGTGGTGTGATCCTTGAAGAGATATGATGTGTTATGTGCTCTGGTCTTTACCCAAGAATGACTCCAGTCCCCTGTAGATGCAAATGCTAATAGTCCTATTTGCCTTGGACTTTGGACCAGGGCTCCTGTTTCCTCATGAATGATGACCAGTGCTCTTCTCTACCCTAGAATTATGACCTGTAGCTCTGTATGGGCAATAAAGTTGCCACTCAGCACTAGCTATACCCAGTGCTAGAAAAGGATCCAATCTAATCTTTGATCAATTTTCCAACCCCTTTGCAATCTCTGAGCTAAGAATTCCAGAAGCAGTTGTTGTGGACCCTGCTGGTGCTCTCTCCCTGTGCACTCCAGACCAGCACCCACCCTTCCAAAACACAATAAATTCTAATACTACATAAGTTGTTTGCAATGTTAAGAAAAGTTCCCCTCTTCATCACTTTTTCTGATTCAAATAAATTCTTGATTTCTAAACCAGGAGGGACAAGGCAGATAAAGAAAATTACAGACCAATATCCCTAACGAATGTTGAGGCAAAAATTAACCAGTAGGCTAAAACAAAATATTAGAAAGATTGCTTCTGTAATCAGGTTGTATTTATATTAGAAATGCAGTATTGACTCACCATTAGGAAGTCCATAAATATTATAAGCCATGGAAATACTAGAAATAATAAAATATGATTACATTAGTAGATGCTAAAAAAGGCTTTTGATGTAATCCAACACTTGATTCTATGAAATATGTTAGAAACTATAAGAATAAAGGCATCTTTCCTTAACCTAGTAAATAACATTTTCCTAATCTTAGAACCAACATTGTGAGATGCATGTCTAAAAAAGTTAGAGATCTAAAAAAGATCAAGGATAATGCAAAGATGCTTATTTTCCCCACTACTACTTGACATAGTGATAACAAGGTAACTATAACAAGAAGAAATTGTGGGAAAACTTATGGGCAAAAGTAAACATGATTGCTTTTTATAGATGCTATGATATACTCAGAGAACCCTCTCTGGGATTTATGGCAATAGGATTCAAGAGCAAAGCAAGGAGAGGACTATAGATCTTAGTTGGGAGGATCCAGGTGAGAAATCTTTGCCTAATTAGTCCAAATGGAGTGGAATTTGGATGAAAATTCCATGTATAATATGTATTTTTATACACACATAATACATAATGTATCTATGCTTTGTTTATATGTAAGCACATATATCTATATGCATACATATGTGTACACACACAAACATAGATATATTTAGATAATTTGTCTATGTACACATATATGTATATATTGCTGAGATTTACCCAGTTGGTTGAGGTAGCAATTGAGCATCAATATGCCTCCCTCCAAGAAAAAGAGCCATAGATTGCTAACCCTTGGTAAAGACTTAATAAAGTGTTAATAATACCAATTATGCTTACAAATTTATGTGCATGTGTGTTTTTTTCTACACAAAGACTGATTTTTAAACTTTTGTCAACACACCCATGCAAATATCTTTCTCACTCCCCAATTTCCTTTCTCAGTCTATAATCATTAATTTTCTTTGTGTGAAACCTTATCAATTTTATGTAATCAGAATTTCCTCTTTTGTGTTTTGTTATCTTCTCTCTTCCTTTTTCAGTCAAGAATTTCCCTCAACTATCATGAGGAAAGTACCAGATATCTTTCTTTTCTAATTTTTTCATGACCCTTACCCTGTTTGTAATGGGAAAGCTTCTACTGCCAAATAATGGAATTTAGTATTAAGAACATTCTTAGAGTCATAATAGCAAAAAGCTGGGTTTTTCATGATGTTTTATGTTAGATCTGAACTGAGCCATGCTACTCCAGTTGAGGCTCAGGGTTCAAATGAAGTGAGACCCACTTAGACTACATGACTTTTAGCAAAAAAACAAAACAAAACAAAACAGTTTACTTATCAATAATCTAGAAAGAATATTCAGCCAAGATAGAAGATTCAGTCACCGTGATTCAGTCATGCACAGCTAACCTCACGTCTGCACTTCATGTAATGGCACATTCAGTCAGAAAGGTATATTAGGTGACAGAGCAGTAGAAAAATTTTCAAACCTGAGGAATACACACTGCTTATGCTGTAGTTGGGAGTTTTCCTCTTATGCCTTAGGAAATCAGGAAGCAGGGTCAATGGTTCAAGACAATTTCTTGAACCAATTGAGTTACGATGACAATGTCATTGTTTTTTTAGGAAAAAAATCCAATCAGCTTTATGAAAGAGGCCTTCCAGTCATCTTAGCAGTAGGTATTGCTCTTCTGAACCCATAATGACATGCCTATGCTTTTCAGGAATTTTTTTTTTTTTTGCCTTTTGGAGTGGGGAAAGCAGCGCAATTGGGGTTAAGGGACTTGCCCAAGTCACACAGCTAGGAAGTATTAAGTGTCTGAGGCTGAATTTGAACTCAGGTCCTCTTGACTCCAGAGCCAGTGCTCTATTCACTGTGTCAGCTAGCTGCCCTGCTTTTCAGGATTTTAAACATAAGTTAATGCTGCATTGTGTAAAAGTATTTTTTGTGTATATGTAGAAATAATCACAGGTGTCTCTCCTGCTCATCTGCCCTGGTGAATGGGACACTTGCCTTATAGAGAGCTAGAAAAAAGGCATATTTTAAGATGATTTTCACAGGCCAATTTACCAGTGGCTCATCCCTTGTCTATCCTGAATGTAACTAGGATCTAAACATAAGTGCTAAATTTGACCAATACCTGAAAATCTAAAATCTTATACTATGTGGAACATTTATACATGCCATGTGATATACCAAAGCATATGAAGATTGGGAATAGTGAAATTTCTTGTTTTAGTTTCAAGGAGAAAAACCTTTTCAGAGGTTCTTAATTATTCAACATAAGGTAGAATTAGATCCCAGTCTAACTATAAATGTGACAATATAATTGTACCATATATGCATTTGTAAAGGCCATTAAAGGTGAAACCACTGGGAAATAAACATGTATACTTCCATAGATTTCTAGCATTATTGACAGAATCAGATTAAGTCATTCACATTCCATTCAGCAAATCTTGCTTTCCTGGCATTTGTGCAGATATATGAGTAGCCTAAAGCTTCAGGTAAAAAGTAATTCAAGTTTCCTGGAAAATGTGGAGAGGTGGGTTATCCTTACAAACTGAGAATAGTTTACTAAGGAATATCATGATCATAATGATATTTATACAGCACCTAGTATTTACCAAGTGCTTTACAAATATAATAATATTTGATGCTCACAACCATCTTGAGAAATAGATGTTTTTCTTATCCCATTTTACATGGGAGGAAACCAAGCCAAAAAGAAGTAAAGCGATTTGCCCAAGGTCACACACCTAGTAAGTGTGTCTGAAGCCAGACTTGAATTCAGGTCTTCCTGACTCCAGGTTCAGTACTCTATCCACCCTACCACCAGCTGCCTTATAAAGTACCATCATGAAGGCACATTTAAAAATCCAATGATAGGTGATGGGAAATGAACTAACTTGGCAGAAATACAGGAATGAATTAATGTTCATGTGTATTTGGTTAATTTGTGTTCTTGTCTTTTATTGGTCAAATACAAGAATTGACATTATGAACAAATGTTGCATTCATTGAGATCTTTAGTTTAACAGTGAATGTATTTTATGCTCAAGTGGATGATAATCAGACCTTGGCCCTTTGAACATCATTCTTTTTCTTTGTTTTCTTTTCGTTTTAAATAAAAAAATTGTATTTACTTGGAAGCATTCAGAATGTCAACAAAACAACTGCAACTTTTTTTTTGTTTTTGCAATTACAGAGTGGTATTCAGTTAACAGAACAACAATTATTTCATATGCTGCATCAAAGACAACTGAAGATGGAAATGAACTACATCCCCATATATAACTAATTTGTGCTGTGCTTTAAATTTCCATGCCAATTTACAACCCCCAAACTGTACCAGGCAAAGTTAGTGGCTATTGAAAATACCCCTAAAGGACAGGGCTATCTAAAGACCCATTCGGTAGTATGTTAAGTATACAAAAAAAGACACTGTACAGTTTAAAAACAAATCTTACACAGCCTTACATTTCAATTTTTTTTTTTCTTTAAAAGGAGTGAGTTGTGTAAAGGGGTGTTAAATGCTTTATAGACAAGAAAAAAAATTGCTCTTGAACCAACTTATTCATTGTCATCATCATCTTCCTCCTCCTCCACCTTGTCTTCTTCATCTTCCTCATCTTCCTCCTCCTCCTTCTCTTTCTTGATCTTCTCAGCCTTGACAAGTCCTCCCTTTTTACCCAAATCAGGTTTTCCTTTAGCCTGGTTTGCAGCAATATCCTTTTCATACTTTTCCTTCAGTTTGGCTGCTTTCTTTTCATAAGGTTGCTTGTCATCTGCAGCAGTATTATTCTACATTTCTCCCAATTTTTTTTTGCCACATCTCCAATAGAAAGACCAGGATGCTCCCCTTTGATTTTTGGACGATACTCAGAACAGAATAAGAAAAATGCCGAAGGAGGCCTCTTCGGTGCACTGGGATCCTTAAACTTCTTTTTTGTTTCTCCTTTAGGTGGTATGTAGGTTTTCATTTCTCTTTCATAACGAACCTTATCAGCTTTTGCCATGTCCTCAAATTTTCCTTTCTCTTTAGCAGACATTGTCTTCCACCTTTCTGAGTTCACAGAATCATCTGGGTGCCTCTTCTTGTGTCCCTCTCTCCAGGTTTGCATGAAGAAGGCATATGCAGACATTTTCCCTCTCGGCTTCTTGGGATCACCTTTGCCCATTTTGATTACTTTCCCTCAGCCGCCGCATAGAGTAGCCCAGTGCCCGTCCGTCTCTTACTTGCCCCGGCGCTGTCTCTGTGGAGCTCAATGTACTGCAATGGCTGTCCATCATTCTTTTTCTATGTGATGTGCACTCACTATTAAATCTGCCATTATCCTGTATATCTCACTTTCCCTGATGTAAAAGTCAGAGTCGTCATCAAAAGTATCTACTCTGAGAGAGAACGGCATAGAAGTAAATGTTTTCAGTTTAGATTTAAACCAATTTCCATCCAAGATCTACTAAAGCCCTTCTAGCATCACTACAACCTAAGTATCCCCTCAGTTTACCACTTTTAATTTCTTCAAAATAGAAGCCCTTACTATCTAGACATTCATCCTGCATCGATACTGTTGCTGTCAATGAATTCATCCTTCTTAGTCTGCACAGCGTCAATGAGGAAGTTGTAGTTAATGATAAACTTTGTTTTTCCCTTATGTTCAGGCACCTAAAATTGTGCCTGATGAAGTCAGAATTTCTTTGCAATTTGTTTTCTAGCATGAGTTTCAGGGGTAAGTCTAAATCTCCCTCACTTTATTCAGTGGAATTTTCTGTAATTTATATGCAAAAAGAATCTTTGTGAAACAAATCTTAATTTTTCTAGCACCTTCCAGGATAAAATCTGAGATTTGTCTCATAGACAAAATCTCAATGATGCTAGAAACTTTTAGTGAGTCATTAATATGATGTTAAAATGAATCACTATTCAATCTCTTTTCACAGATTCTGCACTACTCTGTTTCAGTTTTTTAATAGGCCTTGGGAAGTATTTCTCCAGTTATATTTTAAACCTCTTGTCTGAGTTCACAAATATTTATTTTTAAGGATTTGTTTTCTTCAGTGAGATTTTTTTTTTCCAATTTGGTCATTGTAGATTTAAATTTTTCTTCTACTTCTCTAATTTGGCTTTTAAAATCTTTCTTGAGCTCCTCCAAGAATGCTTTTTGGGCTTGAGACCAGTTCATATTTCCTTCTGTGGCCTCTAGTGTAGATACAGAGTCCATGGTGTCTCCTGAAAGTGATTCTTCTCATTCACAATAATAGGATTCAGTTGTCTTTGGTCTTGCCTTTGCAAGTTGCTTCTGGCCCATTGTAAGTGCCTATTTCCTGAACTTTAAAGTTTATTTCTGCTCCTGGGGTACAGAGGGCTTTGACCCAAGCTTCTCAGGCTAAGAACTAGGGGCTTGGTTGTTGACTTTGTGTGCTATAACCTCTGGATATCTAGATTGAGGCCAAGGCCAGGACTTTCAGTATTTCCCCTGAGAAACTTGAGGCTCACAAAGTAATCTGTTGGGGAGGGGTGGTCTGGCCCCTTCAGATTTCTGCCTCTATGCCCCTGAGCTACAGCTCAGGCAGACTCAGCAGCTGGCAGCCAGCAGAGCTTGTGTCCATAGATTCTCCTGGTGGTGCTAAGGCCTACCTGGGCTTGTGTTGTTAGTGCTTTCTGACTCTACCACCCTGGGCTTCTGGATCTCCTGCTTGTCAGCTGGGTTGGGGCTTGCTGGGACCCCTCCTGCCCTTCACTTCAGACTCCTTAATGCCTCAGTTGCACCCTTTCTCAATGACTCCTGAACCTGAGGCTATTTCAACTATTTCAGGATTTTACTCTGGGTGGAGACATTTATCTCTGGGTTTTCTGGGTCTGGGAGGAGTTAGCTGAGCAGCTAGTGTTTACTTTGCCATCTTGGCTTCTGGAAATTCAGGTAGATGATTTTTAAACTTCCAGCCTGTGGGCTGATAGCCCCAGGAGAAGCTGCTGTCCCTGCTGCAGGCCCTGTGCTTTCTCTTACCCAGCTCCAATGGATCATCCCATCCTGTGGTGAAAAAGCTTCTAATCACCATTGGGGTGTGTGAGTCCTCTGGCTGGGGCTCCTTCTCACTCTGCTTTAGTCTGCTCTCTAGTCCATGCTAGTGTGGCCATGCTCCCCCTGACCAGACCCACATGGGCACTTTCCTGGACTGTATTCTGCCACACTCCGTCTCCCAATGGATTCTGTCACTCTAAAATCCATTCAGATTCACTTTTTAAAGTTTAGTGATGGAATTCATGGAGGAGTTTAGAAAAATTACTGCTTCCTTTCTGCCATCTTGGCTTCACCCCCCCCCAAATTCTGTTTTTTAAGGCATTCTTCTCCTCATTAGTTCCTTGGGCCTATTTTGCCATCTGGGTGGGTCTATTTTTGAAGGTGTTATCTTTTTCAGTATTTTTTGGCTCTCCTTTAGTAAGCTGTTGACTTGTTTTTCGTGAATTTCTTGCATCACTATCATTTCTCTTCCCAGTTTTTTTCTACCTTTCTTACTTGAGTTTCAAAGTTGTTTTTGAGCTCTTTAATGGCCTGTGAGCAATTCATATTGTCCCTTTTTCTGAGTGGGTGTTTTGATCATCTTTGTCACCAAAGTAAGATTCTATAGTCTGAGTTTTTCTCTGCTGTTTGCTCATTTCCTCAGCCAGTTCTTTGACTTTTTAACTCTTAGTTAAGGTAAGGCTCTGCTTCTGGTGTTGAGGGTATACTCCTCCAAGCTTCAGGGGTTTTGTGCAGCTGTTTTCAGAGATACTTCTAGGAATCTGTAATATTTCATTTCTTCCAAGGTGGTATGATCAAAGGAGATCATACCTTCCTGCCTTGGAACTCTGAGGATGTTTCCCTCTATTCCCTTTATACAAGCTCCACTATGCCATTGCTTCTCCTCACCCCAGGGACACTACCCAGGATGACAACCCAGATCAAAGCAGGAGAATCCTTCCTCAGTGCCAGCAAAAGGATCTCTGCAATTCCTTTCTCATCACCTGTTCAATTCCCCCAACATCAGTGGACAAAGAGCCCAGGAAGCAGCCACCACTGTTCTTTGTCTGGGGCCAGACTATGCTCCTCTCTTACACAGGCCCAACAGACCTTCCTACTAACCTTCTAAGTTGTCTTTGGTGTTTGTGGGTTGAGAATTCTGGAAACCACCACAGCTGCCAGTGATTCTGAACCCTAAGGCCTGCTCTAGGTTTGGTTAGACCAGGTCTACACTCATGCATTTGGTGCTAGACTGGGTTCCTCTCCCTGCCTGGTGAAAGGGACCTTTCCTGTCTACCTTTCTGGTTGTCTTGGGCTAGAGATTTATTTCACTCTGTCATTTTGTGTTTTGTGCTGCTCTAGAATTTGTTTTGAGTCATTGTTTACAGGTATTTGGAGGGCTTGGGGAAGATCTCAAATAAGTCCCTGCTTTTACACTGCCATCCTAATGTCTATTATTGCCTTTATAGATCTCGTGTCATTGCCCCCACATTGCCTTATTCATAGAAATATCCATTTATGAAGGGAGTAATTTGGATAGAAGCAGTGACCTATGGCAGGAGTTTTCCAATATCTTAAATCATAACATTCATTTCTCTCTTTATTCAGTCTCCTCTTTATTGTTCATTCCATCTCATCTTGGGGTCCATGACTCATCTTCCATTCACACACCACCACACACATTTTGGGGTGTCAGCCATCCCTTAGGACCCTTCATTTGCTCTCCTCTTGGGATGAGATGCCTACAAAAGCATTACACCATCATATAAGATGGTGGCTCAATGCACACACTTTTACCCCCAATTAAACCCATCATTTAATCTCCATCTCCCATACCAGGTAATCATCCCACATTTCCCCCATTACAATGCTCTTCAATAAGGTCCCCCTCCCCCTTTTCTCCTTAAGCACATCCCCAATCACTTGCTTCTAGATTCCCTCCTCAGTCTTTTGCTCCTCTCCTTCTCACTACTGCACAGATATATGAAGAAGTTGAGTCATTGAAATGAACTTGCACTTTACATACTTTCAAGTATTGTATAAAGTAGATGAGATAATGTCCCAGATGTTTTTGGCCATAGATAAAGCAATTACTTAGGAGAAAATGTTTAATATTAAACATTTTTATCTTTTAAAAAAGGGAGAAAAAACAGATTAATGAAATGCAACTAAAAATACTAGAAAATCAACATATTTCTAAAAAATAGTTAAACACCAAAATAAATATTTGAAAATCAAGGAAGAAAGTAACAAAACTGAAAGGAAAAGAAAAATCTTTGAATTAATAAATAAAACTAAGATATTTTTTTCCAAAATAAATTAGACAAAGCATTAGGTGATATGAATTTTTTTTTAAGAAGTTGGGGTTAAGTAACTTGCTCAAGGTTACACGGCGAGTTATTTCTGGGTGTGATGCTAAGTATCTGAGCCCGGATTTGATCCCCAGGTCATCCCGACACTGGAGCTGGTGGTCTTACTCACTGAGCCACTTGCCTGCCCCTAAGCAATTGGGATTAAGTAACTTGCTCAAAGTTACACGGCCAGATGTTTCTGCATGAGTAATGTGTCTGAGCCTGGATTCGAAGCACATGTCATCCCAACACTGGAGCCGGTGGTCTTACTCGCTGTGCTACCTGGCTGCCCCTCATATGAATACTTTAAAAGAGGAAAATCAAAATTAATAGTATCAAAAAAGAAAAAGGAGAATCAATGGAATATAAAGAATGAATGATATATTTCCCAAACTATATGCTGATCAAAGCAATCACTTAAATGAAATAAAATTGACATTTACAAAAAATATAAAGCCTAAGACGTACGTACTAGGAAAGAAAATTTAAACAATGCAATGAAAGAGAAAGAAATGGAATGGCCTAGCTCAATTCTTAAAAGCAAACTTTACAAAAAAACATCAAAAACAACCTAAGAACAAGATTGATTCACAAGTGGTGTCTATCAAGCATTTGAAAAACAACTGCAATATTACACAGTTTGCCAAAAGCAGTTTTAAAAAGAATTTCACTAAATTTCTTCTATGATACAAATACAGTCTTTTTTTTTGATTAAACTTTAATTTATTAATTTGTTTCCTTTTAGTTTACAGGATTCAATTCCACAATTCCTTGAATTTCACATTTTGTCCCCCTCCTTCCCCTCCCCCCGCCATGGCATCTTATAATCAAGTATAGGATCTGTAAATACTTTCACATTATACAATGGTCAGGTTATAAGGATGGATTGTACCAGCTGGAATGAAAAATGGTAAAGAGGACATAAAATCAAAGAAGAGAACGAAAAGATCAGGTATTTTGCTTCCACCTGGATATAAATTTAGTTCTTTCTAGTTCTTTCTCTGGATGCACGTTTTTCTCTCCATCATGCGTCTTTTGGGATTGACTTATATCCCTGCATTGTTGAGAAGAGTCCAGTCTATCAAAGTTGGTCATCACACATACGTTGTGTCTGTAATTGTGTACAAATTCCTCCTGATTCTACTCTTCTCACTCAGCATCAGTTCTTTTAAGCCTTTCCAGGTAAATATGAAGACCTCCTGCTCCCCGTTTCTTATAGCGCAATAGTATTCCATAACATGCATATACCACAACTTGTTCAGCCATTCCCCAATTGATGGGCACCCCTTAATTTCCAATTCTTTGCCACAACAAAAAGAGCTGCTATAAACATTTTTGTATGTATGGGTCTTTCTCCCATTTCTATGATATCTTTGGGATATAACCCTAGGAGTGGTATTGCTGGATCAAAGTGTATGAAAGTATTTATAGCCCTTTGGCCATAATTCCAGATTGCTCTCCAGAAAGGCTGGATCAGTTCACAACTCCACCAACAATGCATTAGTGTTCCAGTTTGCCCACATCCTCTCCAGCATTTGTCATTTTCCTGTTTTGTCATCTTAGCCAATCTGACTGGTGAGATGTGGTACCTCAGAGTTGTTTTGATTTGCATTTCTCTAATCAATAGTGAATTAGAGCCTTTCTTCATGTGCTTATAGATAGCTTTAATTTCTTTCTCTGAAAACTGCCTGTTCATATCCTTTGACCATTTATCAATTGGGGAATGACTTGTATTCTTATAAATTTGACTCAATTTTCTGTATATTTTAGAGATGAGTCCTTTGTCAGAGACATAGGTTGTAAAGATTCTTTCCCAATTTCCCACCTCCCTCTTAATCTTGGTTACATTGGCTTTATTTGTACAGAAATTTTTCAATTTCATGTAGTCAAAATTATCCATTTTACATTTTATAATGTTCTCTAATTCCTGTTTCGTCATAAAGTCATTCCCTCTCCACAAGTCTGATAGGTAAACTATTCCTTGTTTTATCAGACTGCTTACAGTATCAACCTTTATACCTAGATCATGAACCCATTTAGACTTGATTTTGGTATATGGTGTTAGATAATGGTCTATGTCCAGTTTCTGCCATACTATATTCCAGTTTTCCCAGCAGTTTTTGTCAAATAGTGAGATCTTATCCCAAAAACCAGGGTCTGGGGGTTTATCAAACAATACATTACTGTAGTCATTGACTTCTGAATATCGTGTGCCTCATCTATTCCATTGATCCACTTCTCTATTTCTAAGCCAGTACCAGGTAGTTTTGATGACTGCTGCTTTATAGTACAGATTGAAATATGGTAAAGCTAGTCCACCTTCCCTAGAATTTTTTTTCATTAATTTGCTTTATATTCTGGACCATTTATTCTTCCAGATCTATTTTTTCTAACTCTATAAAGTAGTTTTTTTGGTAAATTAATTGGTATGGCACTAAATATATATTTAATTTAGGTAAAATTGTCATTTTTATTATATTAGCTCGACCCAGCCATGAGCAATTGATATTTTTCCAATTAGTTAGATCTAACTTTATTTGTGTGAAAAGTGTTTTGTAGTTACGATCATACAGGTCCTGAGTTTGTTTTGGCAGGTAGATTCCCAAATATTTTATAATGTCTACAGTAACTTTAAATGGGATTTCTCTTTCTCTTCTTGCTGTTGAATTTCATTGGAAATATATAGGAATGCCGAGGATTTATGTGGGTTTATTTTATATCCTGCAACTTTGCCAAATTTATTTATTGTCTCAAGCAATTTTTTACTTGATTCTCTAGGATTCTCTAAGTATATCATCATATCATCTGCAAAGAGTGATAGCTTGGTCTCTTCTTTGCCTAACTTGATTCATTTGATTTCTTTTTCTTCTCTAATTGCTACTGCTAACATTTCTAGTACCAGATTGAATAAGAGGGGTGATAGTGGACACCCTTGTTTCACCCCTGATCTTATGGGAAATGCTTCCAGCTTCTCCCCATTACATATAATACTTGCTGATGGCTTTAAATAGATGCTACCTATTATTTTAAGGAAGGCTCCATTTATTCCTATACTTTCTAATGTTTTTAATAGGAATGGATGTTGTATTTTGTCAAAAGCTTTTTCTGCATCTATTGAGATGATCATGTGGTTTCTGCTAATTTTATTGTTGATATGCTCAATTATACTGATAGTTTTCCTAATATTAAATCATCCTTGCATTCCTGGAATAAATCCTACCTGATCAAAGTGTATTATTCTTGAGATAAGTTACTGTTGTCTTTTGGCTAGTATTTTATTTAGAAGTTTTGCATCTATATTCATGAGGGAGATTGGTCTATAATTTTCTTTCTCTGTTTTATCTCTTCCTGATTTAGGTATCAGTACCATATTTGTGTCATAAAAAGAATTTGGTAGGACTCCTTCACTAATTTTCCCAAATAATTTGTAGAGTATTGGAATCAACTGTTCTTTAAATGTTTGATAGAATTCACTAGTGAATCCATCTGGCCCTGGAGATTTTTTCCGAGGGAGGTGACTGATGGCTTGTTCAATTTCTTTTTCTGAGATGGGATTATTTAAGTAATTTACTTCTTCTTCAGTTAATCTGGGCAACTTGTATGTTTCTAAATACTCATCCATTTCCCTAAGATTGTCAAGTTTATGTGCATACAATTGGGAAAAATAATTCCTAATTATTGTTTTGATTTCCTCTTCATTGGAGGTAGATTCACCCTTTTCATTTTTGATACTCATAATTTGGTTTTCTTCTTTCTTTTTTTTTTTATCATATTGACTAAGGGTCTATCAATTTTGTTGGTTTTTTCATAAAACCAGTTCTTGGTTTTATTTATTAGTTCAATAGTTTTCTTAATTTCAATTTTATTAATCTCTCCTTTAGTCTTCAATATTTCTAGTTTAGTATTTAATTGGGGATTTTGAATTTGTTCTTTTTCTAGGTTTTTTAATTGCATGCCCAATTCGTTGAGCTCCCTTTTCTCTAATTTAGTCACATATGCACTCAGGGATATAAAACTTCCCCTAAAACTGCCTTTAATGCATCCCACAGATTTTGGTATGTTGTCTCATTATTATCATTCTCTTGAATGAAATTACTGATTGTTTCTATAATTTCTTGTTTGACTCACTCATTCTTTAGGATTAAATTGTTTAATTTCCAGTTAGTTTTTAGTCTGTCTTTCCCTGGCCCTTTATGGCATATAGTTGTTATTGCATTATGATCTGAAAACGATGCGTTTAATATTTCTGCCTTACTGCATAGAATTGTGAGTTTTTATGCCCTAGAACATGGTCAATTTTTGAGTATGTGCCATGAACCGCTGAGAAGAAAGTATATTCCTTTTTATCCCCATTCGGTTTTCTCCAGAGATCTATCATACCTATCCTCTCTAAAATCCTGTTCACCTCCTTAACTTCTTTCTTGTTTATTTTGAGATTGGATTTATCAAGTTCAGATAGGGGGAGATTAAGGTCTCCCACTAGTATAGTTTTGCTATCTATTTCTTCCTCTAATTCCTTTACCTTCACCTCTAGGAATTTGGAAGCTACACCACTTGGTGCATATATGTTAAGTAGTGATATTGCTTCATTCTCGATGGTGCCTTTTAACAGGATATAGTTTCCTTCCTTATCTCTTTTAATTAGGTCAATTTTTGCATTTGCTTTATCTGAGATAAGGATTGCTACCCCTGCTTTTTTTTACTTTAGCTGAGGCATGATATATTTTACTCCAACCTTTTACCTTTACCTTGTGTGTATCCCTGTTTCAGATGCGTTTCTTGTAAACAGCATATTGTAGGATTATGATTTCTAATCCATTCAGCTATCCTTCTCCATTTTATAGGAGAGTTCATTCCATTCACATTTACAGTTATGATTGTTATCTGTTTCTTTCCCCTTATCCTATTCCTGCCCCTGTTAATGTTCATATTTTTCCTCCCTTCTCCCTTCCCCCCCTTAATAGTTTTCCTTTTGACCACTGCCTCCCTCAGTGTTCCCTTTTCGGCCCCCCTCCCTTTTCCTCCCCTTTTCCCCTTACTACTTCCCTCTCTACAAACCACTCCCACCCCCCTTTTGTAACCCTTTCCCCCTCCTACTACCTGTAGGATATTGTTATACTTAATGAGGTATGCTATTTTTTCTTCGCATCAAGAATGACAGGAACATATCTCATGCAAAGCTCCTCTCCCTCCCCTCTTTCCCTCTAAAATGATGTGTGTTCTCCTTGTTTACCTTTCTAAGTCACTGTTGCTTCTTGTAATTGGAGGTTGAATTTTCCATTGACTTCTGGCTTTTTTATCTGGAACTCTGTTATATCATTGAATGACCATCTCTTTGCCTGGAAGTATATGCTCAGTCTCGCTGGGTATGTGATCCTTGGTTGTAATCCAAGCTGTTTTGCCTTCCTGAAAATTGTATTCCACTGCCTCCGATCTTTCAGTGTGGAGGCTGACAAATCCTGTGCAATCCTCACTGTGGACCCTCGATATTTGAATTGTTTCTTTCTGGCCACTTGAGTATTTTCTCTTTTATCTGGTAGTTCTGGAGTTTGGCCACAACATTTTGAGGATTTTTAAGTTTGGGATCTCTTACAGCAGGTGTCCGGTGGATTCTGTTGATTTCTATTTTCCCCTCAGGTTCAAGTATCTCAGGGCAGTTTTCCTTAACGACCTCTTGGAGAATGTTGTCCAGGCTCATTTTTTCATCATAATTTTCTGGTAGGCCTATGATTCTCAGATTATCTCTCCTGGATCTGTTTTCCAGGTCAGTTATTTTTTCTTTGAGGTATTTTACCTCTTTTTCTTATTTTTCATTTTTGTTGTTTTGCTTGGCTACTTCTTGGTTCCTCATAGAGTTATTTGTTTCCATTTGTTTAATTCTGGTTTTTAGCAAATCATTTTCCTTGGTTAATTTTTGAAGCTCCTTTTCCATATCATACACTTTTCTTTTTAGAGAAATGTTTTCCTCATTATAATGCTTTTCGAATTCTGCTGTTTTCGTTTTGAGAGAATTATTCATTTTCTCTTCTATCTCTCTCATTTTGCTTTCAAAGTTCCTTTTGATCTCATCTAGGAGAGCCTTCTGTGCTTGGGATCCATTCCCTGTTGAAGTTTCAGCTGTGGGTGTGGAGTCCACATTGTCTCCCTCTGAGGTTGGTTCCTCCCTCTGAGGATAGTAGGACTCTAGAGTCTTTGTCTTTGTAGTCTGCTTTCTACCCATTTTGAGGCAGGGTCCTAACCACGCCCTTCCTCTAGGATCCCAAGCCTTTACTGTAGAGGGTTTTGCCCTGGACAATAGTTACTATATTTTCTGGGTGAGAGGGGGGTTTGGAGCAAGTGGGGTTCACTCTGTCATCCTCATCTTTGGAGGTCCTGAAAGGGGCTTTTTTTTTTTTCAAAGATTTCTGGGCTATGAAGTGGTAGCCCCAGGAGTGTTTGCTGTCCAGTATAGGGGCCCCTGTCTTTGCTTCTTACCTTGCTCTTTCCAGTCCCAGCCCTTTGGTGATAGGTCTGGTAGTGGACCTTGTGGTTGGTGGGAAGACTTGCCCTCGGAGTTGATCAGGCCCCTTCCTGGCCTGCATCCGCCGCCGCGCCTTCCCGGCCCGCATCCGCCGCGCCTACCCGGCCGCTGCACCTTCCCGTGCAGGCCGCCGCGCTGTCGACAAATACAGTCTTGATACCTAAAATAAGGTTGTCAAACAAAAATAATAGAATAATATATCTAATGCAAGTTATGTCAATTAAAAATTTGCTAATAAGGAAGCATTAACAGCATATCCTAAAGATTATATATTTTGACTGTATTGATTTTTACTAAGATCTACTTTGAGAAATTTTTTTGAGAAAAGTATCTTTAAAAAGTTGAATTGATAAGTTCCAGGGAGGGGGTAGAATTGCCTAAATTTTTCTTCAAATTCTATGGTACAGGGTAGAAGTTAAGTATTTTTTCTCCCCCTTTACTGGTTTCTCAAGATTGTTGGCCTCCGTTTGTTCTTTCCCCCCCAAAATTGTGGAAAAATGAGCATTTCAAAGAGATCATAGAGAATATCTTGGTCTAAACATCACGAAACAATTTTAATCAGATGTTTTCTGAACTGTATTTTTTATGGAAATAAGAAGTAATCAAACTGCAGTGAGGGCTTATTTTCAGTTTGAAGTCTTGGAATGATATGGGAGAATATTTTTGCAGGAAGTCTTGAATTTGTAGGCACACTTTTTGCAAGAGACAATGGAATTGCATGTTTTTGTTGGAGTGCATATATGCAATAAGATTAAAAAATTTTTTTTTAAATTTTTCAAATGGTTTATTAACTTCTGATTTACATCATTTGTTTCTGCCAGATTTTGAGTTACAAATTTTCTCCTCATTTTTCCCCTACCCACCTCCCCAAAATAGTAGTCCCACAGGCTATCCCCTCCTGCAATCTGCTCTCTCCCATATTTTCTCCCATACCTCTTTTGACTTTTCCAGTAGTGCAAGGTGGATCTCTATGCCCTAGTGCCTGTATATCATATTTCCCAATTACATGTAAAATAGTATTAATAATTGTATATATTTAAACATTTGATTTTAAAACTGAATTCCAGGTTCATTCGCTTCCTCCCTTGTCACCCACTCTTACTGGGAAGATAAGCATTTCAGTATAAGTTGTACATGTGTGGCTAATGCAAAACAATAACATAGTAGATATATTGAAAAAGACTGACTATATTTCCCTCCCTCCTATCTCACCTCCCACTTGTTCTATTCTCTACTTTGATTCTGTCCCTTTTCAAAAGTGGGTGCTTCCAACTTGCCCCCCCCCAGCCTGACCTCCCTTCCATTATGCCCCCCTTTTATCCCCTTCCCCCCCTACTCTCCTGGAGGGTGAGATACCCTATTTAGTGTGTATTTCATTCTCACCCCAGCCAAATTTAATGGGAATAAGGCTGACCCATTCCTTTTTGCCTTCCTATTCTTGCTCTCTATTGTAACCATTTTCCCTTGCCTCTTCTATATGCCATTCTGTCTCTCCCCATCTCCTCTCATTATATTCCTCTCTCACCTCTTAATTTCACCTTTTAAGTATCATCCCTTCCTGTTAAATTGGTCCTGTGCCCTCTATCTATGTATACCTGTAAACATATATACGCACATTCTCACATGTATTCATATGCCCATATACCCTCATATATAGACAGACATATATATTTCTATTCCCTTCAACTATTTTCATACTGAGGAAAGTTTCATTAGTTACAATTATAGTTTTTCCATGTAGGAATGTTAATAGTTCTACTTTGATAAGTTTCTTATGATTTCTTTTTCCTGTTTACCTTCTCATGCTTCTCTTGCTTCTTGTATCTGAATGTCAAAATTTCTATTCAACTCTGGTTTTTTCCATCAAGAATGCTTGAAAGTCCTCTATTCCACTGAATGACCATATTTTCCCCTGAAACATGATACTCAGTTTTGCTGAGTAGGTGATTCTTGGTTTTAATCCCAGCTCCTTTGACCTCCGGAATATCATATTCCAAGCCCTTCTATCCCTCAGTGTAGAAGCTGCCAGATCCTGGTTTATCCTCATTGTGTTTCCACAATATTCAAATTGTTTCTTCCTAGCTGCTTGTAATATTCTCTAATTGATCTGGGAATTCCAGAACCTGGCTATGATATTCCTAGGAGTTTTCTTTTGGGGATCTTTTTCAGGAGGTGATTGGTGGATTTTTTCAACCTCTATTTTGCCCTCTGTTTCTAAAACATCAGGGCAGTTTTCTTTGAGAACTTCCTGGAGTTTGATTTCTACTTTCTTACTTTGATCATGGCTTTCAGGTTGTCCAATAATTTTTAAATTATCTCTCCTGGATCTATTTTCCAGGTCAGTGTTTTTTTCCCATGAGATATTACACATTGCCTTTTATTCTTTCATTTGTTTGGATCTCTTTAACAGCATCTTGATTTCTCATGAAGTCATTAGCTTCCATTTGCTCCAATCTGATTCTGAAGCAATGATTCTTCTCAGTGAGCTTTTCAGATTCTTTTTCCATCTGGCAAATTTGGCTTTTTAAGGCATTCTTCTCCTCATTGCCTTTTTGAGCCTCTTTTTCCATTTGAGTTAGTCTGTTTTTTAAGGTGTAATTTTCCTCAGTCAAGCTGTTGACTCTCATTTCATAATTTTCTTGTATCATTCTCATTTCTCTTCCCAATTTTTCCTCCATGTCTCTTATCTCCTTCTTAAGGTCCTCTATGGCCTGTGACCAGCTTATATTTTCCTTTGAAGCTTTTGGTGCAGGAGTTCTGACTTCAGTGTCTTCCTCCTGTTCCATGCTTTGCTCCTTTTTGTTCCCAAAATAGGAGTCTAATGTTGGAATCTTCTGTCTGCTTTGTTTCCTTTGCCTGGTCATGTTGCTCCCCAGTCACTTGACCCCTGGGCTTTTTGCCACAGTAGGGCTCTGCCAACAGACAGGGGAGCTTTCCTCCCAAACGCTGGGTTTTTTTCAGCTGCTGGAGCTATTAGTTTCGTGTCCTCTCTGAGGCATCCGCATGCTCTGGCAAGCTGGATACACACCCCAGGACCTCCAGCCTAGACTGCAATCCAGATCCAAGCAGGTTAAATTAATAGAGATTATTCCTCAGACTGGTTACTTTTTCTCCCTACTTTCTGCAGGCCAGGAGCTGAAGCTGCCACATGGTGCTGGCTGGCTGTGCTGGGCATCTCAGCGGCTTCTCACCCTGGGGATAAAAGCCAACGTACTCCCTCTTACTGGGTCCCAAAGTCCAGACTGCACTGACCTCTCACTTTGTCCTTTGCATCTGTGTATTGATAATTCTGGAAACAGCCTATTAAATCCGACCTACCCTGAGACTAAAACCTGCAGCTCCCGGGTATGCTGGTCGATTCCTGTCGGCCTACAGGGCTGTTCTTAGTGGGAGGTTAGCTTCTCTGTGTCATTTTGTGGGTTTTGCAGCTCTAAAGTTTGTTCAGAGTCCCCTTTTTACATTGATTGGGGAAGGTTGAAGCTTGAGCCGCTTAGACATCCTCCTTCTCCTCCACCCCCTAGCCATGTTCTATGCAATAAGATTTTTAAAGGTGGTGTGTGCTTTGAGAAATGAAAATGCATTTTTAAGAGTTTAAATACCTTACAAATGAAGAGGAATATAAACACCACTTACTTCCACCTCTTCAAGACAAGTGAAAAATAAAAGTTTCTTAAGTCTGTTTTTTCCATTGTCCACCTTTGAAATTGTTTTGGTTGAATCCATAATCATTACATAGAGTAAAAATCTGTGAATGGAGGGAAAAGTTTAGGTGTGATATTTTGTCTGAAACTTGTTTCATATTTTATTTCTAATAGGATCAACTCACCATTTAAAATGTGATTATCTGTTATTAAAATTGTAGAATAGTGTCAACATGTACAGATATGTATATATTTATGGACAAGTTTATCCCAAAGAAGAGATAGAGTTAGACACTTCCTCTCTACTATGCAGAAGTGCTTTTATATGGGTATGGAACATAGTATATAATTTCAGACTGTTTTTAATGTGATTGGTTTTACTGAATTTTTTTCCTTCTTCTTCTTCCTCCTTTTTTTTGTTCTTTGTTGTAAGGGAAAACTCTCTTAGGTGAGGAAAAGGAATGAATATAGTAAGTAATGCAGATATATACAAAGAAAATATATCAATAAAAGAATTTCTTTAAAAAATGGACTCAATACATGCCAGAAGAATTTCAATTGAGCAAAAATGAATAGGAAACAAAAATAAAACTGAGAAACAAATGGAGAATAAAGAAGAACTTAAAAAACCCCCAAAAGCTATTTTTTCATATTTGTCCCTATTGTTAGAGCCTCTCAACCCACACAAACTCCCCAGCAAATGTCACCCTCATAAAAAGCATGTGTAGTTCAGAAATGTAGATCAACATATTGCCCATGTCTGAGAATCTATATCTCATTCTATATCGCTAGTCCATTGGATTCATCAGTCTTTTAAAGTCACTATTATTTGTTGTTTTATTTATAATTGCAAAAAACTGGAAGCAACCTATATATTCAATAATAGGAGAATAGCAAACCGGTGACAAGTTCACTTAATATAAGGGAGTCTTATTATTATTTTTTAATTTTGTGTTTATTTTTAGTTTACACCATTCATTTCCACAAGATTTTGAATTACAAATTTTCTCCCCATCTTTCCCCTGCCCACCATCCCAAAACAGCGATCCCACTGAAACTCCCTCCCCCAGTCTGCTCTCTTCTATATCCTCCCCCATACTCCCTCTGAGTTTCCAGTATGCCAAGATGGATCTCTATGCCCCAGTGCCTGTATATCTTATTTCCTTGTTACATGTAAAATTATATATGTGTGTGTGTGTGTGTGTGTATGTGTGTGTGTGTGTGTGTGTGTGTTTTAGATATTTTATTTTAAAACTTTTAATTCTAGATTCTTTTCCTTCCTCCCTCCTCACCCACCCTGGGAAGATAAGCAATTCAATATAGCTTGTACATGTGTAGCTATGCAAAACATTTCTATAGTGGATATATTATGAAAGACTGACTATATTTCCCTTCATTCCATCCCATCCCAGACTTGTTCTATTTTCTACTTTGCTCCTATCCCTTTTCAAAAGTGAGTGCTTCCAACTTCTCTCCCCCCCAGCCTGCCCTGCCTTCTATCATCCCCCTTCTCATTTCCTTCCCCCCTCCTCTCCTGTAGGGTGAGATACCCTATTTAGTGTGTATGTCATTCCTTCCCTAAGCCAAATTCAATGATAGTAAGGTTGACTCATTTCCTTTTGCCTTCCTGTTCTTCCCCTCCATTGTAATAGTTTTCCATTGCCTCTTCTATAAGCTATAATTTGCCCCATTCTGTATCTCCGTATCTCCTCTCATATTCCTCTCTCACCTCTCAATTTCACCTTTTAAGTAACATGCCTTCCTATTCAATTGGTCCTGTGCCCTCTGTCTATGTATACCTGTTACACCCATATACCCTCCTATATAGACATATATATGCATATATATATACATCTATGTTAAATTTTTTTTAAATTTTTGGAGGGCAATTGGTGTTAAGTGACTTGCCCAAGGTCACACAGCTAGTTTGTTTGTGTGTGTGTGTGTGTTAAGTGTCTGAGGCCGGATTTGAAGCCAGGTCCTCTTGACTCCAGGGTCGGTGCTCTATTTACTGTACCACCTAGACTCCCCTAAGGGTATATTATTATATACTTAAGAAGCAATATGGTATAATGAATAGAAAGCTGGATTTGAAGTTTGAGGACCCTAGTTTAAACTCTGACTCTGCCACTTACTACTAATACAAGCTTTGCAAGTCACTTAAGGTCTCATTTCCTCATGTATCTGTGAATTAGAGTACTATCTAACATTTAGAAAATGGTTTAAGGTCTGCAAAGTGTTTGCTATATGCTGTTTTGGTCCTCACAAAACTCTGTAAGATAGGTATTATTATTCTCCCCATTTTATGGATGAGGAAGTTGAAACTGAATGAGGTCTGCATAGAAAACTGGAAATACCTTTATAAAATAATCCAAATGAGTGTGTGTGTGTGTGAAGAAAAACTAAAGGAATAGACAACAAGCATAAAAGAAAGAATGTTGATGAAAATGATAAATAATCCCAGTGAACACTTAGAAAGAATGACTATAAAGTTGCTATGATATTTTATTCACTGAAATTCATTTAAATGTAAATAGTTACAAGGAATGTTTAACTAGTCATATTGCTGTACAATATTAAGTTTGTCAGTCAATTCATTAAGAAAAACACTTTTCTCAGTCTAACCCTTCTAGAATTTTATTATGATTTTTGTATTGTGATTTTTTTCTGTTCCTTGAAAATGCAGTATTTACCTACTTTTTCTTGCAAAGACAGAAGGCATGTAATACTTTTGAATCCCAAAGTATGCCACCACCTTGCCAAGTTATTCCCTAACTGAAATTAAGAAAAGTAAGAAAGTAAAGGATGACCCATTAATGTTCGCAAAACAAAGGAATCCCTGATTCACCAGTACACAGACATTTAGGCAATAACCTTACACATATATCAAA
>NW_027187419.1:4161725-4199718 GCF_028583685.1 Petaurus breviceps papuanus | reverse complement strand
AATCAAACAAAAATATCCCCACAGAAACCCTATTATTAAAAAAAATTCTGACAACTTACTTTTCACAATATAGGAGAAGTGGTCTATCCTCTGGCGTAGGGTACAATTTCCCATGAGGTAAATGAGTTTTCATTTCAAACAACTATTGATTACAGTCACATTACTTGGTTGAGTTAGTTTACAAAATGCTGGATTCCACCTTCCTTGCAAAGAATTACCACGGGGAATAGGGGACTTCATTCCGATCTGGCATTTCTGTCTCACTGTTTCAACATCTGATAAATTTAGTGCATTCAGGAATAGTCTATCAGCGCAATCTTCCTCACTATCACAATTACCAAAATATTCAAGCAGAGTGATGTCATCTCTCACTAATCTGAGTACTATGGGTTCAAATAATGCCTCAAGAATAATCATATTCATGTGCCACCCAAAGGAGAGCTTTAACAGCTTTTCTAAGTTCTTTTCAGGAATTTTAAGACTTCTATAAAATACCCTTTTAAAAGAAGATGATGACACTAATGTTATTTAAAAATATTCATATTGAATTGTTTTCTAATAATGGATAGTGATTTTCTATACTCCATCTGTGCTCCTTCACCTAATCTCCCTTGTGACCCAGGCCATTAACACATCTGATCACTTTTAGGCTAGAAGATCAATATGATTATGAAATATCACAAAGCTACTTGGGTCCCTGAGGATGAAACTGCTGAGACTGGCATCATTAGAATGGTATTCCAAAGAAGAGTGCTAACCCCATAAAAAATGGAATAAAACCCAATCAATTGTTGCTCTGTCTTTTAAAGAACCACCAAGCAGGGGCAGCCTTCAGCCTTGCCTTCTTTTTCCCTGTCCTGAGAGCACCAGGCACCACCTTTCAGAGGCAGTAAGATGGAAGAGTAGAATGGCTGTTGACACTGCTCAGAGGAGCTGGCAGTCACCCACTACAATTTTCTAGTGAGATGGAGGGCCACTCAGACCTACCATCTACCTTGCCAATGAGTCCTGAAGTATTACAGACCTTACAAATTGCCCTGCCACTCCAGACTTTCAGGCCTCTAGGACACTGCCATCTGATCTGCCCACACACAATGTGCCACTGGGTCTATCTTCCCAACCTTTGGACACTTGGGTATTCTAGGATTATCCATACACTCGACACCTGAAGTCTCTTAGACATATTCTTTCTCCCAATTAAAATGTGAAGTTCTTGAAAGCTAGGACTGTCTTTTCATTTCCGTGTGTATCCTTACCATTTAGCAAAGGGCTTGGCATATATGAAAATGTTTCTGTTCATTCCAAACATGGATTAATTCCCTTTGTGGAAAGAAAAAGATGTGCCTTTCATGATATTTGGGTGGAAGTACATATCAGAAAACCACAACCATAGCAAACAAAAAGGAAAAAAAAAAGAGAAAAACAAAATCAAACCTCCTTCAGTTTTTTTGATTCAGATGAGTGCCAGGTAACTGGTATTGACGAGGAAAAGATACCACCAGATACTCTTCATGATGACTCTAATTACTTCATCATATAAAGAAAGTCAAGCAACACCAGAAATCACAGAGAAAATCATTTGGAAAGAAGAGGGTATAAAAGCATGGACAAATCCAAGCCTTACATCTAAGGAGAGAATCAAGAATAGTTTTAGCACCAGGCTTCCTGATTCATGCTTTTGAGTGACTTGGGACTGTATCCTCACTTGCCAATGAATCTTACCTATAAAAAGTTAATGTATCTGGTATCCTGACTTCAGAAGAAATGAAGTCACAAAATGATTTGTTCTATTTATAAAAGGTCAGTTACATTATAAAAATAAAAGATTGGAACAACCTATTATTAGAGTCACCAAAAACTCAGCAATGAAGAATATTTCATACTTTATAAGAAACTTTGTTTCATTATTTAAATTATTATATGCTACAAATAAGAGACTATGTTAAGTGAGAATCAGAGAAGAGTGCTCATACGGTTCTAATTCAAAGAAACAGCTCATCTTTATGTAACCTTTTGCAATTTGCCACTTGATTCTCAGACCCTGGCTAAGGCCTAAATTTTAAGAAAATTAAGAAAAAATTAAGAAAAGAAATGTTTGAAGATTAGTATCCACATACCCAGAAGCATCTTGTATACATTGGACTAACTCAGGTCTGGCCACAATTTTAACTACTTCTCTACCCAAAATTTTCAATCCAGTTCCATGAATATTTTTTTCATGGAAATAGAGTTTGTACATTTATATTATGTATCACTTTTAAAATAGGATTGGCTTTACAAGGTTTTTTCCATGTTGGTCAATTGGTTGATCCAAAAACAACAACAAAAAAAATGAATTTCTGTTACATAATGTGAGTGAGATTTCTACTTGTCTTTGAAGCCCATGATGTAAGAATGCATTTCCAGAAAAATGCCAACTTCATCAACTCACAACTTGAGATGGCTCCACCAGCAATCTAAAAGGATGACTGGTCAGATGGGAATAACTCCTGTACAGATTGACAGGGGTCAAATGAACATGTGCAAACCCATGCATGTCTAATTAAGAAGAAAAACTAGTTGAAACTTAGGTTGAAAACCTTTCTTAGCATAGGATTTCTATTTTTTCTTGATTCTGAAACTTAACTTAACTTTGGAATCTGACACTTAACGACATTTCCTCTGATGTGCCCTAGGGGGAGTTACCTGGTCATGACACAGGCAGATTGCAGTTGAATGAAGGTGAATGACATTTATAGAGCATGACCCACAAGAGAACAGAGAATAGCAGACTTACTGTTACACTGTGAGACTGTGATGGGTTCAAAGCCTCTCATAATTTCAACCCCTGCATTGGACCTTAAAAAAACAACAACACAAGTTAATCTACCTTCAGCCTGGATGCAACATTCAGAACTACAATAATAAAAACAAAAAGCCAATATTTTGTCCCTAAATTTCTGCAGTGTCATTCTTTTCTCAACAGCCAGGTGATGCAGTAGATGGATTTTGGGACCTGGAGTCAAGTGGACCTGAATGAAAATCAATCTTCAGACATTTACTAATTGTGTGACCCTGGTCAAGTCACCTCTCTCTGCCTCAGTTTTCTCAACTGTAAAATGGAGATAATAATATCACCTACCTCCTAGGTATGTGTGAGGCTCAATTGAGAGAATATTTGTAAAATAGTATTCATCACAGTGCCCATGACATATTAGAAGTTTAATAAGTGCTTTATTTTCTTCCTTCCATCCTGTGCTACCTTTAGGGTAGAGAGGCTATGTGGTACAGAGGAAAAAGGAATTCAGTTTCTACCTCTGACATATACCAGCTAAATGACCATGGAAAAGTCACAGTCTCTCGGTGCCCCAGGAAAATCTCTAAGACCATAAAGGAGTTGCTGATATACAGATATGCATAGGTAGACAGAGAAGTCACAGGACTGGACAAGAAAACATCTTAATAAACCAAAGTGAACATTGACATTAACTGAAGGACATTTTCAATCAAATGTTCTAGGTTGGCATTTCTGATTTTTCTACCACCCCACTTCTGGGCTCCATATTTTCTATGACACCAGCTCAGTTCTACCCTCTGGCCCTGAGGAGAGCAGGGTCTGGGCCTATATCTACTGCTCCACCCAATTGAGGCAATGACACATTAGGGCCAAAGTGAAGGGGTTTAGGAAGGCCTTAGAGCATCTCCACCTAGGACATCATCTCCACCTCCTTTACACTACAAAAGTGGACTTTGTCCCTGGAACCACCTTGGGCCTCAATAAACCATCTTTAGCCACACCTCCTCCACTCTCCATCTAAGACCCTAGACATCTTGTTTTAATGGAAAAAAGTCCCAACATTCTACATTCAGAGCATAGAGATTGAAAGAATCCACTGATCACTTTCTGAAAAAGATCTCCCAAAATTAGCATGGTCTAGAATATTATCACCAAATTCCAGAAAGCCAGGGTTAAAGTAAAAACATTTCAAGCAGCCAGAAAAAATACCTTTCAAATAACTTGAAGCCATAGTCAGAATGACAAAAGATTTAGCAGCTACTAGATTAAAGGAGTGGAGGCCTTGGAACATGATATTACATAAAGCAAAAGAGCCATGATTACAACCAAGAACAACTTACCTAAAACTGAATATAATCCTTCAGTGGAAAAAATAGACATTTAATTAAATAAAAGAATGTTTAAGCATTCCTGATGAAAGATCAGGGATGAATAGAAAATTTGACTTTCGAATACAAGACTGAAGAGAAGTACAAAAAAAGTCAACATAAAAAAGAAATCCTAAAATACTCAATGAGATTAAACTGTTGATAGTTATATATGGGAAGATGATATATGCAAATTCTAAGAACTTTATTTTTATGAAGACAGTAAGAAGTTTTCTTTTAATAAAGACTATTTTTGTTTCTGCTTCATCTGGGATCATTATTACCACTACTGACTTTTTTCTTCAGCTGAAACATATTATATTCTGCTCCAGCCCTTTATTTTAACTCTGTATGTGTCTTTGTGTGTCAAGTTTGTCTCTTGTAAACCACATATTGTTGGATTCTGATTTCTAATCCGTACTGCTGTCTGCTTCCTTTTTATGGGTGTTCTCATTACACTTACATTTAGTTATTGAAGAGGTTACCCATAAAGCGGGATAGGGTTGCTCTGAAGACCCCAAAATACCAACACGATGGGTCCTGCTGAATGAATTCAACTCAAGTCTTCTCTCATCCAAAAAAAGTAAAATTTATTAAAAGTTCACTTTTATTAGACACAGAATAAGTCTGTTCTAGGTCATTCTATGGTGCTCTCACTATTTTATGGTGCTCTCATTATTCTATGGAGCTCTCACAAAAATGGGGTCTTATATAAAGAAGGTTGTGGGAGGAATCTAGGGGTGGTCTAGAGGAGGAGTTTGGGGAGGGTCTTCAGGAGGAGTTAATGAGGTCAATGAGTGATTAAGGGTGGGAGATAGCTGGAGGCTACCTGGAGACTACAGATAGTGGTGGGCTAGGGAGTTCAAATGTGGATTGATATCTTGATAGGCTCAAGGGTGGGAAGTCTAGTAACAGAGGAATGCCAAACAGAGTTTTGGGCCCACAAAGTCAGGCTTATTGTCTCATGCAAATGACTCATCAAATGAGACAATTTAATCAGAATTTAAGGGGGGGTTCCCCAGAGCCTGTACCTCAAGGACTCAAGGAGAGCTAGAGGTGGCTCCCAGAGCCCATACCTCATCATTCCCTGCTCAGACAAATGGGACTCAAATTCCTTTGGGGTAAAAAGTGAAGGTCTTAGCTTCTGAAAGAGCTTCCTATTGGCAAGGGGCATAGAACTTTCCCTGCCTCTCTGGGTCCCATTCAAGGGGGTCAGACTTCACATTCAAGGGGTCAGACTCTGGTACATGGATGATGCCTATTGGGAAGTAGCTCTACCATTTTTCCAACCTCAGGGACAATCCTTCCTCCAATGTCCCTCCTGGTCAGTTGGGCATGATTCTAGAGGTATTGGTTCCTTTGTCTCCCTCAGGGGGGGGGGGGTGCCCTGGAGGGACACTCCTTGGACCAGTGAGCTTCCTTGTGGCATCAAAAGCAGGTTTTCCCCCTGCCCAAGTGACTGGGCTTCCTCTAAGTGGGTCCCCTGGAAGGGTTTTTCCTGGCCATGGCAGCAGCCAAGAATTGAGCATGTTCTCTGTCTCTGGTTTGTTCCCTGCATTTTTTCTCCTATGCTGCAAACAGGTCTCTGTTATTAAAGACTCCAAAGTCCATTTCCATTTACAGTAATTGGGCCTGAGGTGTTTTGGGTGTCCCATTGCCAATTTCTGCAGTTTCCTCCTAATATCTGTGGCAGACTGACTAATAAAATACATGTTAGGGATTGTTGCCCCTTCTATAGTCAGGATGTACATTTGTATACTTTTTAACAGCTTCTACAAGTCTATGTAGGAAAAGGGTGGGGTTTTCTTGATTTGTCTGAGAAATTTCTCTAACTTTCTGATAATTTACTTGCTTTTGAAATACAGTTCTTAGTCCTACTAACAGGCAAAGTACCATATGGCCTCTCTTCTCCCTGTCATCCCAGATCTGATAATCCCATCCTGGGTCACTAGTGGGAACAGCAGCTGTTCCTGGGGGGTATTTTCTGGGGTCATTGCTAGCCAAACGATCCCCAAATTTTTGGGCTTGTTCCCAGATTCTCCTCTTCTCCTCAGTGGAACTACAGGTAGAGAAGAGGATATGAAAATCACTCCAAGAAAGCTCAAATTGCAGGGATAAGTCCTGAAAGCCTTCAGTAAACTTTGGTGGGTTTTCAGAGAACTTAACCAATTTTTCTTTAATTTGATTAAGATCCAAAATGGAGAATGGGATATACACTATAGTTGTCCCACCTGACGAGAGAGGTGCTTCCTTTAAGGGAAAAAGTCCTGAAGGTTTGGGAAGGGAGATTGGAAGTCCCACTTTCTGTGAGAGAGTGACTGGGGGGTGGTGGCTGAACTGGATCAGACTGTAAGACTGGGGGATCTGGCTGGCAAAGGGAAAAGTCAGCCAGCACATGAGGAGTAGAAGGGGTCAGAAGAGGAGATACCTCTATGACTGCTATGGGGGTAGGGCCTGAGGGCTGAGGGGGTGTTGCTTCAGGGGGAGGGGTCACAGAGGGAGGCACTTCAGCCTGACCAGCGTCTGGGACCTGAGCAGGGAACCCTGAGCGGGGAGGGATCATGCTGGGAGATGCAGGGTAGGAGATATGGATCGTGTAGGAGACAGGACATGAGGGGTGCTGGGATAGAGGAAAAGGGAAGCAAAACCAAGGGGAAAAGGGTTGGGGTACAGCAGAAGGGGCTGGGGCAGCTGCCTCAGTGACCTGAGTAGGAGTTACTGAGGGGGGAGGGGCTGGGACTGAAGCCATAGGAAAGGGGTCATTTAATTGGTCCCTGTTCCCCCTCTGTGGAAGGGCTCTAGCTTCAAGCATCTCAGTCTTTCCTGAGAACCTTGTTCTGAGAAAGTTCAATTAAAGCCATTAAGTAGGCAACTTTGATCCATCTTCCTTCTCTGGGACAGCATAATTCAAACTGCAAGAGAGTATTATCTTTTAAAGTCCTTCAAAGACGCCACGATTTGTCGTCTTCTAGGCTATACCGAGGCCAAACAGTGTTGCAAAAACAAAACAAAACAAAAAAACAACCCTAACTTTTCCTTTTTAAGATCTCCAGAGAAACTAAATTTTTTCCAATGTTATAAAAGACAACCCAAAGGTGAACTTTTGGGAGCTACAGGCATAGGGCCTGGAAGTCCCTTCCTCCATAAAGGAAGGTTTGAGAATAAGCCTTGAAAAACAAACAAAAGTTCCCTCACAAAAAAGTACCTGAAGTTTTCCCAGTTCCCTAGTGCCAAGAGAATTGAAAGAATATGGCTTACACTTCCAGATAGGGAGATTTTCCTTATCTTCCTTTCTTCAGAATCTGAGCACATGTCCATGTTCTCCAAAATAACCAAACAGGACCAAGAACCTGAGGTTAGGCTGAACACAAAACAGCCTCCTTGCTGTCTGACCTAATGAGACCTGAGAGGTCAGGCCCCCAAAAAACACACACAAAAAAAAACCTGAGAAAACAAACAAACAACCCCCCCCCCCCCGACTTCCAAGGTACTAGGGAAAGAGAGAGGCTTACTTACCTTCCAGTCTCGGCTGGAGAAGAGCTTGATATTAGCAGTGTTTCCAGTATCAGGGAACCATAAAAATGAAGAGGTTACCCATAAAGAGGGGTAGGGTTGCTCTGGAGACCCCAAAATACCAACACACCGTATCCTGCTGAATGAATTCAACTCTAGTCTTCTCTCAACCAAAGAAAAGTAAAGTTTATTAAAAGTTCACTTGCATTAGACACAGAATAAGTCTGTGCTAGGTCATTCTATGGAGCTCACACTATTCTATGGTGCTCTCACTATTCCATGGCTCTTACCCACATTGCATTCTATGGCTCTCTCACAAACATGGAGACAAGATGGGGTCTTCTATACAGAAGGTTGTGGGAGGAATCTAAGGGTGGTCTAGAGAAGGAGTTTGGGGAGGATCGTCAGGAGGAGTTAATGAGGTCAATGAGTGATTAAGGGTGGGAGGCTGCTGGAGGCCACCTGGAAACTACAGACTATGGTTGACTAGGCCAGTTCAAGGGTGGATTGATATTTTGATAAGCTCAAGGGTGGGAAGTCTAGTAACAGAGTGTGGGAAGTCTAGTAACAGAGGAATGCCAAACAGAGTTTTGGGCCCATAACTAAGGCTTATTGTCTCATAAAAATGCCTCATCAAATGAGGCAATTTAATCAGAATTCAAGGGGGGTTCCCAGAGCCTGTACCTCAAGGACTCAAAGAGAGCTAGAGGGGGATCCCAGAGACCAAACCTCATTATTATTTTTTTCTGTGTATTTCCCTCCATCCTATTTTCTTCTATTTCTTTTTCTCTCTTTTTATCCTGTCCCTCCTCAAAAGTCTGTTTTGCTTCTAACCACTGCCTCCCTTAATCCACCCTCTATATTATCATCTCCACCATTCCACTTATACCCTTCCTCTCCTATTTCCTTATTAGGTAAGTTAGAGAGTTAGAGTGAGTATATATTCTTCCTCTTTGAACCAAATTCAATGGGAGTGCCACACTCCATTTTAAAACTTTTCCTTATGTCCTCTTTCATGTGAGTAAATTTCCTTCATTCTACCTCTACCTTCCTACTTCTCCCAGTATGTACCTCATTTCTACCTCTTCATTATTTTTGGAGATTATGATAACATAATCAACTCACACCCATGCCCTCTGTCTTTGTAAACTCCTTTTAATTGTCCTAATAATGACAGAGTCCTTAGGAGCTACATTTATCATCTTCCTTATAGAAATATAAGCATCAACTTTATTGATTATTTCAATGATAACATTTTCATGTTTACCTTTTTATTCTTCTATTGAGTCTTGTGTTTGAATGTCAAATTTTCCATTCAGTTCTGGCTTTTTCATCAGGAATGCTTGGAAGTCTTCTATTTCATTAAATATTCATTTTCCCTCTGAAAAATTATACTTGCTTTTTGTGAGTAAGTTATTTTTGGTTGTCATCCTAACTCATCTGCCTTCCAGAACAGCATATTCTAAGCCCTCTGTTCCTTTAATGTGGAAGCTGCTAAATCATATGTGATCCTGACGATGGCTCCAAAATCTTTGAATTTTTTCTTTCTGGCTACTTGCAATATTTCCTTATTGAATTGGGAGCTCTAGAATTTGGCAACAATATTCTAGGGAGTTTTCATTTTGGGATAGCTTTAAGGAGGTGATCAGTGGATTCTTTAAATCTCTATTTTGACCTCTGGATCTAAGATACTGTGGACAATTTTCCTTGATAATTGCTTGAAAAATAATGTCTAGCCTGTTTTTTAAAACTTATCATGGCTTTCAGGTAGTTAAATGATTCTTTAATTACCTTTCCTCACTCTATTTTACAGGTCAGTTATATTTCTGATGAGAAATTTCATATTTTTTTCTATATTTTTTCCTTTAATTTTTTTTCTTCATGTCTCATCGAGTCTTTAGTTTCCACTTGTCTAATTCTAATTTACATGGCATTATTTTCTTCAGTGACATTTTGTATCTCATTTTGCATTTGGCTAGTTCTGCTTTTAAAGTGGTTATTTTGTTTAGGGAATTTTTGTGCCTCTTTTTCCAACCTGCTAATTATCTTTTCAAAATTTTCTGGTATCCCTCTCATTTCTTTTCCTGATTTTTAACTCTACCACTTTTATATCTTTTGAGATACTCTTCCAGACATTCTTATTAGGCTTGGGTCCAATTAGTGTTTTCTTTTGAGGATTTACTTTTAGCTGATTTTATATCATTGTCTTATTCTGAGTTAATGTCTTGGTCTTTTCCTGTGACCACAATGGCTTTTTATGGTCAAGTTCAGTTTTTGCTGTTTCCTCATTTCCCCCTCTATTTCTTCACTTTTCAATTTATGTTAAATTTGGACTCTGCTCAACTTTGGTAGGAAGGTATTGTCCCAAATTTCAGGCTTTTGTATGCTACTGTTCACAGAGTTAGTCTGGAGTCTCTAAGGTGGTGAGATCCTGGAAGAGATATGATGGCTTCTTTCCTGTTATGTGCTCTGGTCTTTGCCCAAGAATGACTCCAGTCCCCTGCAGATGCAAATGCTAGTACTCCTATTTGCCTTGGTCTTGGGACCAGGGACCCTGTTCCCTTGTGAATGACCACCAGTGCTCTTCTCCACCGTAGAATTATGGCCTGTAGCTCTGTATGGGCAATAAAGTTGCCACTCAGCACTAGCTATACCCAGTGCTAGAAAAGGATCCAATCTAATCTTTGACCAATTGTCCAACCCCTTTATAGTCTGTGAGCTAAGAATTCCAGAAACAGTTGTTGTGGCCCCTGCTGGTGCTCTCTCCCTGTGCACTCCAGACCAGCACCCACCGTTCCAAAACAAAATAAATTCTAATACTACATAAACTGTTTACAATGTTAAGAAAAGTTGCTACCCTCTTCATCACATTTTTTGATTCTAATAAATTCTTAATCACTAAACCAGAAGGGACAAGGCAGATAAAGAAAATTGCAGACCAATATCCCTAATGAATGTTAGGGTAAAAATTAAAAAAAAAAATAACCAGTGGGCTATAATAAAGTCACCTAGCTGCCCTGCTTTTCAGGATTTTTAATATAAATCAATGCTGCTTGGTTTAAAAGTATTTTGTATGTATATATTGAAATAATCACAGATGTCTCTCCTGCTCATCTGCCCTGGTGAAGGGGACACTTGATTTATAGAGAGCTAGGAAAAGGGCATATTTTAAGATGATTTTCATAGGGCAGTTTTCCAGAAGCTCATCCCTTGTCTGTCCTGGATGTAACTAGGTTCTAAACGTAAGTGCTAAATTGGGCCAATACCTAAAAATCTAAGATCTTATACTATGTGGAACATTTATACATGCCATGTGATGTACCAAAGCATATGAAGATTGGGAATAGTGAAATTTCTTGTTTTAGTTTCAAGGAGAAAAACCTTTTTCAGAGGTTCTTAATTATTCAACTGACAGGTAGAAGTAGATCCCAGTTTAACTCCAAATGTAACAATATGGTTGTGCCATATTTGCATTTGCAAAGGCCATGAAAGGTGAAACCACTGGGAAAGGAACATGTATACTTCCATAGATTTCTAGCATTATTGACAGTATCAGATTAAGTAATTCACATTGCATTTGGCAAATCTTGCTTTTCTGGCATTTGGTCAGATATATGAATAGCCTAAAGCTTCAGGTAAAAAGTAATTCAAGTTTCCTGGAGAATATGGAGAGGTGGGTTATACTTACAAACTGAGAATAGTTTACTAAGGAGAATCATGATCATAAAGATATTTATACAGTATACATAGTCACAACAATCCTGAGAAATATATGTGAT
The DNA here is from genome assembly GCF_028583685.1 of Petaurus breviceps papuanus. Lineage (NCBI taxonomy): Eukaryota > Metazoa > Chordata > Mammalia > Diprotodontia > Petauridae > Petaurus > Petaurus breviceps. The sequence continues at coordinate 4,188,283 of NW_027187419.1, read as the reverse complement.
TCTTATCCCTATTTTACAACGGAGGTAACCAAACCAAAAAGAAATTAAGTGATTTGCCCAAGGTCACACACCTAGTAAGTGTGTCTGAAGCCAGACTTGAATTCAGGTCTTCCTGACTCCAGGTCCAATACTCTATCCACCCTGCCACCAGCTGCCTTATAAAGCACCATCATGAAGGCACTTTGAAAAATCCAATGATAGGTGATGGGAAATGAACAACTTGGTAGAAATACAAGAATGAATTAATGTTCATGCGTATTTGGTTAATTTATGTTCTTGTCTTTTATTGGTGAAACACGAGAATTGACATTATGAACAAGTGTTGCATTCATTGAGATCTTTAGTTTAACGGTGAATGTATTTTCTGCTCAAGTGGATGATAATCTGGGCTTGGCCCCTTTGAACATCATTCTTTTCTATGTGATATGCAATCAATATTAAATCTGCCATTATCCTGTATACCTCACTTTCCCTGATGTAAAAAATCAGAGTAGTCATCAAAAGTATCTACTCTGAGAGGGAATAGCATAGAAGTAAATGTTTTCAGTTTAGATTTAAACCAATTTTCATCTAAGTTCTACTAAAGCCCTTCTAAGCATCACTACAACCTAAGAATCCCCACCATTTACCACTTTTAATTTTTACAAAATAGAAGCCCTTACTATCTAGACATTCATCCTGCATCGATACTGTTGCTGTCAATGAATTCATCCTTCTTAGTCTGCACAGCGTCAATGAGAAAGTTGTAATTAATGACTAACTTTGCTTTTCCCTTATGTGCAAGCATCTAAAATTGTGCCTGATGAGCTCAGAATTTCTTTGAATTTGTTTTCTAGCATGAGTTTCAGGGTAAGTCAAAATCTCCCTCACTTTACTCAATACAATTTTCTACTAAGTCATGTACAAAAAGCATCTTTGTGAAACAAATCTTATTTTTTCCAGCACCTTCCAGGATAAAATCTGAGATTTATCTCATAGACAAAATCTCAACACTGCTACAAGTTTTTATTTAGTCATTAACATGATGTTAAAATGAATCATTGATCGATCTATTTTCACAGATTCTGCACCTACTTTTTTCAGTTATTTTACTAGGCCTTTGAGATGCAAAGACAAAAATGAAATAATCTCTTTCCCCGAGGAATGTATAATCTAATAAGTGACTATGGTTCACAATTGTAAAACAGCCTTTCTTTGATCATTTCACTATACCTGTTTATATGGAAAGAACATGAGTGAAGGTTATTATTGTTCCATCCCTCTAAGATTTTTAGTAATTTCAGTCTTTTCCCCTAATTTTTATATATTTCTCACTTTTTGTCTCACTCCCCTTTGAAGGTAATTTTTATAAGATTTGGAATTCAAGGCATTTCAGTCTTCCCTCATGCTGGGCATAGTTCTCCAGTCTCAGTCTTTGCCCCAAGTGACTTCTGAAGGGATAGAACTGGCCCCAGTTGGATGCTGAGCACTTTATCTCAGGCTTAGAGGATCACCTCAGAACTACATGGATATATGTCTTACCTTTGTTCCCTATTAGGAGACTGAGTGTTCTAGGCCTGTCTCTAATAACTATAGATTATAGGGAAGGCACTAATTTGCATGGGTAGAATGAGTTTCTATACCTGGGAATTTCCTATGCCAATGAAATCAACAACCCAGTCCTTATCTATATCCCCATCACAATTGTTTGATATTGGTTAAAAAAATAGTATAAATTTCTGGAGGGGAAGACCTCCTTATTTGTCCCTGTCACTTATTTTGCAGAAACTACTTTAATGGAATTCCATTCCCATAAGCTCTCTGACTGCTCCTATTTTTCAACCTTCACCATAATATTGAGCTTTTTCTCAAAGTATTAATTTTTTTCTTTTATTTAATTAGTTTTCAATAACCCCTCTTTTTTTCCTTTTCTTCCCTCTCAGTTAAGTGGTTAGTTTAACACCCCCTCCCCACACTTTCTCCCCCCAGTTCCTTTTGCTTTTTAGGTATTTTCCTCTGACATCTTTTTCTAATTTCTTTTACTTTGTTCATTTCACTAATTTTCTTTTCCTTCCTGTGTATTTTGCCATTTTAATCTCTGGTTTATTGTCTATATTGGTATTTATTCCTTCTTTGGTCTTTTTCTGTTTCTTGTGGAGTTAAAGTTTTTGAATTAAGGTATTTGAGCTCCCTCTTCCAAGTAGTGTCAGCTAATTTTTTTTTGTCTCTTTTTATTAATTAATTAATTGATTTCTTTTTGGTCTTCAACATTCATTTCAACAAGATTTTGAGTTACAAATTTTCTCCCCTCCCTGTACCCCAAGATGGCAGGCATCCTGATTACCCCTTCATCTGATCTGTCCTCTTTCTGTTACTACCACCACTTACTCTTATCCCATTCCACTTCTATTTTCTTGCAGGGCAAGATAGATTTCTATACCCCATTTACTGTTTACTTTATTTCCCAGTTGCATGTAAAAATAGTTTTTAGCATTTGTTTTTAAAACTTTGAGTTCCACATCATCTCCCTTCTTCCCTCCCCATCCACCCTCATTGAGAAGGCAAGCTATTCTATATAGGTTATACATGGGTAGTTATGCATGATATTTCCATAATAGTTATGTTGTGAAAAACTAACTATATTTCCCTCCATCTTACCCCACGCCCATGTATTCTATTCTCTCCTTTGACCCTGCTCCCCTCAAAAGTGTTTGCTTCTGATTACTCAGTCCCTCCATATGCCCTCCCTTCTATCATCCCTTCCCCTCTTGCCCTCTTCCCCCCTATTTTCCTATAGGGTAGGATTGATTTCCATGCCCAATTGATTGTGAATGTTATTCCCTCCTTAAGCCAAATCTGATGGGAGTAAGGTTCACTCATTCTCTCTCATCTCCCCTTGCCTTCCCCACCACTGTAAAAGATTTTTCTTGCCTCTTTTATGTGAAATAATTTATCCCATTCTACCTTTCCATTTTTCCTTTGCCCAGTATATTCCTCTCTCTCACTCCTTAATTTTATTTTTTACATATCATCCCTTTCATATTCAACTCACCCTTTGCCCAGGGCATATATACATATGTATATATATGTATATGTGTGTATATATGTATGTGTGTATATATGCTTTTATATGTATAATTGTATATATGTGTGTTTATATCTATACACACATACATATATGCACATATACATAAATGTATATGTATAAGTATGTGTATATATATATGTATATACATATTCCCTCCAACTACCTTAATATTGAGAAAGGTCTCATGAGTTACAAATATCATTTTTCCACATAAGAATGTAACCAGTTCAACTTTAAAAAGTTCCTTATGATTTCTCTTTCCTGTTTACCTTTTTATGCTTCTCTTGATTCTAGTATTTGAAAGTCAAATTTTCTATTCAGCTCTGGTCTTTTCATCAGGAATTCTTGAAGTTTCTCTGTCTCATTGAATATTCATTTTTTCCCCTGAAGAATTATAATCAGTTCTGATGATCAGGTGATTCTTGGTTTTAATCCAAGTTCCTTTCACTTCTGAATTATCATAGTCCAAGACCTTCAATCCCTTAATATAGAAACTGCTAAATCTTGTGTTATCCAGAGTGTGTTTCCACAATACTTTAATTGTTTCTTTGTGACAGCTTACACTCTTTTGTCCTTGAGTGGGGAACTCTTGAATTTGGCTATACTATTCCAAGGAGTTTTCTTCTTGGGATATCTTTCCTGGGGTGATTGGTAGAGACTTTAAATTTTTATTTTACCCTCTGGTTCTAGAATATCAGGGCAGTTTTCCTTTTTTTTTTGACCATGGCTTTCAGGTAGTCCAATAACTTTTAAATGATCTCTCCTGGATTTATTGTCCAGATCAGTTGTTTTACCAATGAGATATTTGGCATTGTTTTCTATTTTTTCATTCTTTTGGTTTTGTTTTTAAATTTCTTGATTTCTCATAAAGTCAATAGCTTCCATTTTCTCCATTCCAATTTTTAAGGAATTATTTTCTTCAGTGAGTTTCTGGGTGGCCAGGTGGTTCAGTGAGTAAGAGCACCGGCCCCAGTGTCAGGATGACCTGGGGATAGGATCCAGGCTCAGATACTTAGCACCACCCAGAAATAACTGGCTGTGTAACTTTGAGCAAGTTACTTAACCCCAATTGCTTAAAAAAAAAGTAAGTTGAGTTTTTGGATCTCCTTTTCCATTTGGCCAAATCTGTTTTTTTAGTACATTCTTCTCCTCATCAGTTCTTCGGGCCTCTTTAGCCATTTGATTTAGTTTATTTTTGAAGGTGTTCTCTTCTTTAGTATTTTGGGAGGTCTCCTTCAGTAAGCTGTTGACTTGCTTTCCATGATTTTCTTGCATCACTCTCATTTCTCTTCCCAATATTTTCAACTACTCTTGAGTTTCAAAATCCCTTTTGAGATTTTCAATGGCCTATGAACAATTCATGTTGTTTCCTTCTTCTGAGTGTGTATTTTGATCTTCTTGGTCACCAAAGTAAGATTCTAGAGTCAGAGTATTTTTTTTCTGGTATTTGCTTATTTTCTAAGCCAATTATTTCACTTTTTAACTCTTTGTTAAGGTAAAGCTCTGCTTCTGGTGTTGAGGGTATACTGTCCCAAGCTTCAGAGATTTTGCATAGCTGTTTTCAGAGATACTTCAGACAGAGAAAGAACTTGAATTGTCTACCTCTACTCTTTTTTTTGGAGGGCAATTGGGGTTAAGTGACTTTCCCAAAGTCACACAGCTAGTAAGTGTGTCAAGTTTCTGAGGTCTGATTTACACTCAGGTCCTCCTGACTCCAGGGCCAGTGCTCTATTCACTGCATCACCTAGCCACCCCATATCTCAACTCTTAAAAGCAAATATAAAAAAACAAACCAACAACAACCCAAGAGCCAGATTGAGTCACAAGTGAGTTCTATCAAGCATTTGAAGAACAATTGCAATATTGAACAGTTTGCCAAAAACAGTTTAAAAAAGAATTTCACTAAATTTCTTCTATGATACAAATACAGTCTTCATATCTAAAATGGGGTTGTCAAAATTGAAAGAGAAAATAATAGAACAACATGTCTAATACAAATTATGGCAATTTAAAAAATTGTTAATATGAAAGCAGTAACAGCATATCATAAAGATTATATATTTTGACTGCAGTGATTTTTAATAAGATCTATTTTGAGAAATTTTTTTTAAAAAAGTATCTTTAAAAAGGTGAATTGATAAGTTCCAGGGAGTGGGTAGAATTGCCTAAATTTTTCTTCAAATTCTATGGTATAGGATAGAATTTAACGGTTTTTCTCCCCCTTTACTGGTTCCTCAAGATTGTTGGCTTCTGTTTGTTCTTCCCCCCCTAAAAAAGTCTGGAAAAAGGAACATTTCAAAGAGAGCATAGAGAATCTGTTGGTCTAAACATCATGAAACAGTTTTAGTCAGAAGATGTTTTCTCCTCCATATTTTCTATGGAAATAAGAAGTAATCAAATTTCAATGAGGGCTTATTTGCAGTTTGAAGTCTTCGAATGATACAGGGGAATATTTTTCCAGAAAGTCTTGAATTTATAGGCACACTTTTTGCAAGAGACAATGGAACTGCACGTTTTTGTTGGAGTGCATATATGCAATAAGATTTTTAAAAGGTGGTGTGTGCTTTGAGAAATGAAAATGCATTTTTAAGAGTTTAAATAACTTATGAATGAAGAGGAATATAAACACCACTTACTTCCACCTCTTCAAGAGAAGTAAAAAAAAAATAAATTATTCTTGTCTGTTTTTCTCTAGTGTCCACCTGTGAAACTGTTCTTGTTGAATCTATAATTTTTACATAGAGTAAAAATCTGTGAGTGGAGGAAAAAGGTTAGGTGTGATATTTTATCTGCAACCTGTGTCATTTTATTTCTAATAGGATCAACTCACTATTTAAAATGTGAATATGTTATTAAAAGTGTAGAATAGTGTCAATATGTACAGATATGTATATATTTATGGACAAGCTTATCCCAAAGAAGAGATAGAGTTACACACTTCCTCTCTAGTATGCAGATGTGGTTTTATATGGGTATGCAACATTGTATGTAATATCAGACTTTTTTTTAAAGCAATCGCGGTTAAGTAACTTGCTGAAGGTTACATGGCCAGTTATTTCTGGGTCTGGTGCTGAGTATTTGAGCCCAGATTTGATCCCCAGGTCATCCCGACATTGGAGCCTTACTCCTCTCACTCTCTGAGCCACCTGGCCACCCTGATATCAGACTGTTTTTAATGTCATTGGCTTTACTGAATTTTTTCCTTCTTTTTCTTCCTCCCTTTTTATCTTCTTTGTTGTAAGGGAAAACACTCTTAAGTGAGGAAAGGGAATGAATATAGAAAGTAATGCAGATATATAAAAACAAAATATATCAATAAAAGAATTTCTTTATAAATGGACTCAATACATGCCAGAATAAATTCAACTGAGCAAAAATTAATAGATAACAAAAAACTGAGTAACGAACTCAGAACAAAGTAGAAAGAAAAAAAAAACCAAAAAGCAATTTTTTTTCACATTTGTCTTTACTGTTAGAACCTCTCAACCCCACACAAACTCCTGGGTAGAAGTCACCCTCGTAACAAGTATGTATAGTCCAGAAAAATAGATCAACATATTGCCCATGTCTGAGAATCTATATCTCATTCTGTATCTCTAGTCCATTGGACTAATCAGTCTTTTAAAATCCGTATTGTTTGTTGTTTTATTTATAATTGAAAAAAAAAACCTGGAAGCAATCTGTATGCTCAATAATAGGAGAATAGCTAAGTTGTGACAAGTTCCCATAATATAAGCAAATATGGTCAAGAACAAGCAATATCGTATAATGAATAGAGTGCTAGATTTGAAGTAGAAGGAGCCTAGTTTAACTCCGACTCTGCCAGTTACTACTAGTACAACCTTTGCAAGTCACTTAATGTCTCATTTCCTCATGTATCTATGAATTACAATAATATCTAACATTTATAAAATGGTTTAAGGTCTGCAAAGTGTTTTATATATGCTTTTTTTTTTTTTGCTCCTCACAGAACTCCGTAAAATTCGTGTTATTTTTCTCCCCTTTTACAGATGAGGAAATTGAAATTGAGTGAGGTATGCAACGAAATCTGGAAAAACCCTTATGAAATGATCTAAAATGTGTGTGTGTGTGTGGAGCAAAACTAAAGGAATAGACAACAACCATGAAAGAAGGAATGTTGATGGAAATGAAAACAATCCCATTGAAAACTTAGAAAGTGTAATGGTAAAGTTGCTATGATATTTTATTCATTGAAATTAATTTAAATGTAAATAGTTACAAGACAAGTATAATTAGTAGTATTGCTCTTCAATATTAAGTTTGTAAGTTATTTGATTAAGTAGAACACTTCTCAATCCAACCCTTCTAGAATTTTGTTATAATTTTTTTTTGTGGATTTTTTTCATTCTCTGAAAATGCAGCATTTACCTACTTTTTTTTTTTGCAAAGACAGAAGACATGTAATAGTTTTGAATCCCAAAGTGAATAACCACCTTGCCAAATTATTCCCTAAATGAAACTAAGGAAAATAAGAAAGTAAAGGATCACCCATTACTTTTCCTGAAACAAATGAATACCTGATACACCAGTACACACACATTTAGGCAACAGACACCCTTACACATGTATCAGAAGACATGCGATATGCCCAGATTTAATATTCAAAGTTTTCAATGTATCTTTTCACCTGAGGGACAGTATCAAGTATTTTAGACTGATAGAAATGTGATTGCTGTCCTATTGCAAAACATTTGGTGTGCTGTTCTCAAGCTCGAAACCTTTTCTGATCCTGGTAAATAAGCTCCCATCACTAAGAAGTCCCCTTCCCTTCTCAAGAATGTATTGGTCCCTTAAAACTCTAACCTATCATTCAAAATCTTTCATTGAATCCAAATCACTACTCCAGCTTTGTCTATGAAGCTTAAATGAAGACCACAAATTTATCAGAATTCTCTCACATCTCTCCATTTGGCTGAGAGCTTCATCCATGCCTGTGGAAATGTAAAAGAGCCTCTTTCATTTTCCCTTTGGGATCCTTTCTCAGTAAAGTAGAGAACTTCTTCTTCCATAAAACCACCTAAATCCTGGATATTTGTAGGGGTCCCTGAGTAACCAACACTACATTTCAATAAAACGACCCAGATGTAGGCTTAATCTTGAACAGTGCACAGAATTCCCTCTGTGGTGTAATCAAATCCTTTAGGCTGCAATCTAAATCACTTATTTGGGTGGATCTTGTGTTCTTGCTCTCTGTTTCAAGATGTTATTCCTCAAACTTATGTTCTAGTCGCTTCCCCCTGTCTTACTGCCAACACATACGTCCTGGAGAGCTAGGGTCACTGGATATTATAGAAATCAAGAATATTAAAGAAAGATGATTTCCCACATGACTGGTCAATAAAGGAATCAGTAACATTGTATATTTATGACATATCTCCTATTCCAAAAGGGCATGTAGGGCCTCATACTTTCCTATTGTCCCGCCACCATGACACACCATCTTACCATCTTATTTTCTGCTAGACACATATCTACAGGAATTCCTTATTAGGTATATTTGGTCTTCTCATAGTACTTGAAAAGACACCTTCCTGGTGATGTTGTCCCCAGTCCCTTGGCATATGTAGTTTAGGAACATATTAATCTGATTTCCAACAACATTATTAGGGGGGTGCAGGATTCTAGAGTCATAGGCAATGGTCATGTCCCAGGCATCAATGAAACCCACATTGAGATCCCAGAAAATGTCCCTCATAATAAGGTACTGAATATAGCCATGAAAATCACCAAATCGCTCAGCCTCAGTGTCCATTTCCCTAATGTTTTCTGCCTTCAGGATAACTCTGGTCTCTGGACTTCTTAGCCATAACCTCAGAATTGCCCTTTGGATATTGATAACTCTTCGGATGTAGAGGTCGACTGGGAATAATCTGAAATGTTGTCCAAGGGTGATGACTATGACTGTGTTTCTGTCTCCTGCTACTCCATCAATTTCATGGGTAATATAGTCATTATCTTTTACTGAGTACAGACTCTCAGTGAAAAATGGATGTCCATGTTTTTTCCATTGAATATGAATATGTCTTTCTGTGTCCAGAAGTATGTACTTCTTATATGGTGCCCTTCCATGGAAATCAAAATGCTTCAGTGCTGATGGGGGGGAAAATGATAACATCTTTGAAGGAAAGAAAACAATCTCAGCACTTTTCAGTACAGGTCAAACTCATTACCTCACTCTTAATATAATTAGTAATTAGAGAAAAGATTTTGCCTCACATGATATAGTCACTCTCCCCCCAATTAAATTTTATATAGCTACATATGAAAGGAAAGGAAATTAATATTTTCTCCTGAAAAATATAAGAAGTACTTTCAAAAATTCCCCCCATCCCTGCAAAGGTCAAGAAAATGAAACAAAAATATTCCCACAGAAATTCTATTATTAAAAAAAATAAATTCTGGCAACTTACTTTTCACAATATTGGGGAAGTATTCTATCCACTGGCGTAGGGTAGAATCTCCCATGAAGTAAATGAGTTTTCCTTTCAAACAACCCTTGATTACAGTCAGATTACTTAGTTGAGTTAGTTTGCAAAATTCTGGATTCCATTTTCCTTGCAAAGCGTAACCACTGGGAATAGGGGACTTCATTCCGATTTGGCATTTCTCTCTCACTGTTTCAGCACCTGATAAATTTCAGTGCATTCAGAAATAGTCTATCAGAGCAATCTTCCTCACTACCACAATTACCAAAATATTCAACCAGATTGATGTCATCTCTCAATAATCTGAGTAATATGGGTTCAAGCAATGCTCCAAGAATACTGATATTAATGTGCCACCCAAAGGATGGCCTTAACAGATTTTCCAAGTCTGTTTTCAGAAATATATATATTTTTTTGCTTTTTTTGGGAGGGCAATTGGGGTTAAATGACTTGCCCACATTCAGAAGGCTAATATGTGTGCCAAATATGAGAGGCAGGATTTGAACTCAGGTCCTCCTGACTCCAGTGCCCGTGCTGTATTCACTGTGCCATCTAGCCACCCCCCTTTTCAGGAATCTTAAGACTTCTGTAAAATACCTATTTGGAAGAAGATGAAGGCACTAATGCTATTTTAAAATATTCATTTTGAATGTTTTCTAATAATGGATAGTGGTTTTCTCTACTCCATCTGTACTCCTTCACCTAATCTGCCTTGTGACCCAGTTCCTTCACATATCTGATGGCTTTTAAGCTAGAAGATCAATATGATTATGAAATATCACAAAGTTACTTGGGTCCCTAAGGATGGAACTGCTGAGACTGGCATCATTAGAATGGTATTTCAAAGAAGAGAGCTAACCCAAAAAGAAAATGGAATAAAACCCAAAGCATTGTTGCCCTGTGGTTTAAAGAACCACCAGCAAAGGTAGTCTTCTGCCTTGCCTTCTTTTTCCCTGTCCTCACACCACCAGGCACCAAGACCCTTTCAGAGGCAGTAAGATGGAAGAGTAGAATGGCTGCTGACACTGCTTAGAGGAGCTGGGAGTGACCCACTATAATTCTCCAGTGAGATGGAGGGCCACTTTGACTTACCATCTGCCTTGCCCATGAGTCCTGAAGTATTATAGATCTTACAATATGCCCTACAACTTCAGACCTCCAGGCCTCCAGGGCACTAACATCTGATCTGCCCACACAATGTGCCTCTGTGTCTATCTTCCCAACCTTTGGACACCTGGGGATTCCAGGATTTTCCATACACTCTACAGCTGACTTCTCTAAGACATATTGTTTCTCCCAATTAAAATGTGGGCTCCTTGAGAGCTAGGACTATCTTATCTTTTCTATGTGTATCCTTAGGAATTAGCAAAAGGCTTGGCATATTTGGAAGTTTTTCTATTCATTCCAAACATGGATTAGTTTCCATTGTGGAAAGAAAAAGATGTGCCTTTCATGATATTTGGGTAGAAGTACATATCAGAAAACCAAAAGCCATAGAAAACAAAAAGGAAAGAAACAATGAAAAGAAAAGTGAAATCACCTCTCCTTCAGTTTTTCGATTCAGATGAGTACCAGGTAATTGGTATTGATGAGGAAAAGATGTCACTAGATACTCTTTATGATGACTCTAATGCCTTCTTCATATAAAGAAAGTCAAGAAAAATCAGAAATCACAGAGAAAGTCATTTGGAGAGAAGAGGGTAAAAAAGCATGGACAAACCCAAGCCTTACAATCTAAAGAGAGAATCAAGAATAGTTCTAGCACCAGGCTTCCTGATTCATGATTTTTGAAAGACTCGTGACTGTACCCTCACTTGGCAATGAATCTTTCCTATAAAAAGTTAATCTATCTGGTATCCTGACCTCAGAAGAAATGAAGACATGGAGTGATTTGTTCTATTTACAAAATATCAATTACATTATAAAAATAAAAGATTGGAAGATCCTATTATTAGAGTTACCAAATACTCAGCAATTAAGAATATAATTTCATAAATTATAAGAGACTTTATTTCATTATTTAAATTATTATATGCTGCAAATAAGAGAGTATGTTAAGGGAGAATCAGAGAAGAGTGCTCATATGGTTCTAATTCAAAGAAACAGCTCATGTTTATGTAATGTTTTGCAATTTTCCAATTGATACTTAGATCCTGACTAAGGCCTAAATTTTAAAAAATAAAAAAATGCTTGGGATCTGAATGATTAATTAGGACACAACTACACAACTTTATTAAAGATTTTAAATATATTGGCAGAAGGAAAGTAAGGAAGCTAAAGAAAGAGTCCTCAAATGTGGAAGAAATCCTTGTGGTCTGAGTTGGGTAGTAGCTCTGATTTCCTCAGAATAAGGATAATTGGATCATAGATTTGAAACTAGAAGGATCTTTAGAGGTCATTTATTCCAACCCTCTTCTTTCAGAGATAGGGAAGCTAATGCTTATAGAAATTTATTCTTTTTCATGGACTAATGGCTCAGGCATGAGATTTGAGGTCAGGAAACATGAGTTCAAAACCCACTTTGAGTGTTTACCAACTATATGACCCTAGACAACTCATGTTACTTTCCTGTTCTTCAGTTTCCCCATGTTTATAATTGGATGGTTTAACTCAATGACCTCTTAAGGTCACCTCCATTTCTAATATTATGATTCTTTGAGCAGAGTGGCAGAGTGTAGGTATGTGGATCCATATTCTCTGATATAAAATCCAGCATTCTTTCTACTGTATCAGCTTGAAAAAAGGATGCAAAATTCATCAAAAAAATTTTATAAAGAGAAAAAAAGTAAGAAAAGAAATATATTGAAGATTAGTATCCACATACCCAGAAGTATCAGGTATACACAGGATGAACTCAGGATGGGACATAATTTTAACTACTTCTCTACCCAAAATTTTCAATCCAATTTCAGGAATATTTTCTTCATGGAAATAGAGTTTATATTTTTATATTATGTATCACTTTTAAAATAGTATTGACTTTACAAGGTTTTTCCATGTTGGTCAATTGGTTGATCCAACAACAAAAAATGCATTTCTGTTACATAATGTGAGTGAGATTTCTACTTGTCATTAAAGCCCATGATTTAAGAATGCATTTCCAGAAAAATGCCAACTTCATCAACTCACAATTTGAGATGGCTCCACCAGAAATCTAAAAAGGAAATCTATTTCTCAGTCTGACTCCATCATAGATTCCTTCAAATGGTACCAGAGCAGGATGACTGGTCAGATGGGAATAACTCCTCTACAGATTGAAAGGGGTCAAATTAACATGTACACACCCATGCATATCTAATTAAGAAGAAAAACTAGTTGAAACTTAGATTGAAAACCTTTCTTATCATAGGAATTCTATTTTTTTCTTTTTTTGATGCCCAAGGAATCTGACACTTATCACACTTCCTCTGACATGCCCCAGGGGGAGTTACCTGGTCATGACACAGGCAGATTACAGTTGAATGAGGGTGAGTGACTTCTATAGAGTTATTGAGCATGACCCACAAGAGAGCAGAGAAGAGCAGACTTACTGTTACACTGGGAGACCGTGATGGGTTCAAAGCCTCTTATAATTTCAACACCGACGTTGGACCTTGAAGAAACAACAACACAAGTTAATCTACCATCAACCTGGATGCAACATGCAGAACTACAATATGAAAACAAAACCCCAGTATTTTGTGCCTAAATTTCTGCAGTTTGGTTCTTTTCTCAACAGCTAGGTGATGCAGTAGATGGAGCATGGGACCTGGACTGAAGAAGACCTGAATTAAAATCCATCTTCAGACCTTTACTAACTTTGTGAGCCTGAGCAAGTCACTCCTCTCTGCCTCAGTTTCCTCAACTGTAAAATGGGGATAATAATTGCATCTGTCTCCTAGGTTGGTGTGAGGCTCAAATGAGAGAATATTTGTAAAAAAATTTCTCACTACAGTGCCCATGACATCTTTAATAACTACTTAATTTTCTTCCTTCCATCCTGTGCTACCTTTAAGCTAGAGAAGTTATGTGGTAGAGAGGAAAAAAGGAATTCAGTTTCTACCTCAGACATATATCAGCTAAATGACCATGAAAAAGTCACAGTCTCTCAGTGACCCAGGAAAATCTCTAAGACCATAAAGGAGTTGCTGATATACAGATATGCATAGGTAGACAGAGAAGTCACAGGACTGGGCAGGAAAACATTTTAATAAACCAAAGAGAACATTGAGATTAACTGAAGGACATTTTCAATCAAATGTTCTAGGTTGGCGTTTCTGATCTTTCTCCCACCCCCACTTCTGGGCTCCATAATTTCTTGACTGAATCAGCTTTTAACTGGCAATTCAATCTGTCAATTACTATAGGCAAAAGTGGAGGAAAAAGATATTCATTGGAATGAAGTCCATTAAAACTGATCCTATAAGTCACTATTAATGATATCTAGGTGATACAATGAATAAAGTGCCAATTATAGAGGAAGAAAGACCTGAATTCAAAACTAGCCTCAGATTCTAATATTCTCTGTGACTTGGGGTAAGTCTTAAACTCTGTGTGCTTCAGTTTCTTCATCTGTAAAATGGGAATAAATCTAACACCTATTGCCTAGGTTTGTGGTTAGGATACAATTAAATATTTGTAATGCACCATATAAATGTTAGGTATTGTTGCTCCATCCATCACCCTATATGATACAGGTTGCTTTACTTGGGCTTCTCCTTTCATGGATTGAATTCAAACAAATATAATATGACTAATTTGGATGACCTAGGTAAAAGAGTCTTATGTGTATGAATATGGTTCAAACCTAAAGTCTTCTCATTAACCCCACTGTATATTTGAAAGTCTACTTACTTTTGTAAAAGATTTTTCTCCTTTATACTAAGATAAGAAACTCCACTACTCCTGGCTGTCATATGGGTCAGTGCATCACAGGACACTTGTGGAGGCTTCACACAGTAGAAGGCTTCTTGGTCTCGGTGGTTCAGGTACTGGCACAGTTCAGCACTTTTGTCTACAACCAGACTGCATTTACTGAAGACCTGAGAAGTGCCCTTGGCAAACTGGCCTGTGAAAATCACTTTATCATAGGCCTTTTTCCTTGCTCTCCAGAGGGCAGACACCCCTTCACTGGGGTGCATGAGCAGAAGAGATACAGACACTTTACCTGCCCAGAATAAGGTAAAACTGACAAGGTAGGTGCATTTGTGAAATCTGTCACCTCTCCCAAAACTCCTGCTTTCAGATCTGGGGAAGAAATCCTGGGTCTTAAGAAATCTCCTCCATATTCTTTTCTGTGCCCCAAGTAGTCTCTCACCTCCAGGAGAATATCTAGGCGATCCCCTGTGCAGTAGGTGGTCTTAGGATTGATGATTTTCACCACACTGTGGGCTGCACTTGTGGTGGTGCTGACATGAGAGAATGGTCTGTATGGGATCTGATGATCCAGCTGCTCTATGATTTTTCTAATTCTCAGATCAGTCTCTGTGGGTTCTTTGGCTGTGCTGACTGGTGCTTCAGGGCAAGAAGACTTGTTGCAAGTGTCCGAGCAATGAGAAGAGGTCGAAAGAATGAAGACAGAAGGAAACTGCAGTAATGAAAAAATGACACATTGTGTGGATATTGCACAAAACACATTCCTGGTTTGTAACCAGTATTTCTTTTCAGTTTATATATATGAGATGAGATTAGATTTCAGAGCTGGAAGAAAAAGGCGTTTTGTTTTTTACCATCCAAGGTGTGTCCAGTGTCTACTGGTGACTTACAAATCCTTAGGAAGCAAATTGTACTTATATGTGAGAAATAGGTATTGGATTTGTGAGTTTTTGTATATGAGGTAGTCTCAGGTGAGGAAACTCCTTTTACCAATGTAAACTGAGATCTTCTCTGCAACTTATAATATTAGAGTCACCTAAAATACTGAGTGATTAAAGTGACTAGCCCAGGGTCACACAGCTAATGTATGTCAGATGTGGACTCGACCCACTCGTCTTGGCTTTGAGGATGGCTCTCTATCCACTAAGCCACTTTGCCTCTCCTATATGTATTATATATATATATATATATATATATATATATATGCACATGTGTAGTTATATATGTATCTATATATGTATACACATGTATAGATACTTCTTTTGAAGACTAGTAGTTCACAGTATTTTTGTACACTTATCTACGAGTTTTGAATTACTTTTTTTGTTTGTGATTATTATGTTCTTATAAATACATTTTTAAGAGAGAAGAGTAAATGAAACTTGAAAATGTAGGTAAAAGTCAATAATAAATAGCAATCAGATATAAGAAGAGAGAGCCAAAATTCTGCAGTATGCATTCCATTGTTTACACAAGCAACCACTTGTGCTTACCCATGGAAGTAGACATGTGAAAAAAAAAGTCAATAAATAAATAAAATAATAAATATTTAAGTTGGGATATAGTATACAAGGTATATTCCAAAGGTGAGGATAGGTCATTTCAGGGATGGTCTGGATCCACCTCAAAGTGGCTCTGGGGTAGTCCTGCCAAGAAACGATATATTTGTGCCTTTGGACAATCCCAGGCTTCCCTGTGGTCAGAAATAAATTAGTCAAATAAGCTATTTTTTCTTATGCAGAAATTAATTTAGAATTTGGTCTATCCTGGAGTCTGTAACACTATTAAACTCTTCCAGAAATGTCCCAGAAGTCTGGGTTGGATCTGAGGCAAATACAATCTGCTCAAATCTCTTGGTTGCTTGCAGAGCTGTGGACAAAATTCAAGGACAGAATCACTGGCCAATATTGGGGCATGGGTAGGGATTTTGAGTTATTTGTTTAGGTAACCGGTATTCTTCTGTGCAAGCTATGGCAGTAATTTTGATTTGTCTTGGGGTAATGGTCAATACTAAAAGAGAAAACAATTTCTACCTTTGAGAAGTTTTCTGAAGCCATCAAAGTGATATACGCAGCTAACACCAACATCAGCAACAGCAGTATTTTACAAGTAGTCATAGACATAGCCATGGCATGTCCTATGAGAAATGATCAGGAGAGAAGGGTGGACACCAAGGGGGAAGAATATCCTTTCATGATCATTTGCCCTCATTTTCAGATGTCCTGCCACATCCTGAGCTTCATTTCTTCACAGCTGCTTAGAGTCCTTCTTGACCACTGGCTCTTTGACACTAGTTTTACATCATCAGTTGGATTTATTGAAGAAGGAAACAGGAAATTAAAAAAGTTGTAGATGCTCAAAGAACCAGGTCAAACTCTTCAAAGAATCTGCTTTCTTGTTTCCTCTTCCATTTCCCCAGATAAAAATTATCATCCTTCAACTCCAAAAGACTCATGATTGAAAGTGTTATCCACAGGCAGAAAAAGAACAATGGAGTCTGAATGCAGATCCAAGCATAATATTTGCTCTCTCTCTTTCTGTATGTTTCTTATTTCTCTTGGTTCCTCCCCTTGGATTTAATTTTTCTTTACAACATGACTAATATTTACATGAAAAAAAAATTGTCTTTTCAGTTTTATTTGCCTGACAAAGAACAAAGTATGGGAGACATTGAACAAATGGGTACAGAAGGTCAAGACAGATTTTTTTTAATCTACATGAATAGCACTGGAACTGTTTATCTGTTCTTTTCTTATCCTAATGGCTTGCCCTCCTTTACCAGAAATTTGCTAAATTATATGTCTTAGGTATGCTGTTGCACATAAGTGTTCACTCATAATATTTTGCAGGCAATTAACACCCACAAACTAGAAAAAGGTTCTCTTCTGAGGATTTAAGCAACACAGGTGATATTCCTAGGCAACCAGTCCTAGCCAGAACTTGT
This sequence comes from Petaurus breviceps papuanus, assembly GCF_028583685.1. Lineage (NCBI taxonomy): Eukaryota > Metazoa > Chordata > Mammalia > Diprotodontia > Petauridae > Petaurus > Petaurus breviceps. The sequence goes on along the minus strand of NW_027187419.1, from coordinate 4,170,972 downwards.
AGGCTGCTTCTGATTGCCCCATCAATAAAAATCTGTTGGATTTTATACCCTTGTATCCAAAAGAAAATATGGAAGTTAAGCATAGGTTAAACAAACCCTAGTCATTTCAGTTTGGGTAGGTCACGATAAGCACATGGGTTAGGAGCATTCTGTTTGAATCTGAGGCTATAACTAATAGAGAGTATAGCCATTCTGTCTCTAACCACATGTGACTTCCTTCTTAAAAAAAAAAACAGGGCCAAATCTGGGGGCAGCTAGGTGGTGCAGTGAATAGAGCACAGGGCCTGGAGTCAGGATGACTTGAGTTTGTATCTGGCCTCAGATCCTTAACACTTACTAGCCGTGCGACCTTAGGCAAGTCACTTAACCCCAATTGCCTTGCCTTTCCCCCTCAAGAAAAAAGGAAAAAAGGGGGGGGGATCTAATTAGGCTGCAACAGAAGTTCAGTTTGTTAGAGTCTTTAAAGTTAACTGAATTTTACTCTACTGGGTCTAATTCATTTTGTAATTAACGAACAGAAAATATAGTAATGTCTACAACCCTTCAATCCTCCTCACATGTTGCTGAACAAAGCTAGAAAAAAATAACAAAACTATTGACTGAATATGCTATAAACTTATGTTATTTAACGTCACATGGGCTGTCATTATGGCAAAGCAGTTCTTCAATAAATTCCCTATCCTACTCACCACAGCAGCTTTTCCACAACTTTCCATCCCTCCTGAAAACTAACTTCCCTTTCCCCTACCATGTCAGCTGAGACCTTGCCTCATTTTTCACTGAAAAAAACTTGAGTCCACTCACCTCTGTTAACTTCCTCATCATCTCTCACCACTCTGATGCCTTCAGCCACTTCCTCATCCTTCATTCCTGTCTGACATTAAGAGGAAGGCTTTCTCTTAGCCAAGACAAACCCCTCTATATGTACAAGTGATGCCATTCCACTACATCTTCCCTAGTAGATTGCCTTCTCAATCTTGATGACTGTCACTAATCTCCAATCTCTCCTTGTCTATTGCCTGCTTCCCAACTGCTTGCAAATAGGCCAGTGACTCCCCCATCTTCCAAAAACCTTCACTTGATCTATCCATCTATGCTAGCTGTCATCCTAAATTTCTCCTTCATTTTGTGGCTAAACTCCTCAAGAAGGCTTCTCTCCCTCTCATTCTCTTAACTTTCTGAAGTCTGACTTCCCATCTCATCATTCAATTGAAACTTCTTTCTCCAAAGTTACCAATGAAGTCTTAATTTTCAGGTTTAATGGACTTTTCTCCGTCCTCATTCCTCTTGACCTCTCTGTAGCCTTTGACACTGTCAGTCATCCTCTTCCCTTCCTCTCCAGGTTTTCCCAACCCTGTTTTCTTCTGGCTCTCCTACTTCCTGTCTGACCACTCCTTGGTCTCCTTTGTGGGACCTTCATCCAGGTCACACCCACCAAGCAGTTCTGTCTTGGGTCATCTTCTCTTCAGCCTTTTTCTATTTCACAGGAATTTCAATGGCTTTAATCATCATCTGTCAGTAGATGATTCTTAGGTGTCTTTATATCCAACCTCAACTTCTCTCCTGATTTACCTACCGAACATGTCCAACTGGATGTCCCATAGACATTACAAAGTCAGCATGTCCAAAGTGGAATTTATAATCTCTCCCAAACCCTCCTGTCTTCCTGCCTTCCCATTACTGTTAAGGTACTACCATCCTTCTAATCTCCCATCACAAGCTAGATGTCATCTTTGACTTCTCACAGTCTCTCATCTCCCATATCCAATCTGTTGTCAAGTCCTGTCACTTTTACTTTGGAACACTTTTGTATATTTTCTCTTCTCTCTTCTGACATGCTGACTCCTCCTGCCATGGAACAGACCCTCATCATCTCCTTCCTAGACAACTGAATAGGTTGCTGTGTTTTTTCTCCCTGCCACAAGTCTTTCCCAACTCCACTCCATTACCCACTAAACCAGGGGTGGGGAACCTGTGGCCTTGAGACCACATGTGGCCCTCTCAGTCCTCAAGTACAATCGCTTGACCGAATACGAACTTCACAGAGGAAATCCCTTTAATAAAAGTATCTGTTCTGTAAAACTAGGACTTAGGCAAAGGGTTGCACTTGACGCCCTAGAGGGCTACATTCGGCCTTGAGGTGTCAGGTTCCCCACCCCTGCACTAAGCTGTCAAAAAGATCATCCTAACGTTCAGGTCAGATCATGGCCCCTCTTTCCTCTACAAAAAAACTTCCTCAACAAATAATTGTTGTTTTCTTTCACCTTTAGAATCAAACATAATATACTCAGTTTGGTTTTCAAAGCCCTTTGTAACTTCCTCCCTTCCTACATTTCCAATTCTCTTCTATCTCATTGCCCTGTACACACTGATCCAGTGACCCTGGACTCCTTGCTTTTCCTCATGTATGCCAATCCATCTCTCACCTCTGACATTTTCCTTGGCAGACCCCTAGTAGTTTCCATTTCCTTCTCCAGTTCAGCTCATTTTACAGATGAGGCAAACAGGGTTAAGTGACTTTCCCAGGGTCACACAACCAGTATGTGTCAGAGGCCAGGTTTCAATTTAGGAAGATGACCCTTCCTGACTCCAGATGTGGTACTCTACCCCATGGATCACCTATCTTCCTTACTGGCACAGAAGTGCTTGATAAATATTTATCGGCAGACTTAGCGACTTTTTTTGTGGCCTCTCCGTATTGCTGGTGCTCAGCACACTACCTAGCATGTGGTAGTTGATAAATATTTATTGACTTGACTTGAATCTGACAGTATTACATGATCTCTCTGATTTTATAAACCAGAATGGTTGGATATATTATTTATTTCAAAGAATAAGCCTTTATGAAATGCCTACTGTGTGCCAGGCCCTTTGCTGGGCTCTAGGGATACCATACAATCAATGAAACACTCCTTATTGCAGGTTTATATTCTAATAGAGATAAGTACCTAAATAAGTATAACCAGAATAAATAAAAATGAATACTAAATAATTAACCTCAGGATAGGTTGGTAAGAAGGCACTAGCAGTTGGGTGGGGAAGGACAAGCATCATGTAGAAGGTGGTACTTGAAGGTGGAGATGAGGATGGAGAGCATTCCAGGTATAGGGGATACCCAGCAGAAAGCCATAGAGTACTGAGACAGAGAGTCACATGTAAGGAACAGAGAAAAGTCACATTTGGCTGGATTTTAGCCTGAAGGAAGGAGACAGAGCAGCCAGAATCAGGGAACAGGAGAAAAGCACTGAAATTTATCTCCTTTATCTATGTGCACCTAATGAAGAGTTTTCTGAGTATTTCCTTGGGGCTTCAGAATCCTGCCTTCGTCTGTGCTACACATAATGCTTAATTTAGAGGTATAAAGTAAAGAGGGAGGATCATTTCCCATGCCACCCTGTGGTCCAGTCCATGGTTCTGAGGGCCAGATTTGCTATTTCCTTAGTGAAGTTTCATTCTTTTTTAGACAATAGGAATTCATTAAGGCTAAGCCCTATGGTAGTTAAGGTTTATGATTAAAGGAAATATAAGACATAGTTCTTGTCCTTTGTGAACTTACAGTTTACTTGAGTGTGTCTGCTACAAGGAGTAGTTGGAGAATGTTATGAGACAGTGTGTAAAAAAGTACCAAAATGTGTTATGCAAACAGTAATCAGACACATAACATTTGTGTATGACTTTAAATCATTCAGTTCATTTGCATTTCTCTTCTCACATGGGAGCCTACTGCTGGCCACATATGGCTGTATCCTATTCAATTTGCCCTTCAATAGGATATTTGCTTCTTTTATTTAATCTGTGACTTTATTTTTCCCTTTGACATCAGCACCAGAGAGGTCCATTGACCTCTCTGGATTCTGGAAACTCTGTCTTCAACTTGTTGTGGATTTGGAAAGGAACATCTACCTTCAGTGGCAAAGACATGGGTACCCTTTGGTTGGCTCGCATAGCTATTCAGCAAAAGAGGAGTACCTCACTTGTGTCATCGACAGAGTAGCAGGGGACAGAAACACCATTCTTGTCTTTTCTCTTGGCCAGCACTTTAGATTCTTCCCCATTGATATCTTTATTTGAACAGCCAACAATGTTCATAAGGCCATTGAACACTTATTCCTGAGAAGCCCAGACACCAAAGTGATCCTTAAGGGTGAAAATACCAGGTGAATTAATAGTGATCCTGATCGAGTTAGTGACTTTCATGGCTATATTCAGTCTCTGGTTTTGAAAGACATCTACCAGGATCTCAGTGTGGGTGTCATTGATGCCTGGGACATGACCGTTGCCTGTGGCACTAATGATGTCCATCCACCTGATTATGTGATTGGGAATCAGATTAACATATTCTTAAACTGCTATCTTTGAGGCAACTATGTGGCATAGTGAATAGAGCCCTGCTCCTGGAGTCAGGAAGACCTGAGTTCAAATCTGACCTCAGACACTTAATACACACACACACACAATAGCCGTGGGACCTTGGGTAAGTCACTTAACCCCTATTGCCCTCCAAAAAAAACCCATATTCTTAAACTCTATTTGCTAGGAAAGATACCAAATGCCAGTTGTCCATGAACAACAGATTATTACTGCTGTAGAGTCACTTATATAATGTCAAATCCACAGTATCCTGCCTCTTTGGAAGATGCCTAAAATCAGTCATATCCAAATGAAAAGAAGAATAATAAAATATTAAAAATTACGACCTAAGAGTACCTAAATACAGTCATGTTCTCTTTCACAATAAAATAAAAAAATAACAACAAAATTCTTCAATGACTATCACGTGATGAATGATTATAGTATATTATAAACTTCTTGGAAGCAGGGAGTCTTTCATATTACCCATTGTAGATTTCTCAGTACCTTTCATAATGATTTCTACATAGAGGATACTTACATGTAATTAATTAATAATTGTAATTATAATTAATCTGTCTGATAAATTTGAAGGTCAGATTTTCTTAGATAACTATCTATAATTTATCTTGTTAAATAAAATTCACCCTATTCCAACTGTGATTGAAAGCTTCTTGGAATTTGAAAACTAGCTAGAAACCACACAGAAAACTCAATTTAATCATGCTAATAACTCTTAGGAAATACTTTGGGCTGATCTATATTTATATACCTAAATAAAAGGAGGAGCAGGAAGGTTGATGTTAGGGAAGAAAGGTAGTTTAACAAAACAAAGGAGATAGAAACAGAAAAAAAAGACGACACAAAGAATTGAAGGCAATTAATTCAACATCTCATAAAGAAGCAGAAAGCAAGTAAGGCTGGGGAGGAGAACTGAAGAATATGGAAAGTGGTAGATGGAGGAAAAAGACTGAAGCATTGTGAATGATCCTATGAAAATAAACTGTGTGGGAATGGAGGCACTTGGGTTTTTTGTTTGTTTGTTTTGTTTTGATTTTAGCTTAGCAACCATGACCCTTTTATTGGCCCAGTTGTTCCAGGTTTGGATCTTGAGTAAATACAGAAATTTAGTGACCCCATGGACCAATATTTTTTTGTGAGGGATTGACTGTGGTGTGCAGGCTGAACTGGATCAGACTGCAAGACTGGTGGGTCCAACTGGCAAGGGGGAAGATCAGCTGGCACATGAGGAGGAGGAGGGGTCAGAAGAGGAGATACCTCAAGTACTTCCATGGGGATAGGGTTGAGGCCTGTATGGGTATCCCCTCAGGGGGAGGGCCTGTAGAGGAGGCACCTCAGCAAGACTGGTGGTTGGGACCTGGGTAGGGGTTACCTCGAGGAGATGAGGCTATGGTGGAAGATGCAGGGTAGGAGATGTGGACAGTGAAGGAGGCAGGAAAAAAGTGGTGTTGGACTAGAGGAAAAGGGAACGGAAACCAAGGGGAAAAGGATTGGGGAACAGCAAGAGGGGCTTGAGGAGCTGCCTTGGTGAGACCATGAATGTGACTTGTAGCTCACGGGCGTGCTCGCTGATTCCTGTGGGCCTGCGGGGCTGTCCTAAGCGGGAGGTTAGCTTCTCTGTGTCATTTCGTGGGTTCTGCAGCTCTCAAGTTTGTTTATACTCCCCTTTTTACATGGATTGGGGAAGGTTGAAGCCAGAGCTGCTTGCATGTCCTGCTTCTACTCCTCCCCCTAGCCATGTTCTATGCAATAAGATTTTTAAAAGGTGGTGTGTGCTTTGAGAAACGAAAATGAATTTTTAAGAGTTTAAATACCTTACAAATGAAGAGGAATATAAACACCACTAACTTCCGCCTCTTCAAGACAAGTGAAAGATAAGTTTCTTAAGTCTGTTTTCTCCAGTGTCCACCTTTGAAATTGTTTTGGTTGAATCCATAATCATTACATAGAGAAAAAATCTGTGAATGGAGGGAAAAGTTTACTTGTCATATTTTGTCTGAAACTTGTGTCATATTTTATTTCTAATAGGATCAACTCACTATTTGAAATGTGAATATCTGTTATTAAAATTGTAGAATAGTGTCGACATGTACAGATATGTATATATTTATGGACAAGTTTATCCCAAAGAAGAGATAGAGTTACACCCTCTCTACTATGCAGAAGTGCTTTTATATGGGTATGGAACATAGTATATAATTTTAGACTGTTTTTAATGTGAGTGGTTTTTACTGAATTTTTTTTCCTTCTTTTTCTTCCTCTTTTTTTTGTTCTTTGTTGTAAGGGAAAACTCTCTTAGGTGAGGAAAAGGAACAAATATAGAAAGTAATGCAGATATATAAAAACAAAATATATCAATAAAAGAATTTCCTTAAAAAATGGACTCAATACATGCCAGAAGAATTTCAATTGAGCAAAAATGAATAGGAAACAAAAATAAAATTGAGAAACAAACTCAGAACAAAGAAGAACTTAAAAAAAAAACAAAAAGCTATTTTTTTCACATTTGTACCTATCGCTAGAGACTCTCAACAAATACAAACTCCCCAGTAAATGTCACCGTCATAAAAAGCATGTGTAGTGCAGAAAAATAAATCAACATATTGCCCATGTCTGAGAATCTATATCTCATTCTGTATCTCTAGACCATTGGACTCATCAGTCTTTTAAAGTCACTATTATTTGTTGTTTTATTTATAATTGCAAAAAACTGGAAGCAACCTACATATTCAATAATAGGAGAGTAGCAAACCTGTGACAAGTTCACTTAATATAAGGGAATCTTATTATTATTTTTTAATATTGTGTTTATTTTTAGTTTGCATCATTCATTTCCACAAGATTTTGAGTTACAAATTTTCTCCCCATCTTTCCCCTGCCCACCATCCCAAAACAGCAATCCCACTGAATACTCCCTCCCCCAATCTGCTCTCTTCTATATCCTCCCCCATACTCCCTCTGACTTTCCAGTATGGCAAGATGGATCTCTATGCCCCAGTGCCTGTATATCTTATTGTATATCTTATTTCCTTGTTACATGTAAAATTATATATATATATATATATATATGTGTGTGTGTGTGTGTGTGTGTGTGTGCGTGTGTGTGTGTTTTAAATATTTTATTTTAAAACTTTTAATTCTAGATTCTTTTCCTTCCTCCCTTCTCACTCACCCTGGGAAGATAAGCAATTCAATATAGGTTATACATGTGTAGCTATGCAAAACATTTCCATAGTGGATATATTGTGAAAGACTGACTATATTTCCCTCCATTCTATCCCACCCCAGACTTGTTCTATTTTCTACTTTGCTCCTATCCCTTTACAAAAGTGAATGCTTCCAACTTCCCTCCCCCCCAGCCTGCCCTGCCTTCCATCATCCCCCCTCTCATTCCCTTCCCCCCTCTTCTCCTATAGGGTGAGATATCCTACTTAGTGTGTATGTCATTCCTTCCCTAAGCCAAATTCAATGATAATAAGGTCGACTCATTCCCTTTTGCCTTCCTGTTCTTCCCCTCCATTGTAATAGTTTTCCATTGCCTCTTCTATAAGTGATAATTTACCCCATTCTGTATCTCCCTATCTCCTCTCATTATATTCCTCTCTTACGTCTCAATTTCACCTTTTAAGTATCATCCCTTCCTATTCAATTGGTCCTGTGCCCTATGTCTATGTATACCTGTACACATATATACACACACTCATATATGTATTCATACACCCATATACCCTCCTATATAGACATATATATGTATATGTGTATATATATATCAATTTATGTTCAAATTTTTTTCTTTTTTTGATTTTTGGAGGGCAATTGGTGTTAAGTGACTTGCCCAAGGTCACACAGCTAGTTTGTTTGTTTGTGTGTGTTTGTGTGTGTGTTAAGTGTCTGAGGCCGGATTTGAACTCAGGTCCTCTTGACTCCAGGGTCGGTGCTCTATTTACTGTACCACCTAGACTCCCCTAAGGGAATATTATTATATACTTAAGAGCAAGCAATGTGATATAATGAATAGAATGCTGGATTTGAAGTTTGAGGACCCTAGTTTAAACTGACTCTGCCACTTACTACTAATACAACCTTTGCAAATCATTTAATGTCTCATTTCCTCATGTATCTATGAATTAGAATGATATCTAACATTTAGAAAATGGTTTAAGGTATGCAATTTGTTTGCTATATGTTCTTTTGGTCCTCACAAAACTCATTATTCTCCCCATTTTATGGATGAGGAAGTTGAAACTGAATGAGGTCTGCATAGAAAACTGGAAAGACCTTTATGAAATAATCCAAATGAGTGTGTGTGTGTGTGTGTGTGTGTGTGTGTGTGCGAAGAAAAAGTAAAGGAATAGACAACAAGCATAAAAGAAAGAATGTTGATGAAAATGACAAATAATCCCAGTGAACACTTAGAAAGAATGACTATAAAGTTGCTATGATATTTTATTCATTGAAATTCCTTTAAATGTAGTTACAAGGAAAGTTTTACTAGTCATATTGCTGTACAATATTAAGTTTGTCAGTCATTTGATTAAGAAAAACACTTTTCTCAGTCTAACCCTTCTAGAATTTTATTATGATTTTTGTATTGTGATTTTTTTCTGTTCCTTGAAAATGCAGTATTTACCTACTTTTTCTTGCAAAGACAGAAGGCATGTAAAACTTTTGAATCCCAAAGTATGCCACCACCTTGCCAAGTTATTCCCTAACTGAAATTAAGAAAAGTAAGAAAGTAAAGGATGACCCATTAATGTTCGCAAAACAAAGGAATCCCTGATTCACCAGTACAAAGACATTTAGGCAATAACCTTACACATATATCAAAGGCCATGCACATATGCCCGGATTTAATATTCAAAGTTTTCAATGTAAC
>NW_027187419.1:4078575-4156725 GCF_028583685.1 Petaurus breviceps papuanus | reverse complement strand
AAAATCAAACAAAAATATCCCCACAGAAACCCTATTATTAAAAAAAAAAATTGTGACAACTTACTTTTCACAATATGGGAGAAGTGATATGTCCACTGGCGTAGGGTAGAATCTCCCATGAGGTAAATGAGTTTTCCTTTCAAACAACTATTGATTACAGTCACATTACTTGGTTGAGTTAGTTTACAAAATGCTGGATTCCACCTTCCTTGCAAAGAATGACCCTGGGAATAGGGGACTTCATTCCGATCTGGCATTTCTGTCTCACTGTTTCAACATCTGATAAATTTAGTGCATTCAGAATTAGTCTATCAGAGCAATCTTCCTCACTATCAAAATTACCAAAATATTCAAGCAGAGTGATGTCATCTCTCACTAATCTCAGTACAATGGGTTCAAGCAATGGCCCAAGAATACTCATATTCATGCACCACCCAAAGGATAGCCTTAACAGCATTTCTAAGTTATTTTCAGGAATTTTAAGACTCCTATAAAATACCTTTTTAAAATAAAATGATGGCACTAATGTTATTTAAAAATATTCATTTTGAATTGTTTTCTAATAATGGATAGTGTTTTTCTCTACTCCATCTGTACTCCACCTAATCTCCCTTGTGACCCAGGCCATTAACACATCTGATGACTTTTAGGCTAGAAGATCAATATGGTTATGAAATATCACAAAGCTACTTGGGTCCCTGAGGATGGAACTGCTGAGACTGGCATCATTAGAATGGTATTTCAAAGAAGAGAGCTAACCCCATAAAAAATGGAATAAAACCCAATCCATTTTTGCTCTGTGTTTTAAAGAACCACCAAGCAGGGGCAGCCTTCAGCCTTGCCTTCTTTTTCCCTGTTCTCAGAGCACCAGGCACCACCAGGCACCACCAGGCGGTAAGATGGAAGAGTAGAATGACTGCTGACACTGCTTAGAGAAGCTGGGAGTCACCCACTACAATTTTCTAGTGAGATGGAGGGCCACTCAGACCTACCACCTACCTAGCCACTGAGTCCTGAAGTATTATAGACCTTACAATTTGCCCTGCCACTCCAGACTTTCAGGCCTCTAGGACCCTGCCATCTAATCTGTCCACACACAATGTGCCCCTGGGTCTCTCTTCCCCCCCCTTTGGACACTTGGGTATTCTAGGATTATCCATACACTCGACACCTGAAGTCTCTTAGACATATTCTTTCTCCCAATTAAAATGTGAAGTTCTTGAAAGCTAGGACTCCCTTTTCATTTCTGTGTGTATCCTTACCATTTACCAAAGGGCTTTGCATATATGAAAATGTTTCTGTTCATTCCAAACATGGATTAATTCCCTTTGTGGAAAGAAAAAGATGTGCCTTTCATGATATTTGGGTAGAAGTACATATCAGAAAACTAAAAACCATAGCAAACAAAAAGGAAAAAAAATAAAAACAAAATCAAAACTCCTTCATTTTTTTTATTCAGATGAATGCCAGGTAACTGGTATTGATGAGGAAAAGATACCATCAGATACTCTTCATGATGACTCTAATGACTTCTTCATATAAAAAAGTCAAGAAACACCAAAAATCACAGTGAAAATCATTTGGAAAGAAGAGGGTATAAAAACATGGACAAATCCAAGCCTTACAATCTAAGGAGAGAATCATCAACAGTTTTAGCACCAGGCTTCCTGATTCATGCTTTTGAATAACTTGAGACTGTATTCTCACTTGTCAATGAATCCTACCTATAAAAAGTTAATCTATCTGTTATCCAGACTTCAGAAGAAATGAAGACACAAAATGATTTGTTCTATTTATAAAAGGTCAATTACATTATAAAAATAAAAGATTGGAGCAACCTATTATTAGAGTTACCAAAAGCTCAGCAATGAAGAATATTTCATACTTTATAAGAAACTTTGTTTCATTATTTAAATTATTATATGATACAAAAACGGGAGTATGTTAAGGTAGAATCAGAGAAGAGTGCTCATATGGCTCTAATTGAAAGAAATAGCTCATGTTTATGTAATCTTTTGCAATTTGCCACTTGATACTCAGATCCTGGATAAGGCCTAAATTAAAAAAGAATTAAGAAAAAAATTAAGAAAGGAAATATTTGAAGATTAGTATCCACATACCCAGAAGCATCTTGTATACATTGGACTAACTCAAGACTGGACACAATTTCAACTAGTTCTCTACCCAATATTTTCAATCCAGTTCCATGAATATTTTGTTCATGGAAATAGAGTTAGTACTTTTATATTATGTATCACTTTTAAAATAGGATTGGCTTTACAAGGGTTTTTCCATGCTGGTCAGTTGGTTGATTCAAAAAACAAAAAATGCATTTCTGTTACATAATGTGAGTGAGATTACTACTTGTCATTGAAGCCCATGATGTAAGAATGCATTTCCAGAAAATTGCCAACTTCATCAACTCACAACTTGAGATGGCTCCACCAGAAATCTAAAAGGAAAACTATTTCTCAGCCTGATTCCATCATAGATGCCTTCAAATGGTACCTGAGCAGGATTACTGGTCAGATGGGAATAACTCCTGTACAGATTGAAAGGGGTCAAATGAACATGTACACACCCATGCATGTCTAATTAAGAAGAAAAACTAGTTGAAACAAGTTGAAAACCTTTCTTAGCATAGGATTTCTATTTTTTTCTTTTTTTGATTCCCAAGGAATCTGACATTTATCCCATTTCCTCTGATGTGCCCTAGGGGGAGTTACCTGGTCATGACAGTCAGATTACAGTTGAATGAGGGTGAGTGACTTTTATAGAGTTATTGAGCATGACCCACAAGAGAGCAGAGAAGAGCAGACTTACTGTTACACTGGGAGACCGTGATGGGTTCAAGGCCTCTCATAATTTCAACCCCTACATTGGACCTTGAAGAAAAACAACACAAGGTAATCTAACTTCAGCCTGGATGCAACATGCAGAACTACATAATAAAAACAAAAAGTCCCAATATTTTGTCCCTAAATTTCTGCAGTTTAGTTCTTTTCTCAACAGCCAGGTGATGCAGTAGATGGATTATGGAACCTGGAGTCAAGAAGACCTGAATGAAAATGAATCTTCAGACATTTACTAACTGTGTGACCCTGGGCAAGTCACCTCTCTGTGCCTCAGTTTCCTCAACTGTAAAATGGAGATAATAATATCACCTACCTCCTAGGTATGTGTGAGGCTCAAATGAGAGAATATTTGTAAAATAGTATATATCACAGTGCCCATGACATATTAGAAGTTTAATAAATGCTTTATTTTCTTCCTTCAATCCTGTGCTAGCTTTAGGCTAGAGAGGCTATGTGGTACAGAGGAAAAAGGAATTCAGTTTCTACCTCTGACATTTACCAGCTAAAGGACCATGGAAAAGTCACAGCCTCTCAGTGCCCCAGGAAAATCTCTAAGACCATAAAGGAGTTGCTGATATACAGATACGCATAGGTAGACAGAGAAGTCACAGGATTGGACAGGAAAACATTTTAACAAACCAAATGAACATTCACATTAACTGAAGTACTTTTTCAATCAAATGTTCTAGGTTGGCATTTCTGATTTTTCTCCCACCTCCCTTTTGGGATCCATATATTCTCGTTTGAATGAGCTTTTAACTGGCAATTCAATCTGTGGATTACTGTGAGCAAAAGTGGGGGGGAAAGGATATTCATAGAAATGAAGATTGTTAAAACTCATCTTATAAGTCACTATTAATGACAACTAGGTGATGCAGTGAATAAAGTGCCAATTATAGAGGAAGCAAGACCTGAATTCAAAACTAACCTCAGATTCTTATGTGCTCTGTGATATGGGGTAAGTCTTAAACTCTATGTGCCTCAGTTTTTTCATCTGTAAAATGGGAATAAAGCTAGCACTTACTGCCTAGATTTGTGGTTAGGATACAATGAAATATTTGTAATGCACTATATAAATATTCAATATTATTGTTGCATCCATCACCCTATATGATACAGGCTGCTTTACTTGGACTTCCCCTTTCATTGATTGAATTCAAACAAATGTAACATGGCTAATTTGGATGACCTAGGTAAAAGAGTCTTATGTGTATGAATATGATTCAACCCCAAATTCTTCTCACTAAACCCCACTGTGTATTTGAAAGTCTACTTACTTATGTAAAAGATTTTTCTCCTTTATACTAAGATAAGAAATTCCAGAATTCCTGGACTTCATATGTGTCAGGGCATCACAGGACACTTGTGGAGGCTTCACACAGTAGAAGGCTTCTTGGTCTCGGTGGTCCAGGTACTGGCACAGTTCAGCACTTGTGTTGAGAACCAGGCCACATTCACTGAAGACCTGAGAAGTGCCCTTGGCAAACCAGCCTGTGAAAATCAACTTATTATAGGCCTTTTTCCTTGCTCTCCAGAGGGCAGACACGCCTTCACTGGGGTGGATGAGCAGAAGAGACACAGAGACTTTACCTGCCCAGAATAAGGTAAAGCTGACAAGGTAGGTGCCATTGTTGAAATCTGTCACCTGTCCTGAAGCTCCTGCTTTCAGATCTGGGGAAGAGATCCTGGGTCTTAAGAAATCTCCTCCATATTGCTTTCTGTGCCCCAAGTAGTCTCTCACCTCCAGGAGAATATCTAGGTGATCCCCCGTGCAGTAGGTGGTCTTAGGATTGATGATTTTGGCCACACTGTGGACTGCACTTGTGGTGGTGTTGACATGAGAGAATGGTCTGTATGGGATCTGATGATCCAGCTGCTCTATGATTTCTTTAATTCTCAAATCCATCTCTGTGGGTTCTGTGGCAGTGCTGACTGGTGTTTCAGGGCAGGAAGACTTGTTGCAAGTGTCCAAGCAATGAGAAGAGGTCGAAAGAATGAAGACAGAAGGAAACTGGAGTAAAGAAAAATGACACATGGTGTGCATATTGCATAAAACACATTCCTGGTTTGTAACCACTGTTTCTTTTCAGTTTATATATATGAGATGAGATTAGATTTCAGAGCTGGAAGAAACACGTGGTTTTGTTTTGCTTTTTTTTGTTTTTTGTATTGCCATCTAAGGTGTGTCCAGCTTGTACCGGTGATTTAGAAATCCCTAGGAAGCAAATTGTATTTATATGTGAGAAATATGTATTGGATTTTTGAGTTGATTTATATGAAGTAGTCTCAGGTGAGGAAACTCCTTTTACCAATGAAAACTGAGAACTTCTCTGCAACTAATAGTATCAGAGTCACCTAAAACGTTGAGTGATTTAAGTGATTTGCCCAGGTTCACACCCCTAATGTATGTCAGATGTGGACTCGACCCAGGTCGTCTTGGCTTTGAGGATGGCTCTGTATTCACTAAGCCACTTTGCCTCTCCTATATATATTAATATATATGCAAATGTGTAGTTATATATTTATCTATACATGTATACACATGTATAGATACTTCTTTTGAAGATAAATTGTTCCCAGGATTTTTGTACACTTTTCTTTCTTTGTGTTTTGAATTCCTTTTTTACATTTGTTTGTGATTATTATGTTCTTATAAATACATTTTCAAGAGAGAAGAGTAAATGATTCTTGAAAATACAGATAAAAGTCAATAATAAATAGCAATCAATGGGTGGCTAGGTGGCACAGGGAGTAAGAGTGCCGGCCCGGCGTCGGGAGACCCGGGATTGGTTCCGGCCTCAGATACTTGGCATCCACACAAAATAACTGGCCGTGTAACCTTGAGCAAGTTACTTAACCCCAATTGCTTTTAAAAAAATTAATTAATAGCAATCAGTTATAAGAACAGAGAGACAATGTTCTGCAGTATGCATCCCACTGGTTACACAAGCAACCACCTGTGCTTACCCATGGAACTAGACATGTGAAAAAAACCAATAGACAATCAATAAATAAAATAATAAATATTTGAATTGGTAAGAGACAAAGTATATTCCAAAGGTGAAGATAGGTCATATCCTGATATGGTCTGGATCCAGTTCAAACTGGCTCTGGAGTAGTCCTGCCAAGAAATGATATAGTTGTACCTATGGACAATCCCAGGATTCCCTCTGGTCAGAAGTTAATCAAATGTGATATTTTTTCTTATCAAGAAATTAGTTTAGAATTTGGTATATGGAGTTTGTAATAGTATTAAGCTCTTCCAGATATATCCTAGAAGTTTGTATTGGGCATGAGGCAAACAAAAAAACTGCTCAAATTCCTTGGTTTCTTGCAGAGCTGTGGACAAAATTGAAGGACTGAATCACTGGCCAATATTGGGGCTAGGGTAGGGATTTTGAGTTATTTGTTTAGGTAAACTGTGCAAGCTGTGGCAGTTATTTTGATTTGTCTTGAGGTAATTGTCAATACTAAAAGAGAAAACAATGCCTACCTTTGAGAAGTTTTCTGAAGCCATCAAAATGATATAGGCAGCTAACACCAAGATCAGAAACAGCAGTATTTTACAAGTAGTCACAGAAGAAGCCATGGTATGTCCTATGAGAGATGATCAGGAGAGAAGGAAGGACCCCAAGGGGGAAGAATATCCTTTCGTTCTCATTCACCCTCATTTTCAGGTGTCCTGCCATGTCCTGGGCTCCATTTCTTCACAGCTGCTTAGAGTCCTTCTTGGCTGCTGGCTCTTTGGCCTTAGTTTTCAAAGTTCCTCCTCTTGGTTTTAAATCTTCTTTACACTATGACTAATATGAATATTAAAAAAATGTCCTTTCAGTTTCATTTGCCTAACAGAGAACAAAGTACGGGACACATTGAACAAATGAATACAGAAGCTCAAGCCTGAGATTTCTTTCTCTCTCTTTTTTTATTTTTTAGTTTACATCATTTATTTCCACAAGATTTTCAGTTACAAATTTTCTCCCCATTTCTCCCCTACCCACCACCCCGAAACAGCAATCCCACTGAATATCCCCTCCCCAATCTGTTCTCTCCCATAATTTTCCCCATCCCCCTTCTGACTTTCCAGTAGGGCACAGTGGATCTCTGTGCCCCAGTGCCTGTATATCTTATTTCCCAGTTACATGTAAAATAATAATTATATATATTTTAAACATTTTATTTTAAAACTTTGAATTCTAGATTCTTTTCCTTCCTCCCTCCTCACCCACCCTGGGAAGATAAGCAATTCAATATAGGTTGTACATGTACTATGCAAAACATTTCCATAGTAGATATATTGTGAAAGACTGACTATATTTCCCTCCATTCTATCCCACCCCAGACTTGTTCTACTTTCTACTTTGCTCCTGTCCCTTTTCAAAAGTGAGTGCTTCCAACTTCCCTCCCCCCGAGCCTGCCCTGCCTTCCATCATCCCCCCTCTCTTTCCTTCCCCCTACTCTCCTGTAGGGTGAGATACCCTATTTAGAGTGTATGTCATTCTTTTCCTTAGCCAAATTCAATGAGAATAAAGTTGTCTCATTCCCTTTTGCCTTCCTGTTCTTCCCCTCCATTGTAACAGTTTTTCCTTGCCTCTTCTATATGAGATAATTTACCCCATTTTCTCTCTCTCCCCATTTTCTCTCATTATATTCCTCTCTCACCTCTTAATTTCACCTTTTCAGTATCATCCCTTCCCATTTAATTGGTCTTGTGACCTCCATCTATGTATACCTGTACAAATATATGTGCACACTCACACATGTATTCATATGAACATATATCCTCCTATATAGACATATATGTATATAAATATATATACACATATGTAAAATTATATTCCCTTCAACTATTCTCATACTGACAAAAGTTTCATAAGTTACAATTATCATTTTTCCATGTTGGAATGTAAATAGTTCAACTTTGATAAATTCCTTATGATTTCTTTTCCCTGTTTACCTTCTCGTGCTTCTCTTGTTTCTTGTATCTGAATGTCTAATTTTCTATTCAACTCTGGATTTTTCATCAAGAATGCTTGAAATTCCTCTATTCCATTGAATAATCATATTTTTTCCTGAAATATGATATTCAGTTTTGCTGGGTAGGTGATTCTTGGTTTTAATCCCAGCTGTTTTGACCTCCAGAATATCATATTCCAAGCCCTTCCATCCCTCAGTGTAAAAGCTACCAGATCCTATGTTATCCTTATTGTGTTTCCACAATATTCAAATTGTTTCTTCCTGACTGCTTATAATATTTTCTCCTTGATCTGGGAATTCTAGAACCTGACTATTATGTTCATAAGAGTTTTCTTTTGGGGATCTTTTTCAGGGGGTGATCAGTGGATTCTTTCAACCTCTATTTTGCCCTCTGGTTCTGAAACATCAGGGCATTTTTCCTTGAGAATTTCTTGAAGAATGATTTCTAGGTTCTTTTTTTGATCTTGTCTTTCAGGTCGTCCAATAATTTTTAAATTATCTGTCCTGGATCTATTTTCCAGGTCAGTGGTTTTTCCAATGGGATATTTTTTTTGTATCTGTTTAATAGTATCTTGATTTCTCATAAAGTCACTAGCTTCCATTTGCTCCAATCTAATTCTGAAGGAATGATTGTCTTCAGTGAGCTTTTGAGATTCTTTTTCCATCTGGCAAATTTGGCTTTAAGGTATTCTTCTCCTCATTGACTTTTTGAGCCTCTTTTGCCATTTGAGTTAGTCTATTTTTAAGGTGTTATTTTCTTCAGTCAGATTGTTAACTCTCCTTTTATAATTTTCTTGCATCATTCTCATTTCTCTCCTCAATATTTCCTCCACTTCTCTTATTTGGTTTTCAAAATCCTTCTTAAGGCCTACTATGGCCTGTAAGCAGCTTATTCTTTTCTTAGAAGCTTCTGGTGCAGAAGTTCTGACTTCTCTGTTTTCTTCCTGTTCCATGCTTTGATTCTTTTTGTCCCCAAAATAGGAGTGTAATATCAGATTGCTGTGCTTCCTTTGCTTGCTCATGTTGACACTCAATTGCTTGAGTTTTGCGCTTTTTGCCACAATAGAACTCTGCTACCAGAGAGGGGAGCGTTGTCCCAATAGCTGGAGTTTCATAGTTGCTGGAGCTATTATTTGGGTGCCTTCTCTGAAGCCCCCACTCACTCTGGCACACTGGTCATGCACCCCAGGACCTCCACCTTGGACTGCAATCCAGATCCAAGCAGGTTAAAGCAAGAGTGATTACCCCTCATACTGGTCACTTGGTCCCCCTACAATCTTCAGGCCATGAGCTCCAAAGCAGCCACATGGTGGTGGCTGCATGGCCACTTCCTCTCTGCCACTTCTCCCTCCAGAAGATAAAGGCTGGACCACACTCCCAAACTTCTGATTCCCAAAGTCCACACTGCACTGATCTCTGACTTTGTCCTTAGCATCTATGGGTTTATAATTCTGGAAACTGCCACGGCTGCTCGTGATCTATAGTCCCTCCAGCTAGGGTCTGGTCAGGCAACCATGGGACTAAAACCTTGGGCTCATGAGGGGCTGGGCTAGGTTCCCCAATGCTGGGCTGGCCACTTCCTGCCAGCCTGTCAGACTGTCTTCATTGGGAAGTTAGCTTCTCTCTGTCATTTTGTGGGTTCTGTATCTCCAAAGTTTGTTTAGAGTCATTTTTTATATGAAGTGAAGCCAGAGATTTTATCTACATGAATAGAACTATTTATCTGTTCATTCCTCTTCCTAATGGCTAGCCCTCCTTTTCCAGAATGCCTTAGGTATGCTTTTGCACATAAATCTTCACTGATAATATTTTGTGGGCAATTAATTCCCACAAACTGGAAACAGGTTCTCTTCTGAGGATTTAAGCACCACACGTGATATTCCCAGGCAACTAGTCCTAGCCAGAACTTGTAGGCTGCTTCTGATAGTTCCATCAATAAAAATCTGTTGGGTTTTATACCTTTGTATCCAAAAGAAAATGTGGAAGTTGAACATAGGTTACGCAAACCCTAGTTATTTCAGTTTGGGTAGGTCTAGATAAGCATATGGGTTAGCAGAATTCTGTGTGAGTCAGAGGCTGCAACTAATAGACTGTTTAGCCATTCTGTCTCTAAACATATGTGGCTTCCTTCTTCAGAAAAAAAGGGGGAAATCTGGGGCAGCTAGGTGGTGCAGTGAATAGAGTACCAACTGTGGAATCAGGAGACCTGAGTTCATATCTGGCCTCAAACACTTAACACTTATTAGCTGTGTTCCTTTGGGCAAGTCACTTAACCCCAATTTTCCTGCTTTCCCTCCTCCCACAAAAAAGCAAACAAAAAAAGGGGAGGCAAATCTAATCAGGCTGCAACAGAATTTGAGTTGGTTAGAGCCTTTAAAGTTAACTGGGTTAAAGTCTACTGGGTCTAATTCACTTTGTAATTAATGAACAGAAAATATAATAAGGTCTATAACCCTTCAATCCTTCTCACATGTTTCTGAGCAAAGCTGGAAAAAAATAACAAAACTGTTGACTGAATATGCTATAAATTTATGCTATTTAATGTCACATGGGATGTTATTATGGCAAAGCAGTTCTTCAATGAATTCCCTATCCTACTCACCACAGCAGCTTTTCCACAGCTTTCCATCCCTCCTGAAAAGTGACAACTTCGCTTTTCCCTACCATGTCATCTGAGAACCTTGCCTCATTTTTCACTGAAAAAACTTGAGTCCATTCACCTGTTATCTTCCTCATCATTTCACACCATTCTGATGCCGTCAGCCACTTCCTCATCCTTCATTCCTGTCTGACATTAAGAGGTAGTCTTTCTCTTAGCCAAGACAAACCCCTCTATATGTACAATGGATGCCATTCCACTCCATCTTCTCTAGTAGATTGCCTCTTCAGTCTTGATGACTGTCACTAATCTCCAATCTCTCCTTGTCTATTGCCTGCTTCCCAACTGCTTGCAAATAGGCCAGTGACTTCCCCAACTTCCAAAACCCTTTACTTGATCTATCCATCTATGCTAGCTATCATCCTAAATTTCTCCTTCATTTTGTGGCTAAACTCCTCTTCCCATCTCATCATTCAATTGAAACTTCTTTCTCCAAAGTTATCAATGAAGTCTTAATTTTCAGGTTTAATGGACTTTTCTCCATCCTCATTCCTCTTGACCTCCCTGTAGCCTTTGACACTGCCAGTCATCCTCTTCCCTTCCTCTCTTGGTTTTCCCAACCCTGTTTTCTTCTGGCTCTCCTACTTCCTGTCTGACCACTCCTCAGTCTCCTTTGCTGGACCTTCATCCAGGTCACACCCACCAAGCAGTTCTGTCTTGGGTCATCTTCTCTTCAGTCTTTTTATTATTTCCCAGGAATTTCAATGGCTTCCATGGCTTTAATCATCATCTGTCAGCAGATGATTCTCAGGTGTCTTTATATCCAACCTCAACTTTTCTGCTGATTTACCTACGGAACATCTCAAACTGGATGTCCCATAGACATTACAAAGTCAGCATGTCCAAAGTGGAATTTATAATCTCTCCCAAACCCTCCTGTCTTCCTGCCTTCCCATTTCTGTTGAGGTACAACCATCCTTCCAATCTCCCATCACAGGCTAGATGTCATCTTTGACTTCTCACTGTCTCTCATTTACCATATCCAATTTGTTGCCAAGTCCTGTTGTTTTTATCTTTGTAACACCTTTTGTATATTTTCTCTTCTCTGTTCTGTCATACTGACTCCTCCTGCCATGGAATAGACCCTCATCATCTCCTTTCTAGACAAATGAATAGCTTGCTGTGCTTTTTCTCCCTGCCACAAGTCTTTCCCCACTCCACTCCATTATCCACTAAGCCAGGGGTGGGGAACCTGTGGTCTTGAGAAAACATGTGGCCCTCTCTGTATTCAAGTGCAATCCTTTGACTGAATCCAAATTTTACAGAGGAGTTCCCCTTCATAGAAGGCTCTGTAAAACTTGGAGTCAGTCAAAGGGTTTGCCTTGAGGACCTAGAAGGCTACATGGCTACAAGTGATCTCAAGGCCACAGGTTCCCTACCCCTGCACTAAGTTGTCAAAATGATCGTGTCCCCCTCCTTCTTCCAACTCATCAAATAACTGTGTTTCTCTTTCACCTTTAGGACAAATATAACGTGCTCAGTTTGGTCTTCAAAGCCTTTTATAACTTGACCCCTTCCTTATTTCTAGTTTTCTTCCATCTCATTCCCCTCTACACTCTCTGTGATCCAGTGACTCTGGACAAGTTGCTTTTCCTCCAGATGCCAATTCATCTCTCACCTCAAACATTTTCATTGTCAGACCTCTATGTCTAGAACAGTCTCCTTTGTCATCTCTGCTTCCTGGTTTCCCTGGATTCCTTTAAGTATCACATAAAGTCTCATTTTCTGAATGAAGCTTTTCCCAGTCCTCCTTAGTATTCCTGCCTTCTTTCTGAGATTACCTCTAATTTATCTTCTAACTATGCTTGTACACAGTTGTTTGTACATTATCTCTCCCTCTGAAGAGTGAGCTCCTTGAGAGCAGGGACTGTCTTTTTTAATCCTTTCTCTGTATCACTAGCACTCAAGAAAGTAACCAGTACATTGTTGTTGTGGTTTAGTTGTTTTCAGTTATGTCTGACTTTTCACGGCCCATTTGGGATTTTCTCAGCAATGACACTGTAGTGGTTTGCCATTTCCTTCTCCAACTCAGTTCATTTTACAGATGGGGAAATTGAGGCAAACAGGGTGAAGTGACTTTCCCAGGGTCACACAGCCAGTATGTGTCAGAGGCCAGCTTTGAAAATAGGAAGATGACCCTTCCTGACTTCAGGCTTGGCACTCTCTCTGATGCACCACCTCTCTTCCTTATTGGCACATAAGTGCTTAATAAATGTTTGTCAATAGACTTACTGACTTTTCTTCGGCCTCTGTTTGTATTGCTGTTGCTCAATCCAATGCCTGGCAGATGGTGCTTGATAAATATTTATTGACTTGCTTTGACTCTGACAGTGTTCCATGGTCTCTTTGATTCAATAAATCAGAATGCTTTGATATATTACATATTTTAAACAATCAATAAGTCTTTATGAAATGCCTACTGTGTGTCAGGTCCTCTGCTGGACTCTAGGGATGCAACACAATTAATGAAACACTCCTTGTAAATTTATATTCTAATGGAGACAAGTACATAAATAAATATAAACAGAATAAATACAAATGAATACTAAATAATTAACCTCAGGATAGGTTGTGAAGGAAGGCATTAGCAATTGGGTGGGGCAGGACAAGCATCATGTAGAAAGAAGGTGGTGCCTGAAGGTGGAGATGAGGAGGGAGAGCATTCCAGGTATAGGGAATTGCCAGCACAAAACCACAGAGTACAGAGACAGAGAGTCACATGTAAGGAACAGAGAAAGGTCACGTTTGGCTGGATTTATCCTGAAGGAAGGAGACAGAGAAGCCAAGATCAGGGAACAGGAGAAAACCCCTGAAATCAAGCTTCTGCATCTGTCTCTATAGGGCCAAATACTTGCCAGTGTTGTCCCTATGCTGGAAATGCATGAGAGAGCTCTTTATTTGCACCCAAAAAAGAGTTTTCTGAGTATTTCTTTGGGACCTCAGACTCCTGGCTTTGTCTGTGCTGTACAGAATGCTTTATTTAAGGATAAAGAGTGAAGAGGTAGGATTATTACCATGCCACCTGTGCTCCAATTAGTAGTTCTGATGGCCACATTTGCTGTTTCCTCAATGGAGTTTCTTTCATTTTGAAATAACAGAAATGTATTGGTATTCAAGGTGTGTGATTAAAGACATAGTTCTTGTCCTTTGGGACCTTACAATCTACTTGGGGAAATGAGTCTGCTACAAGGAGTAGTTGGAGAATGTTATGAGACAATGTATAAAAAAGTACCAAAATAAGTTATACAAACACTAATCAGACACATAACATGTGTATATGAATGTAAATTATTCAATTCACTTCTATTTATTTCTCTTCCCACGTGGCAGCCTATTGTTGGCTACATGTGGTTGTGTCCTATTCAATTTGCTATTCAAGAGGATATTTACTTCATTTAATGTGTGACTTTACTTTTCCCTTTGACATCAGCACTGAAGTCCATGGATTTGGGAAACTCTGTCATCAAATTGTGGACTTGGAAAGGAACATCTAGCTTCAGTGGCAAAGACATGGCTACCCTTTGGTTGGCTTACATAGCTATTCAGCAAAAGAGAAGGAGTACTTTGCCCTTTTCGTTGACGGAATAGCAGGGGAGAGAAACACCATTACTGTGTTTCCTCTGGGCCAGCACTTTAGACTCTTCCCCACTGACATCTTTATCCAAATGGCCATTCATGTTCATAAGGTTGTTGGATGCTTGTGTCTGAGAAGCCCAGAAACCAAAGTGATCCTTAGGGGTAAAAAAAGCAGGGGAATTAATAATGATCCTGAGGGAGTTAGTGACTTTCATGGCTATATTCAGTCTCTGGTTTTGAAAGACATCTACCAGGATGTCAACTTGGGTATCATTGATGCCTGGGACATAACCATTGCCTATGGCACTAATGATGTCCATGCACCTGATTATGTGATTGGGAATCAGATTAACATGTTATTAAACTATATTTGTTAGGGAAGATGGATCCTGCCAAATGCCAGTTGTCCATGAACAACAGATTGTCAGTACTGTGGAGTCAGTAATATAATGTGAAACCTACCAGTATCCTGCCTCTTTGGAAGATGCTTAAAATCAGTCATTTCCAAATGAAAAGAAGAACAGTAAAATATTAAAAATTTGGACCTACGCCTATCTAAATACAGTCATATTCTTCTTCACAATAAAAAACTCCAAAGCTTCAGTGACTATCACTTGACAAATAATTATAGTAGATTATAAGCTTCTCGAAAGCAGGGAGTATTTCATATTATCTGTTATAGATCTTGAAGTAACTTTCACAATGTTTTCTACATGGTGGGTACTTACATGTAATTTGTTAATAATTGTAATCATAATTAACCTGTGTGATAAGTCTGAAGGCTAGATTTTTTTGGATAATTATCTATAGTTTTATCTTGTTAAATAAAATTCACCCTCTTCCAACTGTGATTGAAAGCTTCTTGGAATAGGAAAACTAACTAGAAACCACACAGAAAACCCAGTTGAATCATGCTCATTTGTCTCAGGAAATACTTTGGGCTGAACTGTATTTATATACCTAAATAAAGGAGGAGCAGGAAGGTTGATGTTAGGGGAGAAAGGTGGTTTAAAAAAAGAAAGGAGATAGTTTAAAAAAAATGATGAGACAAAGAATGGAAGGAAATTAATGCAAAGTCTCAAAGAAGCAGAAAGCAAGTGGGGCTGCAGAGGAGACCAGAAGAATATGGAAAGTGGTCGATGGGGGAAAAAGACTGAAGAAAATATAAGAAAACATTGTGAAAGATCCTATGAAAATAAACTGTATGACAATGGAGGTTGTGACCCTTTTACTGACCCAGTTGTTGCAGGTCTGGATCTTGAGTAAATATGGGAATTTAATGACCCCATGGACAAATATTTCATATTTCTTGGCTCATTTCTTTGGCCTAGTCAATCTTAGCAGTTGAGACAGAATTGTGGAGGTTTTAGAGTTCTATAGATAAATCTAAAACCCTCATTAGCCAATTTCTTCAAAATCCCCTGTCACCAAGCAATTCTTCACAATTTCCCAACACATTTGTTAGCAAAATAGGCTAAATTAGGGTCCTCCTCTTTTACTTATCCCAGCAAAAAAACCTAAACAGTGTTTTGTTCCCAGAGTGAATGGCAAGTTCTTCTCTTCCTAGTTTGGGTACTAAGCCATATGCTAAAAAAAAAAAGCAAGACAAAACAACCCAGGCCCTCACAGAAAAGGTGGCAGCATAGACTCAGAGCTTCAAGGGATTGTAGAGTCACCTTCTCCATCCAGTTTACTTTACAGATGAAGAAATCTGTGCCCGAGGAGGTTAAAAGATCTGCTGAAAGGTCACACAGTAATAACCTTTGTGTCAGGATTCAGGGCTCAGTCCTCTAAGGCTCCCTCTATTTTTTCCCCACCATATGTACCATCTTAATCTCAGAGCCAACTAGGCAGAGCTAGTCCTCTATGATGTTTTCTTTACTCTTTCACTAGTAGACCACAGTCCAGGGCTGTTGGAGAAGCAACACTACTTCCTTTCTCCCACTACCACTGGTCCCTTTGTACTAGGGTCTTTTCTTTATTTGATTTTTAAGGGCTTTGCATTTCTGAGCTGTTGGGAGGAGGTCCTATTAGTGAAAGAGTAAGAAAACTTCAGGCAGGTTGCATCTAGCGTGCTTCCCGACATAAGCCATTTGTGTGCAATTAATATCCTTTGCCCTGTTCCTCTTTGCCTCGGCATGCCTGAGTGCGTGTGCCTGTGGCAGTGAAGGAGGCAGCTAGAAGGTTTAGTAGCAAGGAAAATAATGTTGCATATTAGAGGTGTATGAGCCAGGGAAGAAAGGGCAAGGACAAGGAAAGTAAAAGGGCAGCGTCATTAGGGTGCCAATATGTGTTCTGTCCCTTCTGCCATCCCTTTTAGACAGGACTAAGAAGCCTGGGCTGACCCTACCCTGCAGGGACCTGGATTCCCTGAAGTTTTTGATGTCAAGGAGGATATTAAACAGAAAAAGTAGCAGTGATAGGAGTTGGTTAGGACCTAAGGTGCCTAGACAGATGGGATCAGAGCTTAGGGGCTAACACTGTGGCCTCTGCAGTAGGAGGGATGAAGTTTGAATCCAACTACTTGAAATATCAATCAAATTAATTATTCATGGTCATTAATAACAATTACTCTTTTAAACTTCAGTGTTCACTGGGCTTGAATAAAAACATTTTGGTCTTCTTGGAACATGTCTTTAGTTTTAAATTTCTTTTCTTTTTATGGTTATGGTAAAAAGAACCAAATAGAGTTTTTCATGTCCTGTGGTGGACTAAGTTTTTGCTTGGGTATGATTGGAGTTCTTTTAAACTCAGTATGAAAAAAAGATTGTGGGGAGTCTCCCGTTGGTTGGGGACATGAGCCTTGAGTCTTACTGGATAAATCCATATGTACTGCATCCCAAGAAAAAGAGAAGAAAGCTGCCACCCACCAAACAGGATGGTTCCAAGGTAAAATGGTAGCCAGGTTTTTTAGTGTAACAGGAGAGAGGCCTTTAGGGCCCAGTCCTTCACACATGTGCCTCCTGCTCTTGGCCAGCCAAGTGCTAACCCATAACTAAGATGGGAGGAACCTGCTTCCAGGAGTCCATGACGGTGCATCATAAAGTACCTTGCCCTTTCATTTCAGAGCGTGTACAACTCTTCTGTAAATGTTTCCAGCCTCTTACTATGTGGTGAAGAACAGTTTTTTAACTGGCTGTTAAGACAGAACTGAGTATGAGTCTGAAAGTCCCCAAAAAAGAACTCATCCTGTCTCTTTCCAAGTGATGATAGCCAAAAAAAGCTGCTGTAAGGCTCTGAGTAGGGAGAGAGGCAGCACCAGCAGCATTCTTTCCCCACCACGACTGATGCCTGGCTGTGAACATATAATGCTCCACCAGCCTTTTTATGTTCTTTCTTTCCTCCTCTAAGGTGAGTGAATGAATATGAAGACAAAGTCAAGCAGACTATGATGGGGAGGCAGCTAGGTAGTGCAGCAGATACACTGCTGGGCTTGGATTCAGAAAGAATTGAATTAAAATCTGACCTGAGACATTGACTAGTTGTGTGACCTTAGGCAAGTCATTGTTTGTCTCTGTTTCTCCAACTGTGAAATGGGGATAATAATAACACTTAATTTTTTCTATAATTTAGGGGGCTGTTGTGAGGATCAAATGAGATGAAATTTGTAAAGTACTTCATAGAGTGCCTGGAACATAGTTTTGTTGCTGTTGTTCAGTGGTGTCCAGCTCTTCATGAGGCTTTCTTGGCAAAAATCCTGGAAAGCTTTGCCATTTCCTTCTCTAGCTTATTTACAGATAAGGAAAGCAAGGCAAACAGGGTTAAATGACTTGCCCTGGGTCACACAGCTAGTGAGTATCTGAGGCTGGATTTAAATCCAGGCAGATGAGTCTTCCTGATTCTAAGCCCAATGCTCTATCTGATGGGGTACAGGCTCTGGGAAATCCCTTGAACTCTGATGGAATCTCCCTACTAGATGAGGCATTTGTCTGAGGCCATAAGCCTTTCGTTATAACTAGACCCAAATCTGTTACCCTTAACCTTAGGTTAGCCCTCCATTGTTCAGCTACTTCCTACCCTTGATCCTATCAAAATATCTATACCCAAATCTGTGACCCTTAAATTAGCCTAGTCCTGCATTGTCTATCATCTTCAGGTAGCCTTCAGCTATTTTCAACCCTTAATCCCATTCCTGGAGTCTGACCTCAAGATCCTCCTTAGACTCCTCCTCAAGACCCTCCCCCAAACTCCTCCTCTAGACCACCCCTAGATCCCTCCCACAAACTTTCTGTAAACAAGCTCCATCTTGCCTTCATGAAGGGGCTGAGAGTAACCTCTGTATCAGATTATTCTGGCCCTCTTCTCTAATTCAAGCTTCACAGATACCTGAGCTCCTTAAGAGTCTATCCATTATGGTGAATCTCTAATAAACTTTGCTTTAGTTTGGTTGAGAGAAGACTTGAGTTGAATTCATTCAGCAGGACCTGGGGTGTTGTTATTTTGGAGTCTTGAGCACCCTTAAACCTCACCATATCTACTAAGCCACCAAGCTATCCCTCTGGCACATTGTAGGCACTATATAAATGCTTGCTGTTATTATTATGAGTTTTGAAAGGTCAGGGGAACCACCAGAGGTCCAGTGATAGGGGCTCAAGCCTGTGATTGCCATGGACATCAAAGCTGAGCCAAGTGAGGAGTCAGGGCAGCCTTGGATGGGTGCCCCTGTCCAGCAAAAGAACCTTACCCAGTAGCTGTGACTTCATGCCCTGTGGTGAAGGCAGTGAATTGTGTAGTGGCTATGTTATATGGGGAAGTGACTTGGGTGGGGGCAAATATCATTCTGAGTTCCTGGCTTTATCAGATTGCCAATGAGTTCTGTGATAAACAATTAAGAACCTTTGAACTCTCCTGTGATAGTACCAACTGTTAGCCTTTACAAACGAATTTGGTTAGATAATTTTGGTTAAATTTACAGCTTATCTCAGGGGTGGGGAAACTGTGGCCTTGAGGCTACATGTGCCCTCCTAGATCCTTGGTTGGGACCTTTCTACTGTGAGAAATGCTGGCGGTTTGGTTTCCACAGTTTCTATAGGAAATATGGGTGTTTACATGCAGGAAGGCATAAAATCTGTAAACAGGGGCCTGAGCTAGGCTGACTTAGACCAGTTTGGGGATGGTCACTGACTTTTCATTAACATTCATGCTTACTGGGCAGGTTGGGAGAGTTGTAACCCAGAAGAGCTGGAGCCAATCCCAGCTCTAAAAGGAGGAATTGCAGGAAAGTTAAATGAAACACAATAGAAAGGGCTTGCCTTTATCTGATCCTTTGTAGTCTCTTTGGGGAGGCTACCCATGTATTCATTACAGAATAAATGTAAAATAAAGATCATGAAACTTCCTGGGTCCTCAACAAGTGTGTTTTATTCCCTAGACAGAGCAAACAGATTTTCATTTACACTACTGGGTCCAATTTTCACAGAACAAATCCTTTTATTAAGAACATTTGTTCTGGGAAGTTTGGATTCAGTCAAAGGCTCTCTCTCTCACACACACACACACACACACACACACACACACAGACATACACACACACACAGAGGGGGTCCTAGAAGTCCACATACTGCCTTGAAGCTATATGTTCCCACCCCTTATTTATCCCATTCTACCTCTCCCTTTCTCTTTCTCCCACTCTCACACCTCTTAATTTTGGCTTTTAGATTTCATTTCTTCATATTCAACTCAATCCTCTGCCCTCTGTCTATATCTATATCTCTGTCTGTCTATCTATCTATCTATCTATCTATCTATCTATCTATCTATCTATCTATCTATCTATCCCTTCTGCTAGAATGCACTTCTGTCTCACTTTGGGGCAACAGTCTTTCAAGTTGTCTTGGACTGGAAATTTGTATCACTCTGTCTTTTGGTGGGTTCTGCTGCTCTAGAATTTGTTTAGAGTCATTTTTGCAGGCATTTGGAGGGCTTCTGGGGAAAGCTCAGGTGAGTCCATGTCTTTGCTTGACTCTGCTTTCTTAGCTTACCCTTTGTTCTGACCAACTCATTTTCAGTTCAGTCCCAGAGAATTTTGGTGTATCTGAGAATATCTAGCCCTCACTTAGATAGTTATTTGTAACAGAAGGCTTTGATCTCCACTCAGAATAAAGTTAAGAAAAGGAAAAACGTCATTCAGCCTGGGGTTACACTGCCTGGCTGTGATTAGATGCAGGAGTAAGTGACTATTAGCATTGTGCCCTAGCCAGCCATTTACACCTCAGAAATCTGCAAGTGCTACAAATTGTTGATAGTCGGACCAGAGGAGTCAAAAGTGTCCTTTTACTCTGGAACTACATTAAAATGTAATTGAAAAATATATGACAAAATAAATGAAAAATACAGTAGAATATAGATAATATTAACATGTGGTTTTCTAAGTCAATATGCAGGTCACAGGGATCTTTAGGTGTTATTTAGTGACTCCTCTTTCTATTTGAGTTTAACACAACTAGTCTAGACTTAAGAAAGTGAAGGAGGAAATGCTAAAAATGCAGATTCAGTTTAAAGGTGTGTCATGGGCATAGGTCACACCTCACCCAGAACCAGTTGTTAAATGTCCAAAGCACACCACAGCCAACATAATCTGAGATTGCAGGATGACCCTGAGAAGATAACCCTCAGCATGCCAGCAGCATGGAGCAAAGCCCAACAGAGTTGTCCAGAACACAATGCAGGACTAACAGAGGCATAAATCCAGCAGAGACACTGAGAAGAGCAGACTGGCCACAGTAATGATCACCAGCCCAGATGAAATGACATGGGAACACTAGCAGAACTCAGTGGAGCTCAGGGCATTTGATCATCTGCCATGAAAATACTGAAAATAAATATTTGGGAAAAACAAACAAACACAAAAACCACGAAAATTGTTGCAACATGTGCACCAACAATGTTTACAGAGAATAAACAGGAAGAAAATTTTGATAACTCAATAGGACCCTCAAAAGGAAATTATCATATGTTTTGATACTTTGTGACTTTACTACAAATTGGGGAATAATTGAGGACAGTGAGAAACATGAAAATAATGGTTCAAAAAGCAGATAGATATGAGAGAGGCTGAAGACTTGTACATAATTCAGAAGATTCCTGTCTTTCCATCATTAGTCTTCCTTCCTTCCTTCCTTCCTTCCTTCCTTCCTTCCTTCCTTCCTTCCTTCCTTCCATCCTTCCTTCCTTTCTTCTCAAACTTG
Organism: Petaurus breviceps papuanus; assembly: GCF_028583685.1. NCBI lineage: Eukaryota > Metazoa > Chordata > Mammalia > Diprotodontia > Petauridae > Petaurus > Petaurus breviceps. The sequence continues at coordinate 4,135,474 of NW_027187419.1, read as the reverse complement.
AGATGTCAACTGTAGCTCCAATGTTAACTAGTTACTTTCCTCTTTTACCCATCACTCTGTTCTCTCTGTCTTTCTCTAGCTCCAAGTGTGGCAGCTTTGTGAGAAGAGAGTAGTCTGATGCTATAGATAGATTGGTGGTAGGCCCTGTAAGATTTAGCTGATTAGATATGTGGAGTTAGGGAAAATGAGGAGCTGAGGATAATGCTGAGGTTAGGAATGTGGTAGGCTGGAAGAATGTGGTGCTTTGACAGAAATAGGAAAATTTGGAAGACTAGCGGGATGCAGCGGAGAGAATTAATGAAATTTGGACATGTTGAATTTGCAGAGTCTCTAGGGCATTTGGTTTGAAATGTCCAGTATGTAATTGGTGATAGAACTGAAACTCAGGGAACAGAGTTTTCATCTCAGGGATGTTGTACAGAATATTTGTACTTCAGGAATTAGCTGATATAGTAATGGATTTTTTTAGTTTTCTTGCAGCTTTGTGAATCAGTGATTATCTGGTTGATTCAAGACCAACATTAATGGAATATTTTTGATCTGTATCTTCATCTTCCCCTGAGGAATAGACAGTCCTTATACTAGAAGGTTTATCCATACCTCTGGAAGTAGTGGATAAGCTAATGAATGTTACCAAGATGAATTATTTCAGGACAGTGAAATCTGAATATGTAATAAAGAGGCAAAAAAGGAAAGATTCAGAGAATATACACGTGGTGCTTTTTATTATAGTGGGTTTTATTAAGGTAGAGGGCAAAGAGGAAGCATTAAAATAGAAAACCAGGAGCCAGGTGTGATGGTCATGCACCAGTGTTTGTCACACCTGATAAGGCTAGTTTCCAGGTTTGTTCTTTTAGTCCCTTCAGCCCTTGGGTTCATAATTTCACTGAGACTTGCACACAAGGCTTTACTTCCTGAGTTCAGTGGACAATAAAAATTACTTAAGAGAATTCTCATTGTTTTAAAGGTTCTGTTTCACTGAAAAAGGTGGAGGATGCTCACTATATATGAGGAAGCTGGAAGGATAAACTGAATAATATCATTTCTCCTCTGTCAATATTCAAGACTTTGGGCTTCCTTCCCTCTCTCTTTTTCCAAATCACTACTTCCTCCCATCTCCAATGCAGATATAAATACAGTTCTTAGGAGAGTAAAATAGAGCTTTGTATAAATACATTGACATTTATGACACCAGTTCCACCGAATGTACTCTCATTGAACTTTGACTATCCCCATACACGACCCTTTGGCAAAACTATGAAACCATTTCAGTTCTACCTTCTGGCCCTGAGGAGAGCACACCTGAATGCAACAAGGAGAACTTTGCATCTAAACCAAATCTTCCTGATTCTAGGCCTGAACCTCTCCACTGCCCCACCCAGTTGAGGCAATGACACAGTAGTTAGGTCAAAGTGTTGGGATTTAGGAAGGATTTAGAGCATCTCTTACCTAGGTCATCAACTCCATCTCCTTTAACTACAAAAGTGGACTTTGTCACTGTAACTACCTTGGGCCTCAATAAACCATCTTTAGCCACACCAAGTGCATTATTTAACCCCTGCTCCACTCTCCATCTAAGAGTCTAGATACCTTGTTTTAATGGAAAAAAGTCCCAACATACTACATACGGAGGATAAAATAGAGATTGAAAGAATCCACTGATCATCTCCTGGAAGAGATCCCCATAATTAGAATGGTCAGGAATATTATCACCAAATTCCAGAAAGCTAAGGTTAAAGTGAAAACATTTCAAGCAGCCAGAAAAAAACCCTTTCAAATAACATGGATCCACAGCCAGAATGACAAAAGATTTAGCAGCTACTAGATTAATGGAGTGGAGGCCTTGGAACATGATATTCCATAAGGCAAAGGAGCCATGATTACAACCAAGAATAACTTACCTAGCAAAACTGAGTATAATCCTTCAGTGGAGAAAAATAGATATTTAATTAAATAAAAGAATGTTTAAGCATTCCTGATGAAAGATCAGGGATGAATGGAAAATTTGACTTTCAAATACAGGACTGAAGAGAAGTACAAAAAAAGTAAATATAAAAAAGAAATAATAAAGTACTGAATAAGAATAAACAGTTTATTTTCATATATGGGAAGATGATACATGTAAATTCTAATAACTTTGTTATTATGAAGACAGTAAGAAGTTTTCTTTTCATAAGGACTATTTTTGTTTTTGCTTCGTCTGGGATCATTATTACCACTGCTGACTTTTTTTCTTCAGCTGAAATATATTACATTCTGCTCCAGCCCTTTATTTTAACTCTGTATGTGTCTTTATATGTGAAGTGTATCTCTTGTAAACCACATATTATTGGATTCTGGTTTCTAATCCGTACTGCTGTCTGCTTTGTTTTTCTGGGTGAGCTCATTACACTTACGTTCACAGTTATGATTAACATGTATTTCCCTCCATCCCATTTTCTTCTATTTCTTTTTCTCTCTCTTTATCCTGTCCTTCCTCAAAAATCTGTTTTGCTTCTAACCACTGCCTCCCTTAGTCTACCCTCTATATTATTATCCCCTTCTGCCCCGTTCCACTTATACCCTTCCTTTCCTATTTCCCTATTAAGTAAGTTAGATTTCTATACACAGCTGAATGTCTGTATATATTCTTCCTCTTTGAACCAAATTCAATGGGAGTGCCACCCTCCATTGTAAAACTTTTCTTTGTGCCCTCTTTCATGTGAGAAAATTTCCTTCATTCTACCTCTACCTTCCCAGTATATATCTCATTTTCACCTCTTCATTATTTTTGGAGATTATTCTAACATAATCAACTTACACCCTTGCCCTCTGTCTATGTAAACTCCCTAAATTGTCCTAATTAATGATAGAGTCCTTAGGAATTTCATTTATCATCTTCTCTTATAGAAATATGAGCATTAACCTTATTGATTATTTGAATGATTACTTATGGTTACTCTTTCATGTTTACCTTTTTATGCTTCTCTTGAGTCTTGTGTTTGAATGTCAAATTTTCCATTCAGTTCTGGCTTTTTCATCAGGAATACTTGGGAGTCTTCTATTTCATTAAATATCCATTTTCCCTCAGAAAAATTATACTTGGTTTGCATGAGTAAGTTATTTTTGGTTGTCATCCTAGCTCCTCTGCCTTCCAGAACAGCATATTCTAAGCCCTCTGTTCCTTTAATGTGGAAGCTGCTAAATCTTATATGATCCTGACTATGACTCCAAAATATTTGAAATTTTTCTTTCTGGTTTTACTTGCAATATTTCCCTATTGACTTGGGAGCTCTGAAATTTGGCAATAATATTCCAAGGAGTTTTCATTTTGGGATAGCTTTCAGGAGGTGATCAGTGGATTCTTTCAATCTCTATTTTGCCCTCTGGATCTAAGTACTGTGAACAATTTTCCTTGATAATTGCTTGAAAAATTATGTTTAGGCCCTTTTTTATACTTATGGCTTTCAGGTAGTTTAACGATTCTCCATTATCTTTCCTCACTCTATTTTACAGGTCAGTTATTCTTTTGATGAGAAATTTATTTTTATTTTTTTGCTTTTTGTTTTTTGGAGGTGGAAGGTAGGACAATCAGGGTTAAGTGACTTGCCCAAGGTCACATGGCTAGTAAGTGTGATCAAGTGTCTGAGGCCGGATTTCAACTCATGTCCTCCTGACTTCAGGGCCAGTGTTCTAGTCACTGCTCCACCTATGCACCCCCCCTGATGAGAAATTTCACATTTTTTTCTATTTTTAAAATTTTTTCCTTTTAATTTTTCTTCATATCATATGGAGTCCTTAGCTTCCACTTGTCTAATTCTAATTTATGGAGAATTATTTCCTTCAGTAACATTTTATATCTCTTTTTGCACTTGTCCAGTTCAGTTTTTAAGGTGGTTATTTTGTTTAGCCAATTTTTGTTCCTCTTTTCCCAACCTGCTAATTATTTTTTCTTGTTCTGGTTTACATCATTTATCTCTATCAGATTTTGAGTTACAATTTTTTTCCCCATTTTTCCCCTACCCACCACCCAAAAGTAGCAGTCCCACAGGATATCCCTTCCTCCAATCTGCTCTCTCCCATATCTTCTCCCATACCCCCTTTGACTTTTCCAGTAGGGCATGGTGGATATCTATTCTCCAGTGCCTGTATATCTTATTTCCCAATTAAATGTAAAACAGTATTAATAATCCCAGCTCCTTTGCACTCTGGAATATCATATTCCAAGCCCTTCGATCCCTCAGTGTAGAAGCTGCCATAAACTGTGTTATCCTGATTGTGTTTCCACAATATTGAAATTGTTTCTTCCTGGCTGCTCATAATATTCTTTCCTTGATCTGGGAATTTTGGAACTTGGCTATAATGCTCCTAGGAGTTTTCTTTTTCCTATCTTTTTCAGGAGGTGATCAGTGGATTCTTTCAACCTCTATTTTGGCCTCTGGTTCTAAAACATCAGGGCAGTTTTCCTTGAGAATTTCTTGGAGTATGATTTCTAGGTTCTTTCTTTGATCATGGCTTTCAGGTAGTCCAATAATTTTTAAGTTATGTGTCCTAGATCTATTTTCCACATCAGTGTTTTTTCCAATGAGATATTTCACATTTCCTTCTATTCTTCATTTGTTTGGATCTGTAACAGCATCTTGATTTCTCACAGTGTCATTAGCTTCCATTCCAAGGTGCATCAGCCTTTATCCCTTGGAAAGAGAAGCTGCTGAGGGCAGTGGCACAGCTGCTGCTATGTGGTAGCTGCAGCTCCTGGCCTGCAGAATGTAGGGGGACCATTCGACCTGTCTGAGGGGTAATCACTCTTGCTGTAACCTGCTTGGATCTGGATTGGAGACTAGGGTGCAGGTCCTGGTGTGTGTGACCAGCTTGCCAGAGAGTATGGAGGCTTCAAAAAGGGCACCCAGCTAATAGCTTCAGCAGCTGAGAAAACCCTAGCATTTGGTACAAAGCTCCCCTGTCTGGTAGCAGAGTCCTACTGTGGCAAAAAGCCCAAAAGTCAAGTAATTGAGTGGCAAAATGAGCAGGCAAAGGAAGCAAACCAAGCAAAGAAATCCAATATTAGACTCCTATTTTGGGGACAAAAAGGATCAAAGCATGGAACAGGAAGATGACAGTAAAGTCATAACTCCTGCCCCAAAAGCTTCCAAGAAAAATATGAGCTGATGACAGGCCATAGAGGACCTTAAGAAGCAAATAAGAGAAGTGGAGGAAAAATTGTGAAGAGAAATGAAAAAGATGCAAGAAAATTATGAAATGAGAGTCAACAGCCTGATTGAGGAAAATAACACCTTAAAAAATAGACTAACTCAAAAGGCAAAAGAAGCTCAAAAAGGCAATGAGAAGAAGAATGCTTTTAAAAGCCAAATTTGCCAGATGGAAAAAGAATCTCAAAAGCTCACTGAATAGAATCATTCCTTCAGAATTAGATTGGTGCTAATTATTTTTTCATACTTTTTTTGTATCCCTCTCATTTCTTTTCCTAATTTTTGCTCTACCACATTTATGTCTTTTGAAATCCTCTTCTAGACATTCTTATTGGGCTTGGGTCCAATTAGCATCTTCATCTGACGCTTTACTTACAGCTGTTTTTACATCATTGTCCTCTTCTGAGTTAATGTTTTGGTCTTTTCCTGTGACCATAATGGTTTTTTATGGTCAAGCTCAGTTTTTGTTGTTTGCTCATTTTCCCCCTCTATTTCTTCATTCTATTTTTATGATAAATTACGACTCTGCTCACCTATGGTATGAAGGTACTGTCCCAAATTTCAGGCTTTTATGTGCCACTATTTACAGAGTTAGCTCTGGAGTCTATAAGGTGGTGCTATCCTGGAAGAGATATGATGGCTTCTTTCCTGTTATGTGCTCTGGTCTTTACCCAAGAATGACTCCAGTCCCCTGCAGATGCAAATGCTAGTATTCCTATTTGCCTTGTACTTGGGACTAGGGCCCCTGTTCCCTTATGAATGACCACCAGTGCTCTTCTCCACCCAAGAACTATGACCCATAGCTCTGTATGGGCAATAAAGTTGCCACTCAGCACTAGCTATAATCAGGGCTAGAAAAGGATCCCATGTAATCTTTGACGAATTGTCCAACGCCTTTACAATCTCTGAGCTAAGAATTCCAGAAGCAGTTGTTGTGGTCCTTGCTGGTGCTCTCTCCCTGTGCTCTCCAGACCAGCACCTACCTTTCCAGAACACTATAAATTCTAATACTACTAAAACTGTTTGCAATGTTAAGATAAGTTGTTACCCTTTTCATCACTTTTTCTGATTCATATAAATTCTTAATCTCTAAACCAGCAGGCACAAGGCAGATAAAGAAAATTGCAGACCAATAACCCTAATGAATGTTAAGACAAAAATAAAAAAAAATTAACCAGCAGGCTAAAACAAAATATTAGAAAGACTGCATCTGTAATAAGGTTGGATTCATATTAGAAATGCAGTAATGATTCAGCAAAAGGAAGACTATAAATATTAATAAACCATGGCAATAATAGGAATAATAAAATATGCTTGTGTTAGTAGATGCTAAAAAAGGCTTTTGATGTAATCCAACACTTAATTCTATCAAATATGTCAGAAATTATAAGAATAAAGGGATCTTTCCTTAACCTAGCGAATAAAATTTTTCTAAATCTAAGAACAAAAATTGTGAGACATGCAGAAAAGTGAGAGGCCTTTACAAAAAGATCAAGGATAATGCAAAGATTCTTATTTTCACCACTGCTACTCGACATAGTGACATGGAGACCAGAAGAAATTGAGGGAAAACTTATGGGCAAAAAGTAAACATGATTGCTATTTTTAGATTCAATGTTATACTTGATACATATATGTTATACAGAGAACCATCTCTGGGATTAATGGCAACATGATTCAGGAGCAAAGCAAGGAGAGGACTATGGATCTTAGTTGGGAGGATCCAGGTGAGAAACCTTTGTCTAATTAGTCCAGAATTTCTTTGCAATTTGTTTTCTAGCATGAGTTTCAGGGGTAAGTCTAAATCTCCCTCACTAAATGAAATTTTCTACTGAGTCATATGCAAAAAGAATCTTTGTGAAACAAATCTTATGTTTTCCAGAACCTTCCAGGATAAAATCTGAAATTTTTCTCATAGACAAAATTTCAAGAATGCTAGAAACTTTTAGTGAAGCATTAATATGATGTTAAAATGAATCATTGATCAATCTATTTCCACATGTTCTGCACCTACTTTTTAAGTTATTTTACTATGCCTTGGAGATGCAAAGACAAAAATGAAATAATCTCTTTCCCTGAGGAATGTATAATCTAATAAGTGACTGCTGTTCACAAATGTAAAACAGGTTTCCTTTGATCATTTTACTATACCCATTTATATGGAAAGAACATAAGTTAGAGGTTATTATTTTTCCATCCCCCTAACCTTTTTAGTAATTTCAGTCTTTTCCCCTAATTTGTACATATTTCTCACTTTTTGTCTCACTCCCCTTTGATGGTAATTTTTCTAAGATCTTGAATTCAAGGCATTTCAGTCTTCCCTCATGCTGGGCATACTTCTCCAGTCTCAGTCTTTGCCCTAAGTGACTTCTGAAGGGATAGAACTGGCCCCAGTTGGATGCTGAGTACTTTATCTTAGGCTTAGTGGAGCACCTGAGAGCTACATGGACATATGTCCTACTACTCTGTTCCCTGTCTCCTAAGAGACTGAGTGTTCTAGGCATCTCTCTAATAAATATAGATTATAGGAAAGGCACCAATTTGCATGGGTAGAATGAGTTTCTATACCTGGGAGTTTCCTATGCCTGTGAAACCAACAACCCAGTCCTTATCCATATACCCATCACAATTGTTTGATATTGGTTAAAAAACAGTATACATTTCTGGAGGGGAAGATCTCCTTATTTGTCCCTGTGGCTGATTTTGCAAAAACTACTTCAAAGGAATTCCATTCCCATAAGCTCTCTTACTGCTCCCTGACCCTAGTCAACCCTGACCCTAGTTTTGAGCTTTTACTTAAAGTGTTAATTTTTTTCTTTTATTTAATTAGTTTTCAATATCTCATATTTTTTTTCCCTTCTCTTCCCTCTCAGGTAAGTGGTTAACTTAATAAACCCACCCCACACTTTCTCTCTTCCAACTTCTTTCCCTTTTTAGGTATTTTCCTCTGACATCTTTTTCTAATTTCTTTTCCTTTGTTCATTTCACTAATGTTGTTTTTCTTCCTGTGTATTTTGCCATTTTAATCTCTGGTTTATTGTCTATCCTGGTATTTATTCCTTCTTCGGTCTCTTTCTGTTTCTTGTTGAGTTAAAGTATTTGAATTAAGGTATTTGAGCTTCCTCTTCCAACTAATGTCAGCTATTTTTTTGCCGCTTTTATTAATTAATTAATTGATTTCTTTTTAATTTTCAACATTCATTTCAATAAGATTTTGAATTCCAAATTTTCTCCCCATGTTTCCCCTCCCTATACCCCACAATAGCAGGCATTCTGATTACCCCTTCACCTGATCTGTTCTCTTTCTGTCACCAACACCCTTTTTTCTTATCCCTTTCCACTTCTATTTTCTTGCAGGCAAGATAGATTTCTATACCCCATTGGCGGTTTACTTTATTTCTCAGTTGCATGTAAAAATAGTTTTTAGCATTTGTTTTTAAAACTTTGAGTTCCACATCATCTCCCTTCTTCCCTCCCCACTCACCCTCATTGAGAAGGCAAGGTATTCTCTATAGGGTATACATGGGTAGTTATGTAAGATATTTCCATAATAGTCATGTTGTGAAAGAATAACTATATTTCCCTCCATCTTACCCCAACCCCCATGTATTCTATTATTTCTTTGACCCTGCCTCCCCTCAAATGTTTTTGCTTCTGATTACTCAGTACCTCCATACACCCTTCCTTCTATAATCACTTCCTCTCTTTTCTTCTTCCCCCCTAGTTTCCTATATGGCAGCATAGATTTTCCTGCCTAGTTGAATGTGTATGTTATTCCCTCCTTAAGCCAAATGTAATGAGAATAAGGTTCCCTCATTCTCTCTCATCTCCCCCTGCCTTCCTCATCACTGTAAAAGCTTTTTCTTGCCACTTTTATGTGAAATAACATATCCCATTCTACCTTTCCCTTTTTCCTTTGCCCAGCAAATTCCTCTCTCTCTCACTCCTTAATTGTATTTTTTAGATATCATTCCCTTCATATTCAACTCTCCCTCTACCCACGGCATATATACACATGTGTATGTATGTGTGTTTATATATGCTTGTATATGTATTTATGTGTGAATATATCTATATATACATTCATATATGCACCCATCCATAAATGTATGTATGTGTTTATGTGTGTGTATCTTTACCTATATATATATATATATGTATGTATGTATATACATATTCCCTCCAACTACCTTAATACTTAGAAAGGTCTCTGTAGCAGCAAGCACCCCAAGCGTCCTCAGGGTTTGCCGCCACCACAGGTTCTTGGATCTGCTTTGATAAAGGAAAGCAACTCAAAATGGCTTAACAAGCTTACTTTAATCAGTCAGACATATATCATTTACCTTGTTCAGGGAAAAAAGTCAGCACCCTGAACTTCAAAGTATACAGGCAGAATTATCAAAACAGAAACAGATCAAGTAGACAGCTTTCCAAACTGTCCAACCATTACATCCATATCCAGTCAACATCTGGGTTTCCACATCTGGGTTTTTCAAAGCCAGGGGACTCTCAACAACGGCTTCCCAGAATTCAGATCAAATCACAGAACACTTCTCAAAGTGAGTCCCAAAACAAAGCTACACATCAGGGCTTATATAGCCTTCTCCTGGCTCAGAGAATGTAACAACCTCTTGGACGCACTGGCCAATCAAAAAGTATCTACTGAAAAACAAGCCTCCCCCACCCCAGGCTTCAGGTGCACATCAGCCTAGGGGCAGGGAAGATCTTTAAAATTTACATTCTTATTACAGTCTCATGAGTTACAAATATCATTTTTCCACATAGGAATATAAGCAGTTCAACTTTAATAAGTCACTTGTGGTTTCTCTTTCCTATTTACTTTTTTATGCTTCTCTTGATTCTGGTATTTGAAAGTCAAATTTTCTATCCAGCTCTTGTCTTTTCATCAAGAATGCTTGGAGTTTCTCTGTCTCATTGAATATACCTTTTTCCCCTGAAGGATTATAATAAGTTTTGATGGGTAGGTGATTCTTGGTTTTATTCCAAGTTCTTTTCACTTCTGGATTATCATAGTCCAAGTCCTCCAATCCTTTAATGTAGAAACTGCTAAATCTTGTGTTATCCAGAGTGTGCTTCCCCAATACATGAATTGTTTGTCTGTGACTGCTTACAATATTTTGTCCTTGACCTGGGAACTCTTGAATTTGGCTTGAATATTCCTAGGAGTTTTCTTATTTGGATCTCTCTCTTGAGGTGATTGTTAGAGTCTTTCAATTTTTATTTTACCATCTGGTTCTAGAATATCTGGGCAGTTTTCCTTTCTTTTTTTGATCATGGCTTTCAGGTAGTCCAATAACTTTTAAATCATCTCTCCCTGATTTATTGTCTAGATCAATTGTTTTACCAATGAGATATTTGTCATTGTCTTCTATTTTTTCATTCTTTTGGTTTTGTTTTTAAATTTCTTGATTTCTCATAAAGTCAATAGCTTCCATTTTCTCCATTCCAATTTTTAAGGAATCATTTTCATCAGTGATTTTTTGGACCTCCTTTTTCATTTGGCAAATTCTGTTTTTTAACTCCTCATTAGTTCTTTGGGCCTTTTTGGCCATTTGAGTGAGTTTATTTTTCAAGGTGTTATCTTTTTTAGTATTTTGGGGGGTCTCTAAAGGAGAGATGTAAGCTGTTGTCTTGTTTTTCATGATTTTCTTTCATCACTCTCTTTTCTCTTCCCAATATTTTTCTACTTCTCTTACTTGAGTTTCAAAATAATTTTTTGATCTTTTCAATGGCCTATGAACAATTTTTGTTGTTGCCTTCTTCTGGGTGAGTATTTTTATCTTCTTTGTCACCAAAGTAAGATTCTGGAGTTTGAGTAATTTTTTCTGGTATTTGCTCATTTTCTCAGTCAATTATTTGACTTTTAAACTCTTTGTTAAGGTAAGGCTCTGCTTCTGGTGTTGAGGGTATACTGTCCCAAACTTCAGGGATTTTGTATAGCTGTTTTCAGAGATACTTCTAGGGATCTGTAAATTTTTATTTCTTCCCAGGTGGTATGATCAAAGGAGAGGTGTTTATTCCTCCACTGCTGTGTGCTCTGGTCTGTGAGTGACCACAAACACTCCTTTCTGCCTTGGAACTCTGAGGAAGTTTCCCTCTATTTCCTTTGTACAAGCTTTACCACGCCATTGCTCCTCTTCACCCCAAGAACACCACCCAGGACTTCAACCCAGATCAAAGTACGGGCAAAGCAAGGGAATCCTTCCTCAGTGCCAGCAAAAAGATTTCTTTAATTCCCTTCTTATCATCAGCTTGATACCCCCAATATCAATGGACCAAGAGCTCAGGAAGTAGCCACCACTACCCCGGGCCTGGTGCCAGACTATGCTCCTCTCTTAGCCAGACCCAACAGACCTTCCTACTAACCTTCTAAGTTGTCTTTGGTGTTTGTGGGTTGAGAATTCTGGAAACCACCACAGGTGCCAGCGATTCTGTACTCTGAAGCCTGCTATGGGTTTGGGTAGGCCAGGTCTGTGCTCATACATTTTGTGCTAGACTGGGTTTTTCTCCCTGCCTGGTGAAATAGACCTTTATTGTCTACTTTTCAGGTTGTCTTGGCCTAGAAATTCGTTTCACTCTGTCATTTGGTGCTTTGTGCTGCTCTAGAATTTGTTTAGAGTAATTTTGTACAAGTATTTGGAGAGCTTGGGGAAGATCTAAAGCAAGTCTCTGCTTTTACACTGCCATCCTGGTGTCTGTTATTGCCTTTATAGATCTTGTGTCATTGCCCCCACACGTTTTTATGCCTTATTATTAGAAATATCCATTTATGAAGGGAGTAATTTGGATAGAAACAGTGTCCTATGGCAAGAGATTTCCAATATCTTAAATCATATGATTCAGTTCTCCTTCTGCTGAAGTTCAATCTCCTCTTTGTTGTTCATTCCATGTAATTTTGGGGTCCATGACTCCTCTCCCATTCACTCATGACCACACACATTTTTGGGTGCTAGCCATCCCTTAGAACCTCTCATTTGCTCTCCTCTTGCAGATAAGATATTGTGTATAAAGGCACAACATTATCATTTAATATCGTCTCCCAATCCACACACTTTTTGCCCAATAATACCTATCATTCAGTCTCCATCTCCCATACAGTTACCCATCCCATATTTCCCCTATAACAATGTTCTTAAATAAGCTCTCTCTTCCCCCTTTCTTCTTAAGTGAGCCCCTAATCCCTTGCTTCCAGAGTCCCTCTTCAGTCTTTTGCTCCTCCTCTCCCTCTTACTACTGCACAGATATGTGAGGTGTCTCATATAAGTCATCTTCAGACTTCTCACATTTGGAGATATGGGAGTTCGTCCTACCTGGGTCCCTGCCTTGCATAAACCTTTTAGGCCAAGCCATGATCCCACTATATTTCCACTGCCTCCCTCTTAGATATAACCATTTCCCTCTGGGGCTTATGATTTTGCAGCTGTGTTCTATGTTGCTCCTGCACCCACCGCTAAGTAGCTCCACTTTTCTTTCCCTTGTTTGGTCAGAATGTCTGCCATCTCTTATACAGCAAAGAGGTATACAAGTTGAGTCACTGAAATGAGTTTGCATTTTATATACTTTCAAGTATTGTATAAAATAGATGAGATAATGTCCCAGATGTTTTTGGCTTCAGATAAAGCAATACTTAGGAGAAAATGTGTAATATTAAACATTTTTATTTTTTTAAAAAGGGAGAAAGAACAGATCAATGAAATGCAACTATAAATACTAGAAAATCAACATATTATGAAACAATAGTTAAACACCAAAATAAAAATGTTGAAAATCAAAGAACGTTACAAAACTGAAAGAAAAAAACAATGAATTAATAAATAAAACTGAGATTTTTTTCTAAAATATACTAGACGAAGCATTACGTGATTTGAATTTTTAAAAAGAGTAAATCAAAATTAATTGTATCGAAAATTAAAAAGGAGAATTGACAGAAAATGAGGAATGAATATTTCCCAAACTATATGCTGATCAAACCAATAACTTAAATAAAATAAATTAACGTTTCAAAAATTATAAAACCTAGGATCATAGATGAAGAAAGAAAATTTAAACAAGCTAATGACAGAGAAAGAAACGGAATGGTCTGCCTCAATTCTTAAAAGCAAACATCAAAACCAAACCAAACCAAACCAAACCCAAGAACCAGTTTGATTCACAAGTGAGTTCTATCAAGCATTTGAAGAACAATTGCAATATTGCACAGTTTGCCAAAAGCAGTTTAAAAAAAAATTTCAATAAATTTCTTCTATGCTACAAATACAGTCTTTATACCTAAAATAGGGGTTGTCTAAATGGAAAGAGAAAATTACAGAACAATATATCTAATACAAATCATGGCAATTTAAAAAAAATTGTTGATAAGAAAGCTGTAACAGCATATCATAAAGATTATATATTTTGACTCTGTTGATTTTTACTACTTTGAGTAATTTTAGAAAAATGTCTTTAAAAATGTGAATTGATTTTAGTTCTAGGGAGGGGGTAGAATTGCCTAAATTTTTCATCAATTTCTATGGAAAAGGATAGAAGTTAAACAGTTTTTCTCCCCCTTAACTGGTTCCTCAAGATTCTTGGCTTCTGTTTGTTCTTTCCCAGAAAAATGCTGGAAAAAGGAGCATTTTAAAGAGAGCATAGAGAATCTGTTGGTCTAAACATCATCAAACAGTTTTAGTCAGAAGATGTTTTCTGCTCTGTATTTTCTATGGAAATAAGAAGTAATCAAACAGCAGTGAGGGCTTATTTGCAGTTCGAAGTCTTGGAATAATACAGGGGAATATTTTTCCAGTAAGTCTTGAATTTATAGGCACACTTTTTGCAAAATACAATGGAATGGCATGTTTTTGTTGGTGTGCGTATATGCAAAAAGATTTTTAAGAGATGGTGTGTTCTTTGAGAAATGAAAATGCATTTTTAAGAGTTTAAATATCTCATGAATGAAGAGGAATATAAAGACCACTTACTTCTACCTCTTCAAGAGAAGTAAAAAACCAAATGATTCTTAAGTCTGTTTTTCTCTAGTGTCCACCTGTGCAACTGTTTTTTGTTGAATCTATAATTATTACATAGAGTAAAAATCTGTGAGTGGAGGAAAAAGGTTAGGTGTGATATTTTTTTTTCCGGAACCTGTGTCATATTTTATTTCTAGTAGGATCAACTCACTATTTAAAATGTGAATATATCTTATGAAAAGTGTAGAATAGTGTTAACATGTACAGATATGTATATATTTATGGACAAGCTTATCCCAAAGAAGAGATAGAGTTACACACTTCCTCTCTACTATGCAGATGTGGTTTTATATGGCTATGGAACATTGTATGTAATATCAGACTGTTTTTAATGTGATTGGCTTTACTGAATTTTTTCCTTCTTTTTCTTCCTCCCTTTTTTGTTCTTTGTTGTAAGGGAACACTCTCTTAAATGAGGAAAAGGAATGAATATAAAAAGTAATGCAGATATATGAAAACAAAATATATCAATAAAGGATTTTTAAATAAAATGGTCTCACTACATTCCAGAATAAATTCAATTGAGCAGAAATTAATAGATAACAAAAATTAAATTGAGCAACAAAGCCAGAACATAGTAGAACTAAAAAAAAACCCAAGAAGTTAATATTTTTCACATTTGTCCTTACTGTTAGAACTTCTCAACCCCACACAAACTCCTGAGTAAAAGTCACCCTCATAACAAGTATGTATAGTCCAGAAAAATAGTCAACCTATTGCCCATGCCTGAGAACCTATATCTCATTCTGTATCTCTAGTCCATTGGACTCATCAGTCTTTTAAAGTCACTATTGTTTGTTGTTTTATTTATAATTGAAAAAACCTGGAAGCAACCTATATGCTCAATAATAAGATAGTAGCTAAGTTGTGACAACTTCTCCTAATATAAGTGAATATTATTACATGGTTAAGAGCAAACAATATCGTATAATGATGAATAGAGTGCTGGATTTGAAGTTCAAGGATCCTAGTTTAAACTCTGACTCTGCCAATTACTACTAGAACAACCTTGTCAAGACACTTAATGTGACATTTCATCATGTATCAATGAATTAGAATAATATCTAATATTTACAAAATGTTTGAAGGTTTGCAAAGTGTTTTATATATGCTTTATTTGGTCTCCCAAAACTCTGTAAAATAGGTGTTATTATTCTCCCCATTTACAGATGAGGAAGTTGAAACTGAGTGAGGTCTGCAACGAAATCTGGAAAGACCTTTAAGGAATAATCCAAAATGTGTGTGGATGTGTGTGTGTGTGTGTTCATGTGTGTGTGTTTATGTGAAGTTTGATGGAAATGGAAACAAATAATCTCATTGAAAACTTAGAAAGTGTACCTGTAAAGTTGCTATGTATTTTATTCATTGAAATTCATTTAAATGTAAATAGTTACAAAACAAGTATACCTGGTAGTATTGCTGTTCAATATTAAGTTTGTAAGTTATTTGATTAAGAAAAACACATCTCAGTCCAACCCTTCTAGCATTTGGTTATGATTTTTGTTTTGTGGATTATTTCTGTTCTCTAAAAATGCAGCATTTACCTACTTGATTTTTTGCAAAGACAGAAGACATGTAATAGTTTTGAATCCCAAAGTGAATAATCACCTTGCCAAATTATTCCCTAACTGAAATTAAGGAAAGTAAGAAAGTAAAGGATCACCCATTACTTTTCCTGAAACAAATGAATCCCTGATACACCAGTACACACACATTTAGGCAACAGACACCCTTACACATGTATCAGAAGACATGTGATATGCCCAGATTTAATATTCAAAGTTTTCAATGTAACTTTTCACCTGAGGGACAGTATCAAGTATTTTAGTGATAGAACTCTGACTGGTGTCCTATTGCAAAGCATTTGGTGTGCTGTTCTCAAGCTCGAAACCTTTTCTGATCCTGGTAAATAATACTCCCATCATTAAGAAGTCCCCTTCCCTTCTCAAGAATGTATTGGTCCCTTAAAACTCAAACCTATCATTCAAAATCTTTAATTGAATCCAAATCGCTACTCCAACTTTGTCTATGAAGCTTAAATAAAGACCACAAGTTTATTCGAATTCTCTCACATCTCTCCATTTGGCTGTGGATATGTAAAAGAGCCTCTTTCATTTCCCCTTTGGGATCCTTTCTCAGTAAAGTAGAGAACTTCTTCCATACAACCACCTAAATCCTGGATATTTGTAGGGGTCTCTGAGTAACCAACACTACATTTCAATAAAATGACCCAGATGTAGGCTTAATCTTGAACAGTGCACAGAATTCCCTCTGGGGTGTGATCAAATCCTTTAGCCTGCTATCTAAATCACTTATTTGAGTGGGTCTTGTGTTCTTACTTTCTTTTCCAAGATGTTATTCCTCAAATGTATTTTCTAGTCATTTCTCCCTATCCTACTGCCAACACATACATCCTGAAGAGCTAGGGTCACTGGATATTATACAAATCAAGAATATCAAAGAAAGATGATTTCCCATGTGACGGGTCAATCAAGGAATCAGTAACATTGTATATTTATGACATATCTCCTATTCCAAAAGGGCATGTAGGGCCTCATACTTTCCTGTTGCCCTGCCACCATGACACACCATCTTACCATCTTATTTTCTGCTAGGCACATATCACCTAGAATCCGTTATTAGGTATGATTGGTCCTCTCATAGTACTTGATAGACAAAGCGATAAAGAGCCCTTCCTGGTGATGTTGTCCCCAGTCCCTTAGCATATGTAGTTTAAGAACATATTAATCTGATTTCCAACAACATTATTAGGGGGGTGCAGGATTCTAGAGTCATAGGCAATGGTCATGTCCCAGGCATCGATGAAACCCACATTGAGATCCCGGAAAATGTCCCTCATAATAAGGTACTGAATATAGCCATGAAAATCACCAAATCGCTCAGCCTCAATGTCCATTTCCCTAATGTTTTCTGCCTTCAGGATAACTCTGGTCTCTGGACTTCTTAGCCATAACCTCAGAATTGCCCTTTGGATATTGATAACTCTTTGGATGTAGATGTTGACTGGGAATGATCTGAAATGTTGTCCAAGTGTGATGACTATGACTGTGTTTCTGTCTCCTGCTACTCCATCAATTTCACGGGTAATATATTCATTATCTTTTACTGAGTACAGTCTCTGAGAGAAAAAAGGATGCCCATGTTTTTTCCATTGAATATGAGTGTGTCTTTCTGTATCCAGAAGTATGTACTTCTTATGTGGTGGACTTTCATGAAAATCAAAATGCTTCAGTGCTGATGGGGGGGGAAAATGATAACATCTTTGAAGGAAAGAAAACAATCTCAGCACTTTTCAGTACAGGTCAAACTCATTACCTCACTCTTAATATAATTTGTAATTAGAGAAAAGTTTTTTGCCTCACATGATATAGTCTCCCCAATTAAATTTTATATAGCTACACATAAAAGGAAATGAAATTAACATTTTCTCCTGAAAAATATAGGAAGTACTTTCAACAGTTCCTCCCATCCCTGAAAAGTTAAAAAAAGTCAAACAAAAATATTCCCACAGAAATGCTATTATTAAAAAATAAATTCTGGCAACTTACTTTTAACAATTTTGGGGAAGTGTTCTATCCACTGGCGTAGTGTAGAATCTCCCATGAAATATATGAGTTTCCCTTTCAAACAACCATTGATTACAGTCAGATTACTTAGTTGAGTTAGTTTGCAAAATGCTGGATTCCATTTTCCTTGCAAAGAATAACCACTGGGAATAGGAGACTTCATTCCAACCTGGCATTTCTCTCTCACGGTTTCAGCATCTGTTAAATTCAATGCATTCAGAATTAGTCTATTAGAGCAATCTTCCTTAATATCACAATTACCAAAATATTCAACCAGATTGAATATTGTCATCTCTCACTAATCTGAGTAATGTGGGTTCAAGCAATGCTCCAAGAATACACACATTCATGCTCCACCCAAAGGGTGGCCTTAACAGCCTCCCCAAGAGTCTTTTCAGATATCTTTTTTTTTTTTTTTGCCTTTTTTGGGAGGGCAATTGGGCTTAAGTGACTTGCCCAAGGTCACAAGGCTAATGTGTGTGCCAAATAACTGAGGCTGGATTTGAACTCAGGTCTTCCTGATTCCAGTGCCAGTGCTATATTCTCTGTACCACCTAGCTAGCCACTCCTCTTTTCAGGAATCTTAAAACTTCTAAAAATACCTATTTGAAAGAAGATCATGGCACTAATGCTATTTTAAAATATTCATTTTGAATTGTTTTCTTGTAATGGATAGCAGTTTATTCTACCCCATCTGTACTCCTTCACCTAATCTGCCTTGTGTCACAGTTCATTCACATATCTGATGGCTTTTGAACTAGAAAATCAATATGATTATGAAATATTACAAAGCTACTTGGGTCCCTGAGGATGAAACTGCTGAGATTGGCATCCTTAGAATGGTATTCCAAAGAAGAGAGCTAACGCCATAAAGAAAATGGAATAAAACCCAATGCATTATTGCCCTGTAGTTTAAAGAACCATCAGCAAAGGCAGTCTTTTGCCTTTCCTTCTTTTTCCCTGTCCTCACACCACCAGGCACCAAGACTGTTTCAGAGGGAGTAAGATGGAAGAGTAGAATGGCTGATGACACTGCTTAGAGGAGCTGGGAGTCACCCACTACAATTCTCTGGTGAGATGGAGGGCCACTTTCACTTACCCTCTGCCTTGCCACTGAGTCCTGAAGTATTATAGATCTTACAATATGCCCTACAACTTCAGACCTCCAGGCCTCCAGGGCACCACCATCTGATCTGCCCACATACCCAATGTGACCCTGGGTCTGACTATCTTCCCAACCTTTCAACACCTGGAGATTCCAGGATTTTCCATACACTCTATAGCTGAACTCTCTCAGACATAAATCTCCCATTTAAAATGTGAGCTCCTTAAGAGGTAGGACTGTTTTATCTTTTCTATGTGTATCCTTAGTATTTAGCAAAGAGCTTGGCATATTTGGAAATTTTTCTCTTCTTTCCAAACATGGATTAGTTCCCATTGTGGAAAGAAAAAGCTGTGCCTTTCATGATATTTGGGTAGAAGTACATATCAGAAAACCAAAAGCCATAGGAAACAAAAAGGAAAGAAACAATAAAAAGAAAAGTGAAATCAACTCTCCTTCAGTTTTTCAATTCAGATGAGTACCAGGTAATTGGTATCGATGAGGAAAAGATGTCACTAGATGCTCTTTACGATAACTCTAAGGCTTCTTCATATAAAGAAAGTTAAGAAACGCCAGAAATCACAGAGAAAGTCATTTGGAGAGAAGAGGGTAAAAAAGCATGGACAAACCCAAGCCTTACATCTAAGGACAGAATCAAGAATAGTTCTAGCACCAGGCTTCCTGATTCATGATTTTTGAAAGACTTGGGGCTGTACCCCCACTTGGCAATGAATCTTACCAATAAAAAGTTAATCTATCTGGCATCCTGACCTCAGAAGAAATGAAGACATGAAGTGATTTGTTCTATTTATAAAAGGTCAATTACATTATAAAAAAAGATTGGAAGATCCTATTATTAGAGTTACCAAATACTCAGCAATTAAGAATATAATTTCATAATTTATAAAAAACTTTGCTTCATTATTTAAATTATTATATGTTGCAAATAAGAGAGTATGTTAAGGGAGAATCAGAGAAGAGTGCTCATATGGTTCTAATTCAAAGAAACAGCTCAAGTTTATGTAATGTTTTGCAATTTGTCAATTGATACTAGAGGCCCTAGCTAAGGCCTAAATTGAAGAAATAAAATGATGCTTGGGATCTGAATGATTAATTGGGACACAACCACATAAATTTATTAAAGATTTTAAAAATATAGGCAGAAGGAAAGTAAGGAAGCTAAAGAAAGTGTCCTCAGATGTGGAAGAAATCCTTGTGGTCTGAGTTGGGTAGTAGCTCTCATTTCCTCAGAATAGGGATAAATCAAATCATAGACTTGAAACAAGAAGGATATTTATAGGTCATTTATTCCAACCCTCTCCTTTCAGAGATTGGGAAGCTATTGCTTTTAGAGATTTATACTTTTTCATGGTCTAATGGCTCAGGCATGAGATTTGAGGTCAGGAAACATGAGTTAAAAACCCACTTTGAGTGTTTACTAGCTATATGACCAGAGAAAACTCATGTTACTTCTCTGTTCTTCAGGTTACCCACGTTTAAAATTGGATAGTTTAATTCAATAACCTCCTAAGCTCACCTCCAGCTCTAAGACTATTATTCTCTGAACAGAGTGGCAGAGTGTAGGGATGTGAACCCATATTCTCTGATGTCAAATCCAGCATTCTTTCTACTGCATCAGGATGAAAAAAGGATGCAAAATTCATCAAATATTTTTTATAAAGAGAAAAAAAGTAAGAAAAGAAATGTATTGAAGATTAATATCTACAAACCCAGAAGCATCAGGCATATGCAGGACTAACTCAGGATTGGACATAATTTTAACTACTTATCGACCCAAAATTTTCAATCCAGTTCCATGAATATTTTGTTCATGGAAATATAGAAAAGAGTTTATATTTTTATATTATGTATCACTTTTTAAAATAGGATTGGCTTTGCAAGGGTTTTTCCATGTTGGTCAATTGGTTGATGCAACAACTACAAAAAAATGCATTTCTGTTACATAATGTGAGTGAGATTTCTACTTGTCATTGTAGCCCATGATGTAAGAATGCATTTCTAGAAAAATGCCAACTTCATCAACACTCAACTTGAGATAGCTCCACCAGAAATCTAAAAGGAAATCTATTTCTCAGTCTGATTCCATCATAGATGCTTTCAAATGGTACCAGAGCAGGATGACTTGTCAGATGGGGATAACTCCTGTATAGATTGAAAGGGGGCAAATGAACATGTACATACCCATGCTTTGATGACAGATATGGCTAATTAAGAAGAAAAACTAGTTGAAAGTTAACTTGAAAACCTTTCTTAGCATAGGATTTCTATTTTTTTCTTTTTTTGATGCCCAAGTAATCTGACACTTATCACACTTCCTCTGATATGCCCCAGGGGGAGTTACCTGTTCATGACACAGGCAGATTACAGTTGAATGAGTGTGAGTGACTTTTATAGAATTATTGAGCATGACCCACAAGAGAGCAGAGAAGGGCAGACTTACTGTTACACTGGGAGACCATGATGGGTTCAAAGCCTCTCATAATTTCAACCCCGACATTGGACCTTGAAGGAACAACAACACAAGTTAACCTTCCTTCTACTTGGATGCAACATGCAGAACTACAATAATAAACACAAAACCCCAGTATTTTGTCCCTAAGTTTCTGCAGTTTGGTTCTTTTCTCAACAGCAAGGTGATGCAGTAGATGGAGCATGGGACCTGGACTCAAGAAGACCTGAATGAAAATCCATCTTCAGACCTTTACTAACTTTGTGAGCCTGGGCAAGTCAGTTCTCTCTGCCTCAGTTTCCTCAACTGTAAAATGGGGATAATAATCGCATCTGTCTCCTAGGTTGGTGTGAGGGTCAAATGAGAGAATATTTGTAAAAAAAATATTCCCACCACAGTGCCCATGACATCTTAGAAGCTTAATAACTACTTTATTTTCTTCCTTCCATCCTGTGCTACCTTTAAGTTAGTGAAACTATGTGGTACAGAGGAAAAGGAATTCAGTTTCTACCTCTGACATATACCAGCTAAATGACCATGGAAAAGTCACGGCCTCTCAGTGCCCCAGGAAAATCTCTAAGACTACAAAGGAGTTACTGATATACAGATATGCATAGGTAGACAGAGAAGTCACAGAACTGGACAGGAAAACATTTTAACAAACCAAAGAGAACATTGAGATTAACTGAAGGACATTTTCTATTAAATGTTCTATGTTGGCATTTCTGATCTTTCTCCCACCCTCACGTCTGGGCTCCATATTTTCTTGTCTGAATCACCTTTTAACTGGCAATTCAATCTGTCGATTACTGTGGGCAAAAGTGGAGGAAAAAGATATTCATTGGAATGAAGACTTTAAAACTGGTCCTATAAGTCACTATTAATGACATCTAGGTGATGCAGTGAATAATGTGCAATTATACAGGAAGAAAGACCTGAATTCAAAACTAGCCTCAGATTCTTATTGCTCTGTGACCTGGGGTAAGTCTTAAACTCTGTGTGCCTCAGTTTTTTCATCTGTAAAATGGGAATAAAGCTAGCACTTTCTGCCTAGGTTTGTGGTTAGGATACAATGAAATATTTTTAATGCACTATATAAATGTTAAATATTATAGCTGCATCCATCACCCTATATGATACAGTTTGCTTTACTTGGACTTCCCCTTTCATGGATTGAATTCAAACAAATGTAATAATCATCTAAGTACAAGAGTCTTATGTTTATGCATATGGTTCAACCCCAAAGTCTTCTCACTAAACCCCACTGTATATTTGAAAGTCTACTTACTTATGTAAAAGATTTTTCTCCTTTATACTAAGATAAGAAACTCCACTACTCCTGGCCATCATATGGGTCAGTGCATCACAGGACACTTGTGGAGGCTTCACACAGTAGAAGGCTTCTTGGTCTCGGTGGTCCAGGTACTGGCACAATTCAGCACTTGTGTTTAGAACCAGGCCACATTCACTGAAGACCTGAGACGTGCCCTTGGCAAACTGGCCTGTGAAAATCACCTTGTCATAAGCCTTTTTCCTTGCTCTCCACAGGGCAGACACCCCTTCACTGGGGTGCATGAGCAGAAGAGATACAGACACTTTACCTGCCCAGAATAAGGTAAAGCTGACAAGGTAGGTGCCATTGTTGAAATCTGTCACCTGTCCCGAAGCTCCTGCTTTCAGATCTGGGGAAGAAATCCTGGATCTTAAGAAATCTCCTCCATATTGTTTTCTGTGCCCCAAGTAGTCTCTCACCTCCAGGAGAATATCTAGGTGATCCCCTGTGCAGTAGGTGGTCTTAGGATTGATGATTTTGGCCACACTGTGGGCTGCACTTGTGGTGGTGTTGACATGAGAGAATGGTCTATATGGGATCTGATGATCCAGCTGCTCTATGATTTCTTTAATTCTCAAATCAGTCTCTGTGGGTTCTTTGGCTGTGCTGACTGGTGTTTCAGGGCAGGAAGACTTGTTGCAAGTGTCCAAACAATGAGAAGAGGTCGAAAGAATGAAGACAGAAGGAAACTGGAGTAATGAAAAAAATGACACATTGTGTGGATATTGCCCAAAACACATTCCTGGTTTGTAACCACTGTTTCTTTTCATTTTATATATATATATGACATGAGATTAGATTTCAGAGCTGGAAGAAACACGTGTATTGTTTTGGTTTTTACCATCCAAGGTGTTTCCCGCATGTCCTGGTGACTTAGAAATCCCTAGGAATCAAATTGTACTTGTATGTGAGAAATAGATATTGGATTTGTGAGTTTATGTATATAAGGTAGTCTCAGGTGAGGAAACTCCTTTTACCAATGCAAAATGAGATCTTCTCTGAAACTTATAATATTAGTCACCTAAAACATTGAGTGATTAAAGTGACTAGCCCAGTGTCACACAGCTAATGTATGTCAGATGTGGACTCGACCCAGGTTATCTTGGCTTTGAGGATGGCTCTCTATCCACTAAGTCACTTTGCCTTTCGTATGTGTATTATTACATATATATGCAAATGTGTAGTTATATATGCATCTATATATGTATACACAGGTACAGATACTTCTTTTTAAGAGTAATACTTCACAATTTTTTCGTATATTTTTTTTCTTCAGTATTGACTTATTTTTTTATGTTTGTGATTATTATGTTTTTATAAATACATTTTTAGGAGAGAAGAGTAAATGATGCTTGAAAATGCAGATAAAAGTCAATGATAAATAGCAATCAGATATAAGAACAGAGAGCCAAAGTTCTGCAGTATGCATCCCACTGTTTACAGAAGCAACCACTTCTGCTTACCCATGGAACTAGACATGTGAAAAAAAACAAGTCAATAAATAAATAAAATAATAAATATTTAAGTTGGGAAGAGACAAGGTACATTCTAAAGGTGAGGATAGGTCATTTCAGGGATGGTCTGGATCCACCTCAAAGTGGCTCTGGGGTAGTCCTTCCATGATATACTTGTGCCTGTGGACAATCCTAGGCTTCCCTGTTGTGAGAAATAACTTAGTCAAATTTGCTATTTTCATTATCCAGAAATTAATTTATAATTTGGTTTATCCTGGTGTCTGTAATACTATTAAGCTCTTCCAAAAATGTCCTAGAAGTTTGGGTTTAACCTGAGGCTAACTAAATATGCCCAAATCCCTTGGTTGCTTGCAGAGCTGTGGATAAAATTCAAGGATAGTATCACTGGCCAGTATTGGGGCAAGGGTAGGGACTTTGAGATATTTGTTTAGGTAACCGGTATTCTTCTGTGCAAGCTATGGCAGTTATTTTGATTTGTCTTGGGGTAATGGTCAATACTAAAAGAGAGAACAATTCCTACCTTCGAGAAGTTTTCTGAAGCCATCAAAATGATATAGGCAGCTAACACCAACATCAGAAACAGCAGTATTTTACAAGTAGTCACAGAAGAAGCCATGGTATGTCCTATGAGAGATGATCAGGAGAGAAAAGACACCAAGGGGGAAGAATATCCTTTCATGCTCATTGGCCCTCATATTTAGATGTCCTGCCATGTCCTGGGCTCCATTTCTTCGCAGCTGCTTAGAGTCCTTCTTGACTGTTTGCTCTTTGGCCCTATTTTCACATCATCAGTCTGTTTTACCAAGGAAGGAAAAAGAAAAAATTTTTTAAAAGTTCTAGATGCTCAAAGAACCAGGTCAAAGTACCCAAAGAATCTGCTTTTTTGTTTCCTCTTCCATTTCTCCAGTTACAAATGATCATCCTTCAACTCAAAAAGACTCATGATAGAAAATGTTATCCACATCCAGAAAAAGAACAATGGAGTCTGAACGACGATCCAAGCATACTATTTTCTCTGTCTGTCTGTCTCTCTCTCTCTGTCTCTTATTTTTCATGGTTCCTCCCTTTGGTTTTAATTTTTCTTTACAACATGACTAACATGAATATAAAATTGTCCTTTCAGTTTAATTTGCCTGACAGAGAACAAAGTACGGGAGACATTGAACAAATGGGTACAGAAGGTCAAGCCTGAGATTTTTTTTATATCTACATGAATAGCACTGGAACTGTTTATTTGTTCTTTCCTCATCCTAATGTCTTCCCCTCCTTTCCCAGAAACTTGCTAAATGATATGTGTCAGGTATGCTTTTGCACATAAGTCTTCACTGATAATATTTTGTGGGCAATTAATACCCACAAACTGGAAACAAGTTCTCTTCTGAGTGTTTAAGCAATACAGGTGATATTCCCAGGCAACAAGTCCTAGCCAGAACTTGAAGGCTGCTTCTGAAAATCCCATCAAGAAAAATCTTTTGGGCTTTATACCTTTGTATCCAAAAGGAAATGTGGAAGTTAAGTATAAGTTAAACAAACCTTAGTCATTTCAGTTTGGGTAGGTCGAGCTAAGCAAATGGATTAGGAGAATTTTTGTTTGAGGCAGAGATTGCAGCTAATAGAGAGTTTAGCCATTCTGTCTCTAACCACATGTGGCTTCCTTCTTCAGAAAAAAAGTGACCAAATCTGGGGGCAGCTAGGTGGTACAGTGAATAGATCACCGGCCCTGGAGTCAAGAGGACCTGAGTTTATATTTGGCCACAGACACTTAACACTTACTAGCTGTGCGACCTTGGGCAAATCAATTAACCCCAACTAACCTGCCTTCGACCATGAAAAAAAAAAAAAGAAAATAAAGGGGGGGGGGATGTAATTAGGCTGCAACTGAAGTTCAGTTAGCAAAAGTCTTTAAAGTTAGCTGAATTGTACTTTACTGGGTTTAATTCATTTTTTTTTCATTTTCCAAATGCTTTATTAACTTCTGATTTACATCATTCATTTCCACCAGATTTTGAGTTACAAATTTTCTCCCAGTTTTTCTCCTACCCCCCACCCTAAAACAGCAGTTCCACAGGAAATCCCCTCCTCCAATCTGCTCTCTCCCATATCTTCTCCCATACCCCTTTTAACTTTTCCGTTAGGGCATGGTGGAAATCTATGCCCCATTGCCTGTATATCTTATTTCCCAATTACATGTAAAATATATTAATAATAGTATATATATATATATATATATATATATATATATATATATATATATATATGTATGTATTTAAACATTTGATTTTAAAACTTTGAATTCCAGATTCATTCCCTTCCTCCCTTGTTGCCCACCCTTACTGGGAAGATAAGCAGTTCAGTATTCATTGTACATAGGTAGCTAATGCAAAACATTACCATAGTAGATATATTGTAAAAGACTGACCATATTTACCTCCCTCCTATACCTCTCCCACTTGTTCTATTCTCTATTTTGATCCTGCCCCTTTTCAAAAGTGGGTGCTTCCAACTTCCCTCCCTCCCAGAATACTCTCTCTTCCATCATCCCCCCTCTCATCCCCTTCCCCCCTACTCTCCTGTAGGGTGAGATACCCTATTTAGTGTGTATTTCATTTCCTCCCTGAGCCAAAATCAATGAGAATGAGGTTGACCCATTCCCTTTTGCTTTCCTATTCTTCCCCTCCTTTGTAACCATTTTCCCTTGCCTATTCTATATGAGATAGTTTACCCATTCTCTCTCCCCATCTCCTCTCATAATATTCCTCTCTCACCTCTTAATTTCACCTTTTAAGTATCATCCCTTCCTATTAAATTGGTCCTGTGCCCTCTATCTATGTATACCTGTAAACATATATACACACATTCACATATGTATTAATATACCCATATACCCTCCAATATAGTCATATATATATATATTCCTATTCCCTTCAACTATTTTCATACTGAGAAAAGTTTCATCAGTTAAAATTATCATTTTTCCATGTAGGAATGTTAATAGATCAACTTTGATAAGTTTCTTATGATTTCTTTTCCCTGTTTACCTTCTCATGCTTCTCTTGCTTCATGTGTCTGAATGTCCAATTTTCCATTCAACTCTGGTTTTTTCAGCAAGAATGCTTGAAAGTCCTCTATTCCACTGAATGACCATATTTTCCCCTGAAACATGATACTCAGTTTTGCTGGGTAGGTGATTCTTGGATTTAATTCCAGCTCCTTTGCCCTCTGGAATATCATACTCCAAGCCCTGCGATCCCTCAGTGTAGATACTACCAGATCCTGTGTTAACCTGATTGTGTTTCCACAGTATTCAAATTGTTTCTTCCTGGCTGCTTGTAATATTTTCTAATAGATCTGGGAATTTTGGAACCTGGCTATAATATTCCTAGGAGTTTTCTTTTTGGGATCTTTTCCAGGAGGTGATCGGTGCATTGTTTCAACCTCTATTTTGCCCTCTGGTTCTAAAACATCGGGGCTGTTTTCCTTGAGAATTTCTTGGAGGATGATTTCTAGGTTGTTTCTTTGATCATGGCTTTCAGGTAGTCCAATAATTTTTAAATTATCTTTCCTGGATCTATTTTCCAGGTCACTGGTTTTTCCCATGAGATATCTTGCATTGCCTTCTATTCTTTATTTGTTTGGATGATTTAACAGCATCTTGATTTCCCAAAAAGTCACTACCTTCCATTTGCTCCAATCTAATTCTGAAGGAATGATTCTCCTTAGAGAGCTTTTGAGATTCTTTTTCCATCTGGCAAATTTGGCTTTTTAAGGCATTCTTCTCTTCATTGCTTTTTTGAGCCTCTTTTGCCATTTGAGTTAGTCTATTTTTTAAGGTATTATTTTCCTCAGTCAGACTGTTGACTCTCATTTCATAATTTTCTTGCATCGTTCTCATTTCCCTTCCCAATTTTTTCTTCCATTTCTCTTATCTGCTTCTTATGGTTCTCTATGGCCTGTAACCAATTTGTATTTTCCTTTGAAGCTTTGGGTGCTGGGGTTCTGACTTCACTGTTTTCTTCCTGGTCAATGCTTTGATCCTTTTTGTCCCCAAAATAGGAGTCTAATGTTGTATTCTTCTGTTTGCTTTGCTTCCTTTGCCTGGTCATGTTGCTACTCAATTACTTGACTTTTGGGCTTTTTGCCACAATAGGTCTCTGCTACCAGACAGGGGAGCTTTGTACCACACACTGGGGTTTTCTCAGCTGCCAGAGGTATTAGTTGGGTCCCCTCTCTGAAGCCTCCACATGCTATGGCAAGCTGGTCACACACCCCAGGAACTCTACCCCAGACCGCAATCCGGATCCAAGGAGGTTAAAGCAAGAGTGATTACTTCTCAGACTGGTCTCTTGGTACCCCTACATTCTGTAGGCCAAGAGCTGAAGCTGCCACATGGCTGCAGCTGGCAGCCTTCAGCAGCTTCTCACTCAGGGGGAAAAAGCCAACGAACTGCCAACTACTGGGTCCCAAAGTCCCCATTGCACTTACCTCTCACTTTGTTCTTAGCATCTGTGTGTTCATAATTCTGCATCGCCACAGTTCCTGGTGATCTGGAGCCTCTCCAGACGGTGGCTGGTCAGGCCTACCCTGGGGTTAAATCTTTGGTGTGGAGCTAGGCTCGGCTGCCAGAGCACTGGGCTGGCCGATTCCTACTGGACTGGTGGGTTGTCCTCAGTGGGGGGTTAGCTTCTCTGTGTCATTTTGTGGGTTCTGTAGCTCCAAAGTTTGTTCAGAGTCTCCTTTTACATGGATTGGAAGTGCTGTGAGCCAGAGCTGCACGGAAGTCCTGCTTCTACCCTGCCATCTTGACTCCCTCTAATTCATTTTTAATTAATAAACAGAAAATATAGTAAGGTCTATAACCCTTCAATCCTCCTCGCAAGTTGCTGAACTAAGCTAAGAAAAAATAACAAAACTATTGACTTCATATGCTATAAATTTATTCTATTTAATGTCACATAGGCTGTGGTTATGGCAAAGCAGTTCTTTAATAAATTCCCTATCCTACTCACCACAGCAGCTTTTCCACAGCTTTCCATCCCTCCTGAAAACTCTGATAACTTCCCTTTCCCCTACCATGTCAGCTGAGACCTTGCCTCATTTTTCACTGAAAAAACTTGAATCCATTCATCTCTGTTATCTTCCTCATCCTGTCTCACCACTCTGATGCCTTCAGCCACTTCCTCATCCTTCATCCCTGTCTGACATTAAGAGGTATTCTTTTTCTTAGCCAAGACAAACCCCTCTATATGTACAAGTGATGCCATTCCACTCTATCTTCCCTGGTAGATTGCCTCCTCAGTCTTGATGACTGTTACTAATCTCCAATCTCTCCTTGTCTCTTGCCTACTTCCCAACTGCTTGCAAATAGGGCAGTGACTCCCCCATCTTCCAAAAACCTTCCCTTGATCTATCCATCTATGCTAGCTATCATCCTAAATTTCTCCTTCATTTTGTGGCTAAACTCCTCAAGAAGGCTTCTGTCCCTCCCATTCTCTTAACTTTCTGAAGTCTGACTTCCCATCTCATCATTCAATTGAGACTTCTTTCTCCAAAGTTACCAATGAAGTCTTAATTTTCAGATTTAACAACCTTTTCTCAGTCCCCATTCCTCTTGACTTCTCTGTAGCCTTTGACATTGCCATTCATCCTCTTCCCTTCCTCTCTAGGTTTTTCCAACACTGTTTTCTTCTGACTCTCCTACTTCCTGTCTGACCACTCCTCAGACACTTCGCTTGACCGTCATCCAGGTCACACCCACCAAGCAGTTCTGTCTTGGGTCATCTTCTCTTCAGCCTTTTCACTATTTCATGGGAATTTCAAGGGCTTTAATCATCATCTATCAGCAGATGATTCTCAGGTGCCTTTATATCCAATCTCAACTTTTCTCCTGATTTGCCTACTGAGAATGTCAAACTGGATGTCCCATAGGCATTATGAAGTCAGCATGTCCAAAGTAGAATTTATAATCTCTCCCAAACCCTCTTGTCTTCCTGCCTTCCCATTACTGTTAAGGTACTACCATCCTTCTGATCTCCCATCACAATCTAGATGTCATCTTTGACTTCTCACTGTCTCTCATCTCCCATATCCAATCTATTGTCAAGGCCTGCTGTTTTTGCCTTTGTAACACCTTTTGTATATTTTCTCTTCTCAGTTCTGACCTGCTAACTCCTCTTGCCATGGAACAGACCCTCATCATCTACTTTCTAGACAAATGAATAGGTTGCTGTGTTTTTTCTCCCTGCCACAAGTCTTTCCCCACTCCACTCCATTATCCACTAAGCCCACGTGAGGCCCTTTCTGTATTCAAGTGCAGTCTTTGACTGAATCCAAATTTTACAGAGGAATTCCCTGTAATAGAAGGCTCTGTAAAACTTGGACTTAGTCAAAGGGTTTTACTTGAGGACCTAGAGGGGCTATATGTGGTCTCGAGGCCACAGATTCCCTACCCCTGCACTAAGTTTGTCAAAACTATCTCCCTAATATTCAGGTCAGATCATGTCCCCCTCCTTCTTCCAACTCAACAAATAACTGTGTTTCTCTTTCACCTTTACGAGCAAACATAATGTACTCAGTTTGGTCTTCAAAGCCTTTTGTAACCTGACCCCTTCCTTATTTCTAGTTTTCTTCTATCTCATTCCCCTCCACACCCTCTGTGATCCAGTGACTCTGGACAACTTGCTTTTCCTCACAGATGCCAATCCATCTCTCACCTCAAACATTTTCAATGACAGACCTGTATGTCTAGAACAATCTCCTTTGTCGTCTCTGCTTGCTGGTTTCCCTGGATTCCTTTAAGTATCACATAAAGTCTCATTTTCTGAATGAAACTTTTCCCAGTCCTCCTTAGTATTCCTGCCTTCTCTCTGAGATTACCTCTAATTTATCTTCTCCTAACTATGCTTGTACATATTTGTTTGTACGTTATCTTTCCCATTGAATAGTGAGCTCCATGAGAGCAGGGACTGTTCTTTTTTTTAAACCTTTCTCTGTATCCCTAACACTCATTAAAGTAACTGGCACATTGTTGTTGTGGTTCAGTTGTTTACACTTATGTCTAACTCTTCATGGTCCCTTTGGGATTTTCTCAGTAATGTCACTGTAGTGTTTTGCCATTTTCTTTTCCAGCTCAGCACATTTTACAGATGAGGAAACTGAGGCAAAGAGGGTGAAGTGACTTTCCCAGGGTCACACAGGTAGTAAATATCTGAGAGTAGATTTGAAATTAGGAAGATGAATCTTCCTGACTTAAGGTTGGCACTATTTCTGATGTACCACCTATCTTCCTTTCTGGCACATAAGTGCTTAAGAAATGTTTATCAGTACACTTACTGACTCTTCTTTTGGCTTTTCTTTGTATTTTTGGTGCTCAGCAAAATGCCTGGCAGATGGTGCTTGATAAATATTTATTGACTTGATTTGACCCTGACAGTGTTCCATGATTTCTCTAATTCAATAAATCAGAATGCTTTGATATATAACTTATTTGAAACAATCAATAAGTCTTTTTGAAATGCCTACTGTGTGTCAGGTCCTCTCCTGGACTCTAGGGATGCAACACAATTAATGAAACACTCCTTGTAAATTTATATTCTAATGGAGACAAGTACATAAATAAATATAAGGAGAATAAATACAAATGTATACTAAATATTTAACCTCAGGATAGGTTGGTAAGGAAGGCACCAGCCGTTGGGTGGGGCAGGACAAGCATCATGTAGAAGGTGGTGCCTGAAGGTGGAGATGAGAAGGGAGAGCATTCCAGGTATAGGGGATCGCCAGCACAAAGCCATAGAGTGCAGAGACAGAGTCACATGTAAGGAATAGAAAAAAGTCAAGTTTGATTGGATTTTATCCTGAAGGAAGGAGGCAGAGCAGCCAGAATCAGGGAACATGAGAAAAGCCCTGAAATCTAGCTCCTTCATCTGTATCTATAGGGCCAAATACTCGCCAGTTTTGTCCCTATGATGGAAGTGCATGAGGGAGCTCTTTATTTGCACCCAATAAAGAGTTTTCTGAGTATTTCCTTGGGGTCTCAGAGTTCCTCAAATTCCTGGCTTTGTCTGTGCTGCACAGAATGCTTTATTTAAGGATACAGAGTAAAGAGGTAGGATCATTCACCATGCCACCTGTGCTCCAATTCATGGTTCTGATGGCCATGTTTGCTGTTTCCTCAATGGAGTTTCCTTCATGTTGAGATAATAGAAATTTATTGTTAGTCAAGGTGTGTGATTAAAGACATAGCTCTTGTCCTTTGGGAGCTTACAGTCTACTTGGGGAAATGAGTCTGCTACAAGGAGTAGTTAGAGAATGTAATGAGACAATGTATAAAAAAGTACCAAAATGAGTCATACAAACACTAATCAGACACATAACATGTGTATATGACTTTAAATCATTCAGTTCACTTGTATTTCTCTTCTCACGTGGGAGCCTGTTGCTGGCCAAATGTGGTTGTGTCCTATTCAATTTGCTATTCAAGAGGATATTTACTTTATTTAATATGTCACTTTACTTTTTCTCTTTGACATCAGCACTGAAGACCATGGATTTGGAAAACTCTGTCATCAAATTGTGGAATTGGAAAGGAACACCTGCATTCAGTGACAAAGACATGGGTACCCTTTGGTTGGCTCACATAGCTATTCAGCAAAAGAGACCGAGTACCTTGCCCTGGCATTGACAGAATAGCAGGGACAGAAACACTGTTACTGTTTTTTCTCTGGGCCAGCACTTTAGAGTCTTCTTCACTGACATCTTTATCCAAAGGGCCATTCATGTTTATAAAGTTATTGAAGGCTTGTTTCTGAGAAGCCCAGACACCAAAGTGATCCTTTGGGGTGAAAACAAAGCAGGGGAATGAATAATGGTCCATAATGTTAATAGAATCTGAAGATCTTTCATGCCCCTTTGTATTGGCAAGTAAGGAGGTACTTAGCACCTTGTTTCAAGCTAATGCCTTGTTTAAGTTATTTAATTAACATAGAAGTAGTTAACACCTTGGGAGGAAGTTGATTATGTATTGGGAAAGTGCAGAACAGGGAGGAGCTAAGACATATATCAGGAAAAGCCCCAGCTGGGAATAGCAGAATTTCCTGGGGTAAGCATCTGGAGGCTGAAGCTTTTGCTGAGACCTTTCTTCTGCTGAGACCTTTCCTTTGGGAATTTCTGCTGAGAACTTCCAAGAACCAGGCTGAGGAATTACTGTGAGTGAGAGAGGAGGATCCCTGCTTGAGGGATCCTGTTGTGTTGTGAAGACTTGGAGACTTGGGAATGTGGGTGTTAACTGCATTAACCATGTGTACCAACTTTGTGTCTACTGTAATGACTTTGGCTTTCTGGTTCTGGGACTCAGCTTTCTGGTTCTGGGACTTGGTTTTCTGGTATTTGAATAAAAGCTTTGGTTCCACCTTCCATGTGGAGAGTCTGTTACATTTTGTGATTCACAACTATACCAGCATATTAATAACCACTGTGGGTGTTATGAATATTGCATTATTGTTACATGATCCCCAGTAAGTTAGTGACATCCATGGCTATATTCAGTTTCTGGTTTTGATAGAAATCTACCAGGATCTCAGCGTGGGTGTCATTGATGCCTGGAACATGACCATTGCCTATGGCCCTAATGATGTCCATACACCTGATTGATTATGTGAGTGGGAATCAGATTAACATGTTCTTAAGCTATACTTGCTAGGAAAGATGGATCCTGCCAAATGCCAGTTGTCCATGTACAAGAGATTTTTTTCTAATTTGGACTCACTAATATAATGTGAAACCTACCAATATCTTGTCTCTTTGGAAGATGTTTAAAATCAGTCATGTCCAAATGAAAAGAAGAAAAATAAAATATTAAAAATTAGGACCTAAGCCTAACTAAATACAGTCATATTGTTTTTCACAATAAAAAAAAATCTCCAAATGCTTCAGAGACTATCACATGATGAATAATTACAGTAGATTATAAGATTCTCAAAAGCAGGGAGTATTTCATATTATCTGTTATAGATCTCTCAGTAACTTTCACAATGTTTTCTACGTGGTGGGTACTTAATGTAATTAATTAATAATTTTTTAAATTTTTAAAAACATTTTTATTTTTAATTTTTTGCTTTTTGGAGGGCAATTGGGGTTAAGTGAGCTGCCTACGGTCACATGGCTAGTTTTTTGTGTTAAGTGTCTGAGGTCAGATTTAAACTCAGGTCCTCCAGACTCCAGGGCTAGTGCTCTATTCACTGTGCCACCTAGCCACCCATCCACCCTGTAATTAATTAATAATTGTAATTATAATTAACCTGTGTGATAAGTATGAAGGCCAGATTTTCTTGGAAAATCATCTATAATTAGCTTGTTAAATAAAATTCACCCTCTTCCAACTGTGATTGAAATCTTCTTGGAATTGCAAAACTAACTAGAAAACACACAGAAAACCCAATTTAATCATGCTAATTTCTCTCAGGAAATACTTTGGACTGAACTGCATTTATATACCTAAATAAAAGGAGGAGCAAGAATTTTGATGTTAGGAGAGAAAGGTGGTTTAAAAAAAGAAAAGAGATAAATAGTTTTAAAAAAGTATGAGACAAAGAATGGAAGGAAATTAATGCAGTGTCTCAAAGAAGCAGAAAGCAAGTGGGGCTGCAGAGGAGAACTGAAGAATATAATCATACCCAAGTAAAAACTTAGTCCAACCTCAATGATATGAAATAATAAATTTAGTTCTTTTTACCATAGCCATAAAAAGAAAATAAATTTAAAACTAAAGACATATCCCAAAGACAAAATGTTTTTATTCAAGCCCAGTGAACACAGAAGTTTAAAAGAGTAATTGTTATTAATGACCATGAATAATTAATTTGATTGATATTTCAAGTACTTGGATTCAGACTTCATCCTTCCTGCTGCAAAGAGGCCACAGTGTTAGTCCCTCAGCTTTGATCCCATCTGTCTAGGCACCTTAGGTCCTAACCAACTCCCATCACTGATACTTTTTCTGTTTAATATCCTTCTCAACATCAAAAACTTCAGGGAATCCAGGTCCCTGAAGGGTAGGATCAGCCCAGTCTTCTTAGTCCTGTCTAAAAGGGATGGGAGAAGGGACAGAACACATATTGGCACCCTGATGACACTACCCTTTTATTTCCTTGTTCTTGGGTACGATTATAGTTCTTTAAACTCAGGATGAAAAAGAAGATTGTGAGGAGTCTCCTGTTGGTTGGGGACATGAGCCTTAAGAGTCTTATTGGATAAATACACATGTACTGCATCCCAAGACAAAAGAGAAGAAAGCTGCCACCCACCAAAAAGGATGGTTCCAAGGTAAAATGGTAGCCAGGTTTTGTGTGTAACAAGAGAGAGGCCTTTAGGGCCCAGTCCTTCACACATGTGCCTTCTGCTCTTGGCCAGCCAAGTGCTAACCCATTTGAAGATGGGAGGAACCTGCTTCCAGGAGTGCATGATGGTGCATCATAAAGTACCTTGCCCTTTCATTTCAGAGTGTGTACAACTCTTCTGTAAATGTTTCCAGCCTCTTACTATGTGGTGAAGAACAGTCTTTTAACTGGCTGTTGAGACAGAACTGAATGTAAGTCTGAAAGGCCCCCAAAAAGGAACTCATCCTGTCTCTTTTTTTTCTTTATGAATTTGTTTGTTTCCTTTTAGTTTACAGGATTCAATTCCACAATTCCTTGAATTTCACATTTTGTCCCCCTCTCTCCCCTCCCAGCCCCATGGCGGCTTATAGTCAAGTATAGGATCTGTAAATACTTTCACATTATACATTGGTCAGGTTATAAGGACGGATTGTACCAGCTGGAATGAAAAATGGTAAAGATGACATAAAAACAAATAAGAGAACGAAAAAGATCAGGTATTTTGCTTCCACCTGGATATAAACTTAGTTCTTTCTAGTTCTTTCTCTGGATGCACATTTTTCACTCCATCATGCGTCTTTTGGGATTGACTTATATCCCTGCATTGTTGAGAAGAGTCCAGTCTGTCAAAGTTGGTCATCACACATACGTTGTGTCTGTAATTGTGTACAAATTTCTCCTGGTTCTACTCCTCTCACTCAGCATCAGTTCTTTTAATCCTCTCCAGGTAAATATGAAGACTGCCTGCTCCCCATTTCTTATAGTGCAATAGTATTCCATAACATGCATATACCACCACTTGTTCAGCCATTCCCCAATTGATGGGCACCCCCTTAAGTTCCAATTCTTTGCCACCACAAAAAGAGCTGTTACAAACATTTTTGTACATATGGGTCTTTCTCCCATCTCTATGGTCTCTTTGGGATATAACCCTAGGAGTGGTATTGCTGGATCAAAGGGTATGAAAGTATTTATAGCCCTTTGGGCATAATTCCAGATTGCTCTCCAGAAAGGCTGGATCAGTTCACAACTCCACCAACAATGCATTAGTGTTCCAGTTTGCCCACATCCTCTCCAGCATTTGTCATTTTCCTGTTTTGTCATCTTAGCCAATCTGACTCATGAGATGTGGTACCTCAGAGTTGTTTTGATTTGCATTTCTCTAGTCAAGAGTGAATTAGAGCATTTCTTCATGTACTTATAGATAGCTTTCATTTCTTTCTCTGAAAACTGCCTGTTCATATCCTTTGACCATTTATCAATTGGGGAATGACTTGTATTCTTATAAATTTGACTCAGTTCTCTGTATATTTTAGAAATGAATCCTTTGTCAGAGACATAGGTTGTAAAGATTCTTTCCCAATTTCCCACCTCCCTCTTAATCTTGGTTACATTGGCTTTGTTTGTACAGAAACTTTTCAATTTCATGTAGTCAAAATTATCCATTTTACATTTTATAATGTTCTCTAATTCTTGTTTAGTCATAAAGTCTTTCCCTCTCCACAAGTCTGATAGGTAAACTATTCCTTGTTTTAGGAGACTGCTTACAGTATCAACCTTTATACCTAGATCATGAACCAATTTAGACTTGATTTTGGTATACGGTGTTAGATAATGGTCTATGCCCAGTTTCTGCCATACTATATTCCAGTTTTCCCAGCAGTTTTTGTCAAATAGTGAGTTCTTATCCCCAAAACCAGGGTCTGGAGATTTATCAAACAATACATTACTATAGTCATTAGCTTCTGAATCTCGTGTGCCTAATCTATGCCATTGATCCACTCCTCTATTCCTCAGCCAGTACCAAGTAGTTTTGATGACTGCTCCTTTATAGTACAGATTGAAATCTGGTAAAGCTAGTCCACCTTCCCTAGCATTTCTTTTCATTAATTCCCTTGATATTCTGGACCGTTTATTCTTCCAAATGAATTTTGTTACTACTTTTTTCTAGCTCTATAAAGTAGTTTTTTTTTGGTAAATTAATTGGTATGACACTAAATATATAATTTAATTTAGGTAAAATTGTCAGTTTTATTATATTAGCTCGACCCAGCCATGAGCAATTGATATTTTTCCAATTCGTTAGATCTGACTTTATTTGTGTGAAAAGTGTTTTGTAGTTATGATAATTCAGGTCCTGAGTTTGTTTTGGCAGGTAGATTCCCAAATATTTTATAATGTCTGCAGTAACTTTAAATGGGATTTCTCTTTCTATTTCTTGCTGTTGAATTTCATTGGAAATATATAGGAATGCCGAGGATTTATGTGGGTTTATTTTATATCCTGCAACTTTGCCAAATTTATTTATTGTCTCAAGCAATTTTTTACTTGATTCTCTAGGATTCTGTAAGTATATCATCATATCATCTGCAAAGAGTGATAGCTTGGTCTCTTCTTTGCCTAACTTGATTCCTTTGATTTCTTTTTCTTCTCTAATTGCTACTGCTAACATTTCTAGTACCAGATTGAATAAGAGGGGTGATAGTGGACACCCTTGTTTCACCCCTGATCTTATGGGAAATGCTTCTAGCTTCTCCCCATTACATATAATACTTGCTCATGGCTTTAAATAGATGCTACCTATTATTTTAAGGAAGGCTCCATTTATTCCTGTACTTTCTAATGTTTTTAATAGGAATGGATGTTGTATTTTGTCAAAAGCCTTTTCTGCATCTATTGAGATGATCATGTGGTTTCTGCTAGTTGTATTGTTGATATGCTCAATTATACTGATGGTTTTCCTAATATTAAACCACGCTTGCATTCCTGGAATAAATCCTACCTGATCAAATTGTATTATTCTTGAGATAAGTTGCTGTAGTCTTTTTGCTAGTATTTTATTTAGAATTTTTGCATCTATATTCATGAGGGAGATTGGTCTATAATTTTCTTTCTCTGTTTTATCTCTTCCTGATTTAGGTATCAGTACCATATTTGTGTCATAAAAAGAATTTGGTTTGACTCATTCTTCACTAATTTTCCCAAATAGTTTATAGAGTATTGGAATCAATTGTCCTTTAAATGTTTTATAGAATTCACTAGTGAATCCATCTGGCCCTGGAGATTTTTTCCTAGGGAGCTGACTGATGGCTTGTTCAATTTCTTTTTCTGAGATGGGATTATTTAAGTAATTTACTTCCTCTTCAGTTAATCTGGGCAACTTGTATGTTTGTAAATATTCATCCATTTCCCTAAGATTGTCAAATTTATGTGCATACAATTGGGAAAAATAATTCCTAATTATTGTTTTGATTTCCTCTTCATTGGAGGTAGATTCACCCTTTTCATTTTTGATACTCATAATTTGGTTTTCTTCTTTCTTTCTTTTTATCATATTGACTAAGGGTCTATCAATTTTGTTTTTTTTTTTTTTTCATAAAACCAGCTCTTGGTTTTATTTATTAGTTCAATAGTTTTCTTAATTTCAATTTTATTAATCTCTCCTTTGGTCTTCAAAATTTCTAATTTAGTATTTAATTAGGGATTTTGAATTTGTTCTTTTTCTAGGTTTTTAAATTGCATGCCCAATTCGTTGAGCTCTCTTTTCTCTAATTTAATCACGTATGCACTCAGGGATATAACATTTCCCTAAGAACTGCCTTTAATGCATCCCACTGATTTTGGTATGTTGTGTCATTATTATCATTCTCTTGAATGAAATTACTGATTGTTTCTATAATTTCTTGTTTGACCTACTCATTCTTTAGGATTAAATTGTTTAATTTCCAATGAGTTTTCAGTCTGTCTTTCCCTGGCCCTTTATTGCATATAATTTTTATTTCATCATGATCTGAGAAGGATACATTTAATATTTCTGCCTTACTGCATAGAATTGTGAGGTTTTTATGCCCTAGAACATGGTCATTTTTTGAGTATGCGCCATGAACCGTTGAGAAGAAAGTACATTCCTTTTTATCCCCATTCAGTTTTCTCCAGAGATCTACCATACCTACCCCCTCTAAAGTCCTGTTCACCTCCTTAACTTCTTTCTTGTTTATTTTGAGGTTGGATTTATCAAGTTCAGATAGGGGGAGATTAAGGTCTCCCACTAGTATAGTTTTGCTATCTATTTCTTCCTCTAATTCCTTTACCTTCACCTCTAGGAATTTGAATGCTATACCACTTGGTGCATATATGTTAAGTAGTGATATTGCTTCATTCTCGATGGTGCCTTTTAACAGGATATAGTTTCCTTCCTTATCTCTTTTAATTAGGTCAATTTTTGCATTTGCTTTATCTGAGATAAGGATTGCTACCCCTGCTTTTTTAAATTTAGCTGAGGCATGATATATTTTATTCCAACCTTTTACCTTTATCTTGTGTGTATCCCTCTGTTTCAGATGTGTTTCTTGTAAACAGCATATTGTAGGATTATGATTTCTAATCCATTCTGCTATCCATCTCCATTTTATGGGAGAGTTCATTCCATTCACATTTACAGTTATTATTGTTATCTGTTTCTTTCCCCCCATCCTATTCCTGCCCCTGTTAATGTTCATATTTTCCCTCCCTTCTCCCTCCCCCCCCCTTAATAGTTTTCCTTTTGACCCCTGCCTCCCTCAGTGTTCCCTTTTCGGCCCCCCTCCCTTTTCCTCCCCTTTCCCCTTACTACTTCCCTCCCTACAAACCACTCCCACCCCCCTTTCGTACCCTTTCCCTCTCCTATTGCCTGTAGGATATTGTTATACTTAATGAATTATGCTATTTCTTCTTCACATCAAGAGTGACAGGAACACATCTCATGCGAAGCTCCTCTCCCTCCCCTCTTTCCATCGAAAATGATACTTTTTGCATTTCTTCTCCATAGAGTCCTATGCTTAACTGGTTGTTATTCCCTCCTTGTACCAAAACCAATGAGGGAAAAGCTCATATGCTTCCCAACTCCCTCCCTTTTTTTCCTCTGCTATACACATTTTATGCCTCTATGAGTGACATAATTTACCCTTTTCCACTTCAACCATTCCCTTTCTTCCATTGCAGTCCCTTTGTAGCCCTTAACAAGATTTTTAAAAAATCGTCATTTTGTGTTTTTTATAGTCATACCCTCTACTTGTCTATAACCAGTTTGCTCTTATCAAATAGCAGGATGTGTGTGTGTTCTCCTTGTTTACCTTTCTAAGTCACTGTTGCATCTCGTAATTGGAGGTTGAATTTTCCATTGAGTTCTGGCTTTTTTATCAAGAAGGTCTGGAACTCTGTTATATCATTGAATGACCATCTCTTTGCCTGGAAGAATATGCTCACTCTCACTGGGTATGTGATCATTGGTTGTAACCTGAGCTCTTTTACCTTCCGGAAAATTGTGTTCCACTGCCTCCGATCTTTCAGTGTAGAGGCTGACAAATGCTGTGCAATCCTCACTGTGGACCCTCTATATTTGAATTGTTTCTTTCTGTCCACTTGAGGTATTTTCTCTTTTATCTGGTAGTTCTGGAGTTTGGCCACAACATTCCGAGGATTTTTCAGTTTGGGATCTCTTACAGCAGGTGTCCGGTGGATTCTCTCGATTTCTATTTTCCCCTCAGGTTCTAGTATCTCAGGGCAGTTTTCCTTAACGAGCTCTTGGAGAATGTTGTCCAGGCTCAGTTTTTCATCATAATTTTCTGGTAGGCCTATGATTCTCAGATTATCTCTTCTGGATCTGTTTTCTAGGTCAGTTTTTTTTTCTTTGAGGTATTTTACCTCTTTTTCTAATTTTTCATTCTTGTTGTTTTGCTCGGCTAATTCTTGGTTCCTCATAGAGTTATTTGTTTCCATTTGGTTAATTCTGGTTTTTAGCAAATCACTTTCCTTGGTTAATTTTTGAAGCTCCTTTTCCATATCATACACTTTTCTTTTTAGAGAGATGTTTTCCTCATTACAATGTTTTTCTAATTCTGCTATTTTTGTTTTGAGAGAATTATTCATTTTGTCCTCTATCTCTCTCATTTTGTTTTCAAAGTTCGTTTTGATCTCATCTAGGAGAGCCTTCTGTGCTTGGGACCCATTGCCTGTTGAAGTTTCAGCTTTGGGTGTGGAGTCCACATTATCTCCCTTTGAGTTTGGTTTCTCCCTCTGAGAATAGTAGGACTCCAGAGTCTTTGTCTTTGTAGTCTGCTTTCTACCCATTTTCAGTCAGGGTCCTAGCCACGCCCTTCCTCTAGGATCCCAAGCCTTTACTGTAGAGGGTTTTGCCCTGGGGCAAGAGTTACTATATTTTCAGGGTCAGAGGGGGGGTTTGGAGCAAGTGGGGTTCACTCTGTCATCCTTGTCTTTGGAGGTGCTGAAAGGGGCTTTTTAAAAAAAATTTCTGGGCTATGAAATGGTAGCCCCAGGAGTGTTTGTTGTCCAGGACAGGGGCCCCTGTATTTGCTTCTTACCTTGCTCTTTCCAGTCCCAGCCCTTTGGTGATATGCCTGGTAGTGGCCCTTGTGGTTGGTGGGAAGACTTGCCCTCCGAGTTGATCAGGCCCCTTCCCTGCCTGCGTCTGCCGCGCTGCTCCTTCCCCCATCCTGTCTCTTTCCAAGTGATGATGAATGAGAGTACTACTGCTCATGTATTTACACCTTAGAAATCTGCAAGTGCTACAAAATGTTATTGTCTAGACCAGAGGAGTCAAAAGTGTCCTTTTACTCTGGAACTAGATTAAAATGTAGTTAAAAAATACATGACAAAATAAATGAACAATACAGTGGAATATAGATAATATTAACATGTGGTTTTCTAAGTCAATATGCAGGTCACTGGGAACTTTAGGTATCATTTAGTGACTCCTTTTTCTATTTGAGTTTAACACAACTCTTCTAGACTTGAGAAAGTGAAGGAGGAAATGCTAAAAATGCAGATTCAGCTTAAAGGTTTGTCATGGGTATAGGTCACACCCCACCCCAGAACCAGTTGTTAAATGTCCACAGCACACCACAGCCAACAAAATCTGAGATTGCAAGATGATCCTGAGAAGATAACTCTCAGCATGCCAGCAGCATGGAGCAAAGCCCAACAGTTATCCAAAACACAGTGCAAGGACTAGCAGAGGTATGAATCCAGCAGAGAAACTGAGAAGAGCAGACCGTGGCCACAGTAATGATCATCAGCACAGATAAAATGACATGGGAACACCAGCAGAACTCAGTGGACTTTGCATCCAAACCAAATCTTCCTTTTTCTAGGCCTGGGCCTCTATCCACCGCGCCACCCAGTTGAGGCAATGACACAGTAGTTGGGCCAAAGTGAATTGATTTAGGAAGGACTTAGAGCATCTCCACCTAGGTCATCATGTCTACCTCCTGTACACTGCAAAAGTGGACTTTTTCACTGGAACCACCCTGGGCCTCAATAAACCCTCTTGAGCCATAACAAGTTCATTATTCAACCTCTCCTCTACTCCCCATCTGAGTCTAGACATCTTGTTTTAATGGGGAAAAGTCCCAACATTCTACATTCAGAGCATAAAGTAGAGATTTAAAGAATCCACTGATCACTCCTGAAAGAGATCCCCAAAATTAGAATGCCCAGGAATATTATCATCAAATTCCAGAAAACCAAGGTTAAAGTGAAAACATTTCAAGCAGCCAGAAAAAAAAAACCCTTTTAAATAACATGGAGCCACAGTTAGAATAAAAAGATTTAGCAACTACTAGATTAAAGGAGTGGAGACCTTGGAACATGATATTCCATAAGGCAAAGGAGCCATGATTACAACCAAGAACAACTTACCTAGTAAAACTGAGTATAATCCTTCAGTGGAAAAAAAAAATAGACATTTAATTAAATAGAAACATGTTTAAGCATTCCTGATGAAACATCAGAGATGAATAGAAAATTTTACTTTCAAATACAAGACTGAAGAGAAGTACAAAAAAAGGAAATATAAAAAAAATCATAAAGTACTCAATAAGATTAAACTGTTTATATTCATATATGGGAAGATGATACATGTAAATTCTAAGAATTTTATTATAATTAAAACAGTAAGAAGTGATCTTTTAATAAGGACTATTTTTGTTTTTGCTTCGTCTGGGATCATTATTACCACTGCTGACTTTTTTCTTTAGCTAAAACATATTATATTCTGCTCCAGAGCTGTATTTTAATGGTGTGTGTATTTATGTGTCAAGTGTGTCTCTTGTAAACCACATATTGTTGGATTCTGGTTTCTTCTAATCCATACTGCTGTCTGCTTTGTTTTTCTGGGTGAGCTCATCACACTTACAGTCACATTTATGATTACCGTGTATTTCCCTCCATCCCATTCTCTTCTATTTCTTTTTCTCTCTCTTTATCCTGTCTTTCCTTAAAAGTCTGTTTTACTTCTAACCACTTCCTTCCTTAGTCCACCCTCTATATTATCATCCCCTTCCCCCCTGTTCCACTTATCCCCTTCCTCTCCTATTTCCTTATTAGTAAGTTAGATTTCTATACACAGCTGAATGTGAGTATATATTCTTCCTCTTTGAACCAAATTCAATGGGAGTGCCACCCTCCATTGTAAAACTTTTCCTTATGCCCTCTTTCATGTCAGTGAATTTCCTTCATTCTACCTCTACCTTCCCACTTCTCCCAGTGCATCCCTTATTTCCACCTCTTCATTATTTTTGGAGATTATTCTAACATAATCAACTCACACCCTTGCCCTCTGTCTATGTAAACTCCTTTTAATTGTCCTAAGAATGAGAGAGTCCTTAGGAGTTACATTTATCCTGCTCCCTTAGAGAAAGCATCAACTTTATTGATTATTTGAATGATTACTTATGATTACTCTTTCATGTTTACCTTTTTATGCTTCTCTTGAGTCTTGTGTTTCAATGTCAAATTTTCCATTCAGTTCTGGCTTTTTCATTAGGAATGCTTGGAAGTCTTCTATTTCATTAAATATCCATTTTCCCTCTGAAAAATTATACTTGCTTTTTATGAGTAAGTTATTTTTGGTTGTCATCCTAACTCCTCTGCCTTCCAGAATAGCATATTCTGTTCC
Organism: Petaurus breviceps papuanus; assembly: GCF_028583685.1. Lineage (NCBI taxonomy): Eukaryota > Metazoa > Chordata > Mammalia > Diprotodontia > Petauridae > Petaurus > Petaurus breviceps. Next base: position 4,090,967 of record NW_027187419.1, on the reverse strand, counting down.
TTTAATGTGGAAGCTTCTAAATCTTATGTGATCCGACTATGGCTTCAAAATCTTTGAAATTTTTCTTTCTGGTTACTTGAAATATTTTCTTATTGAATTGGGAGCTCTGGAATTTGGCAATAATATTCCAGGGAGTTTTAATTTTGGAATAGCTTTCAGGAGGTGATCAGTAGATTCTTTCAATCTCTATTTTGTCCTCTAGATCTAAGATGCTGTGGACAATTTTCCTTGATAATTGCTTGAAAAATAATGTCTAGGTTCTTTTTTTGTTTTACTTCTCATGGCTTTTAGGCATTTAAATGATTCATAATTATCTTTCCTCAATTTATTTTCCAGGTCAGTTATTTTTCTGCTGAGAAATTTCACATTTTTTTCTTTTAACTTTTTTTCTTCTTGTCTCATGAAGTCCTTAGTTTCCACTTGTCTAATTCTAATTTATAGGGAATTATTTTCTTCAGTGACATTTTGTACCTCTTTTTTTTTCATTTGGCCAGTTCTGCTTTTAAAGCAGTTATTTTATTTAGTGAATTTTTATGCCTCTTTTCCCAACCTACTAATTAATATTTTCTTGTATCCATCTCATTTCTTTTCCTGATTTTTCCTCTACACTTTTATGTCTTTTGAGATAGTCTTCCCAACATTCTTTTTATGCTTGGGTCCAATTAGCATTTTTCTTTGAGGCTTTACTTATAGCTGTTTTTACATCATTGTCTTAATCTGAGTTAAGTCTTGGTGTTTTCTTGAGACCATCATGGCTTTTTATAATCAAGTTCAGTTTTTTTTTTTTATTTTGCTCATTTTCCTTTTCTATTTCTTCTCTTTTAACTTTATGTTACATTTGCTCACCTGTGGTAGGAAAGCATTGTCTCAAATTTAAGGCTTTTATGTACCACTCTTTACAGAGTTAGATCTGGAGTCTGTAGGGTGGTGTGATCCTTGAAGAGATACGATGTGTTATGTGCTCTGGTCTTTACCCAAGAATGACTCCAGTCCCCTGCAGATGCAAATGCTAGTACTCCTATTTGCCTTGGACTTTGGACCAGGGCTCCTGTTCCCTTATGAATGATGACCAGTGCTCTTCTCTACCTTATAACTATGACCCATAGCTCTGTATGGGCAATAAAGTTGCCACTCAGCACTAGCTATACCCAGTGCTAGAAAAGGATCCAATCTAATCTATGACCAATTTTCCAACCTCTTTGCAATCTCTGAGCTAAGAATTCCAGATGCAGTTTTTGTATACACTGCTGGTGCTCTCTCCCTATGCTCTCCAGACCAGCACCCACCCTTCAAAAACACAATAAATTCTAATACTACATAAACTGTTTGCAATATTAAGAAAAGCTGTTACCCTCTTCATCACTTTTTCTGATTCAAATAAATTATTGATCTCTAAACCAGGAGGGACAAGGCAGATAAAGGAAATTACAGACCAATATCCCTAATGAATGTTAAGGCAAACATTAACCAGTAGGCTAAAACAAAACATTAGAAAGATTGCTTGTGTAATCAGGTTGTATTTATATTAGAAATGCAGTATTGACTCACCATTAGCAAGTCCATAAATATTATAAGCCATGGAAATACTAGAAATAATAAAATATGATTACATTAGTAGATGCTAAATAAGGTTTTTGATGTAATCCAACACTTGATTCTATGAAATATGTTAGAAACCTTGAGAATAAAGGCATCTTTCCTTAACCTAGTAAATAACATTTTCCTAATCTTAGAACAAACATTGTGAGATGCATGTCTAAAAAAGTCAGAGGCCTTTCTAAAAAGATCAAGGATAATGCAAAGATGCTTATTTTCCCCACTACTACTTGACATAGTGATAACAAGGTAACTATAACAAGAAGAAATTGTGGGAAAACTTATGGGCAAAAAGTAAACATGATTGCTTTTTATAGATGCTATGATATACTCAGAAAACCCTCTCTGGGATTTATGGCAATATGATTCAAGAGCAAAGCAAGGAGAGGACTATTGATCTTAGTTGGGAGGATCCAGGTGAGAAATCTTTGCCTAATTAGTCCAAATGGAGTGGAATTTGGAAGAAAATTCCATGTATAATATGTATGTATTTTTATACACACATAATACATAATGTGTCTATGCTTTGTTTACATGTAAGCACATATATATATATGTATACATATGTGTACACACACAAACAGATATATTTAGATAATGTGTCTATGTACACATATATGTATATATTTCTGAGATTTACCCAGTTGGTTGAAGTAGCAATTGAGTATTAATATGCCTCCCTCCAAGAAAAAGAGCCATAGATTGCTAACCCTTGGTAAAGACTTAATAAAGTGTTAATAATACAAATTATACTTACAAACTTATGTGTATACATGTTTTTTTCCTACACAAAGCCTGATTTGTAAATTTTTGTCAACACACCCATGCAAATATCTTTCTCACTCCCCAATTTACTTTCTCAGTCTGTAATCATTAATTTTATTTGTGTGAAACCTTATCAATTTTATGTAATCAGAATTTCTTCTTTTGTGTTTTGTTATCTTTTCTCTTCCTTTTTCATTCAAGAATTTCCCTCAACTATCATGGGAAAGTACCAGATATCTTTCTTTTCTAATTTTTTTTATAACCCTTACCCTGTTTGTAATGGGAAAGCTTCTACTGCCAAACAATTGCATTTTGTATTAAGATCATTTTTATAGTCATAATAGTAAAAAGGTGGGTTTTTCATGATGTTTTATGTTAGACCTGAACTGAGCCATGCTACTCCAGTTGAGGCTCAGGGTTGAAATGAAGTGAGACCCACTTAGACTACATGACTTTTAGCAAAAAAGAAAGTTTACTTATCAATAGTCTAGAAAGAATATTCAGCAAAGATAGAAGATTCAGTCACAGTGATTCAGTCATGCACAGCTAACTTCACCTCTGCACTTCATATAATGGCACACTCAGTCAGAAAGGTATATTAGGTGACAGAGCAGTGGAAAATTTTTCAAACCTGAGGAATACACACTGCTTATGCTGTAGTTGGGATTTTTCCTTTTATGCCTTAGGAAAACAGGAAGCAGGGTCAACGGTTCAAGACAATTTCTTGAACCAATTGAGTTATGATGACCATGTCATTGTATTTTTTAGGAAAAAAAAACCAATCAGCTTTATGAAAGAGGCCTTTCACTCATCTTAGCAGTAGATACTGCTCTTCTGAACCCATGACAACATGCCTATGCTTTTCAGAAATTTTTTTTTTGCCTTTTGGAGTTTGGGAAGCAGTGCAATTGGGGTTAAGTGACTTGTCCAAGTCACACAGCTAGGAAGTATTAAGTGTCTGAGGCTGAATTTGAACTCAGGTCCTCCTGACTACAGGGCCAGTGCTCTATTCACTGCGTCAGCTAGCTGCCCTGCTTTTCAGGATTTTAAACATAAGTTAATGCTGCATTTTGTAAAAGTATTTTTTATGTATATGTAGAAATAATCACAGCTCTCTCTCTCCTGCTCATCTGCCCTGGTGAATGGGACACTTGCCTTATAGAGAGCTAGAAAAAAGGCATATTTTAAGATGATTTTCACAGGCCAATTTACCAGTGGCTCATCCCTTGTCTATCCTGAATGTAACTAGGATCTAAACATAAGTGCTAAATTGGGCCAATACCTGAAAATCTAAGATCTTATACTATGTGGAACATTTATACATGCCATGTGATGTACCAAAGCATATGAAGATTGGGAATAGTGAAATTTCTTGTTTTAGTTTCAAGGAGAAAATCTTTTTCAGAGGATCTTAATTATTCAACATAAGGTAGTAGATCCCAGTCTAACTATAAATGTGACAATGAAATTGTACCATATATGCATTTGCAAAGGCCATTAAAGGTGAAACCACTGGGAAAGAAACATGTATACTTCCATAGATTTCTACATTATTGACAGTATCAGATTAAGTCATTCACATTCCATTTGGCAAATCTTGCTTTCCTGGCATTTGTGCAGATATATGAGTAGCCTAAAGCTTCAGGTAAAAAGTAATTCAAGTTTCATGGAAAATGTGGAGAGGTGGGTTATACTTACAAAATGAGAATAGATTACTAAGGAGGATCATGATCATAATGATATTTATACAGCACCTAGTATTTGCCAAGTGCTTTACAAATATCACATTTGATGCTCACAATCACATCTTGAGAAATAGATGTGATTCTTATCCCATTTTACATTGGAGAAAACCAAGCCAAAAAGAAGTTAAGTGATTTGCCCAAGGTCACACAGCTAGTAAGTGTGTCTGAAGCCAGACTTGAATTCAGGTCTTCCTGACTCCAGGTCCAGTACTCTATCCACACTGCCACCAGCTGCCTTATAGACACCATCATGAAGGACCTTTAAAAATGCAATGATAGATGATGGGAAATGAACTAACTTGGCAGAAATACAGGAATGAATTAATGTTCATGTGTATTTGGTTAATTTGTGTTCTTGTCTTTTATTGGTCAAACATGAGACCTGACATTATGAACAAATGTTGCATTCATGAAGATCTTTAGTTTAACAGTGAATGTATTTTCTGCTCAAGTGGATGATAATCAGACCTTGGCCCCTTTGAACATCATTCTTTTTCTGTGTGATGTGCACTCAATCTGCCATTATCCTGTATTCCTCACTTTTCCTGATGTAAACATCAGAGTAGTCATCAAAAATATCTACTCTGAGAGAGAAAAGCATAGAAGTAAATGTTTTCAGTTTAGATTTAAACCAATTTCCATCCAAGGTCTACTCAAGCCCTTCTAGCATCACTACAATCTAAGTATCCCCTCAGTTTACCACTTTTAATTTCTTCAAAATAGAAGCCCTCACTATCTAGACATTCATCCTGCATCTATACTGTTGCTGTCAATAAATTCATCCTTCTTAGTCTGAACAGTGTCAATGAAGAAGTTGTAATTAATGACTAACTTTGCTTTTCCCTTATGTTCAGGCACCTAAAATTGTGCCTGATGAAGTCAGAATTTCTTTGCAATTTGGTTTCTAGCATGAGTTTCAGGGGTAAGTCTAAATCTCCCTCACTTTACTCAGTGGAATTTTCTGTAATTTATATGCAAAAAGATTTTTTGTGAAAGAAATCTTAATTTTTCCAGCACCTTCCAGGATAAAATCTGAGATTTGTCTCATAGACAAAATCTCAACACTGCTAGAAACTTTTAGTGAGGCATTAATATGATATTAAAATGAATCACTGGTCAATCTGTTTTCACAGATTATGCACCTACTTTGTTTCAGTTTTTTTACTAGGAGGGCAGTATTTTCTCCACTTATATTTTAAACCTCCTGTCCCAGTTCACAAATATTTATTTTTAAGGATTTGTTTTCTTCAGTGAGATTTTTTTTTCCCAATTTGGTCACTGTAGATTTCAATTTTTCTTCTACCTCTCTAATTTGGCTTTTAAAATCTTTCTTGAGCTCTTCCAAGAATGCTTTTTGGGCTTGAGACCAGTTCATATTTCCTTCTGTGGCCTCAAGTGTAGATACAGAGTCCATTGTGTCTCCTGAAAGTGCTTCTTCTCATTCACAATAATAGGATTCAGTTGTCTTTGGTCTTGCCTTTGCAAGTTGCTTCTGGCCCATTGTAAGTGCCTATTTCCTGAACTTTAAAGTTTATTTCTGCTCCTGGGGTACAGAGGGCTCTGACCCAAACTTCTTAGGCTTAGAACTAGGTGTCTGCTTGTTGACTTTGTGTGCTATAACCTCTGGATATCTAGACTGACGCCAAGGCCAGGACTTTCAGTGTTTCTCCTGAGTAACCCTGAGGCTCACAAAGTAATCTGTTGGGGAGGTGTGGTCTGACAGCTCAGGCAGACTCAGCAGCTGGCAGCCAGTAGAGCTGGTGTCCATAGATTCCCATGGTGGTGCTAAGGCCTACCTGGGCTTGTGATGTTAGTGCTTTTTGACTCCACCACCCTGGGCTTCTGGATCTCCTGCTGGTTAGATGGAGTAGGGCTTGTTGGGACCCCTCCTGCCCTTCACTTCAGACTCCTTAATGCCTCAGTTGCACCCTTTCTCAATGACTCCTGAACCTGAGGCTATTTCTTCTATTTCAGGATTTTCCTCTGGGTAGGGACATTTATCTCTGTTTTTTCTGGATCAGAGAGGAGTTAGCTGAGCAGCTAGTGTTTTCTTTGCCATCTTGGCTTCTGGAAATTCAGGTAGATGATTTTTAAACTTCCAGCCTGTGGGCTGATCACCCCAGGAGAATCTGCTGTTGCTGCTGCAGGCCCCGTGTTTTCTCTTACCTAGCTCCAATGGATCCTCCCATCCTGTGGTGAGAAAGCTGCTAATCACCATTGGGTGGTGTGAGTCGTCTGGCTGGGGCTCCTTCTCACTCTGCTGTAGTATGCTCTCTAGTCCATGTTAGTGTAGCCATGTTCCCCCTGACCAGACCCAAGTGGGCACTTTCCTAGACTGGATTCTGCCATACTCCATCTTCCCATGGATTCTGTCACTCTAAAATCCATTCAGATTCACTTTTTTAAAGTTTACTGATAGAATTCATGGAGGAGTTTAGAAAAATTACTGCTTCCTTTCTGCCATCTTGGCTCCACCCCCCACAAATTCTGTTTTTTAAGGCATTCTTCTCCTCATTATTTCCTTGGGCCTATTTTGCCATCTGGGTGGGTCTATTTTTGAAGGTGTTATCTTTTTCAGTATTTTTTGGATCTCCTTTAGTAAGCTGTTGACTTGTTTTTCATGAATTTCTTGCATCACTATCATTTCTCTTCCCAACTTTTTTCTACTTTTCTTACTTGAGTTTCAAAATTGTTTTTGAGCTCTTCAGTGGCCTGTGAGCAATTCATATTGTTCCCTTTTTCTGAGTGGGTGTTTTGATCATCTTTGTCACCAAAGTAAGATTCAATACTCTGAGTTTTTCTCTGCTGTTTGCTCATTTCCTCAGCCAGTTATTTGACTTTTTAACTCTTAGTTAAGGTAAGGTTCTGCTTCTGGTGTTGAATATATACTGCCCCAGGCTTCAAGGGTTTTGTGCAGCCGTTTTCAGAACCAGGAGCTGAAGTTACCACATGGTGCTGGGTGGCTGTGTGGGGCGTCTCAGTGGCTTCTTACCCTGGGAACAAAAGCCAACGTACTCCCTCTTACTGGGTCCCAAAGTCCAGACTGCACTGACCTCTCACGTTGTCCTTTGCATCTGTGTGTTGATAATTCAGGAAACAGCCTATTAAATCAGACCTACCCTGCGACTAAATCCTGCAGCTCACGGGCGAGCTGGCCGATTCCTATTGGGCTGCGGGGCTGTCCTCAGTGGGAGGTTAGCTTCTCTGTGTCATTTTGTGGGTTTTGCAGCTCTAAAGTTTGTTCAGAGTGCCCTTTTTACATTGATTGGGGAAGGTTGAAGCTGGAGCCACTTGCAGGTCCTGCTTCTACTCCGCCCCCTAACCATGTTCTATGCAATAAGATTTTTAAAAGGTGGTGTGTGCTTTGAGAAATAAAAATGCATTTTTAAGAGTTTAAATAACTTAAAAATGAAGAGGAATATAAACACCACTTCCACCTCTTCAAGAGCAGTAAAAAATAAAAGTTTCTTAAGTTCATTTTTCTCCAGTATCCACCTTTGAAATTGTTTTAGTTGAATCCATAATCATTACATAGAGTAAAAATCTGTGAATGGAGGGAAAAGTTTACTTGTGATATTTTGTCTGAAACTTGTGTCTTATTTTATTTCTAATAGGATCAACTCACTATTTAAAATGTGAATATCTGTTATTAAAATTGTAGAATAGTGTCAACATGTACAGATATGTATATATTTATGGACAAGTTTATCCCAAAGAAAGATAGAGTTACACACTTCCTCTCTACTATGCAGAAGTGCTTTAATATGGGTATGGAACATAGTATATAATTTCACACTGTTTTTAATGTGATTGGTTTTACTGAAATTTTTTTTCCTTCTTTTTCTTCCTCCTTTTTTTTGTTCTTTGTTGTAAGGGAAAACTCTCTTAGGTGAGGAAAAGGATTGAATATAGTAAGTAATGAAGATATATAAAAACAAAATATATCAATAAAAGAATTTCTTTTAAAAATGGACTCAATACATGTCAGAAGAATTTCAATTGAGCAAAAATGAATAGGAAACAAAAATAAAACTGAGAAACAAACTCAGAACAAACAAGAACTTAAAAAAAACGAAAAAGCTATTTTTTCACATTTGTCCCTGTCGTTAGAGCCTCTCAACCCACACAAACTATCCAGTAAATGTCACCCTCATAAAAAGCATGTGTAGTACAGAAAAGTAGATCAACATATTGCCTATGTCTGAGAATCTATATCTCATTCTATATCTCTAGTCTATTGGACTCATCGGTCTTTTAGAGTCACTATTATTTGCTGTTTTATTTAGAATTGCAAAAAACTGGAAGCAACCTATATAGTCAATAATAGGAGAGTAGCAAACCTGTGACAAGTTCCCTTAATATAAGGGAATCTTATTATTATTTTTTTTTAATTTTGGGTTTCTTTTTAGTTTATATCATTCATTTCCATAAGATTTTGAGTTACAAATTTTCTCCCCATATTTCCCCTGCCCACCATCCCAAAACAGCGATCCCACTGAATACTTCCTCCCCCAATCTGCTTTCTTCTATATCCTCCCCCATAGTCCCTCTGACTTTCCAATATGGCAAGATGGATCTCTATGACCCAGTGCTTGTATATCTTATTTCCTAGTTACATGTAAAATTATATATATACACACACACACATATATGTATATGTGTGTGTGTTTTAAATATTTTATTTTAAAACTTTGAATTCTAGATTCTTTTCCTTCCTCCCTCCTCACCCACCCTGGGAAGATAAGCAATTCAATATAGGTTGTACATGTGTAGCTATGCAAAACATTTCCATAGTGGATGTTTTGTGAAAGACTGACTATATTTTACTCCATTCTATCCCACCCCAGACTTGTACTATTTTCTACTTTGTTCCTGTCCCTTTTCAAAACTGAGTGCTTTCCACGACCCTCCCACGGCTCCGGCTTCCACCCTCCCCAATCCATGTAAAAAGAGGACTCTAAACAAACTTTGGAGCTGCAGAACCCACAAAATGACACAGAGAAGCTAACCTCCCGCTGAGAACAGCCCGGCAGGCCGGCAGGAATTGGCCAGCACAACGCTCTGGGAGCCGAGCCCTGCACCACACCGAGGCTTTAGCCCCAGGGTGGGCCTGACCAGCCGCCAGCCAGAGGGTCTCCAGATCAGCAGCAGCTGTGGCCGTTTCCAGATTTATCAATACATAGATGCGAAGGACAAGGTGAGAGGCCACTGCAGTCTGGACTTTGGGACCCAGTAAGTGGGAGTGCGTGGCTTTTAACCCCGGGGCAAGAAACCGCTGAGACGCCAGCAAAGCCTGACAGCACCACGTGGCGGCTTCAGCTCCTGGCCTGCAGAGTGTAGGGGGACCAAGCACCAGTCTGAGGGGTAATCGCTCTTGCTTTAACCTGCTTGGATCTGGATTGCAGTCTAGGGTGGAGGTCCTGGGGTGTGTGTCCAGTTTGCCAGAGCGTGTGGAGACCTCAGAGAGGGCACCCACCTAATACCTCCGGCAGCTGAGAAAACCCCAGCGTTTGGGACAAAAACTCCCCTGTCTGGTGGCAGAGTCCTACTGTGGCAAAAAGCCCAAAAGTCAAATCGTTGAGTGGCAAAATGAGCAGGCAAAGGAAACAAAGCAGACAGAAGATTCCAACATTACACTCCTATTTTGGGGATAAGAAGGAGCGAGGCATGGAAGAGGAGGAAATCAGTGAAGTCAGAACTCCTGCACCAAAAGCTTCAAAGAAAAATACAAGCTGGTTACAGGACATAGAGGACCTTAAGAAGCAGATAAGAGAAGTGGAGGAAAAATTGGGAAGAGAAATGAGAACAATGCAAGAAAATTATGAAATGAGAGTCAACAGCCTGACTGAAGAAAATAATACCTTAAAAAACAGACTGACTCAAATGGCAAAGGAGGCTCAAAAAGGCAATGAGGAGAAGAATGCCTTAAAAAGTCGAATTTGCCAGATGGAAAAAGAATCTCAAAAGCTCATTGAGGAGAATCATTGCTTCAGAATTAGACTGGAGCAAATGGAAGCTAATGACTTTATGAGAAATCAAGATGGTGTTAAACAGATCCAAACAAATGAAAGAATAGAAGGCAATGTGAAATATCTCATGGGAAAAACCACTGACCTGGAAAAGAGATCCAGGAGAGATAATTTAAAAATTATTGGACTGCCTGAGAGCCATGACCAAAGTAAGAGCCTGGAAAACATCCTCCAGGAAGTTCTCAAAGAAAACTGCCCTGATGTTTTAGAACGAGAGGGCAAAATAGAGGTTGAAAGAATCCACTGATCACCTCCTGGAAAAGATCCCAAAAAGAAAACTCCTAGGAATATTATAGCCAGGTTCCAGAATTCCCAGATTAAGGAGAGAATATTACAAGCAGCCAGGAAGAAACAATTGAATACTGTGGAAACACAATCAGGATAACCCAGGATCTGGCAGCTTCTACAATGAGGGATCGAAGGGCCTGGAATGTGATATTCCGGAGGTCAAGGGAGCTGGGATTAAAACCAAGAGTCACCTACCCAGCAAAACTGAGTATCATGTTTCAGGGGAAAATATGGTCATTTAGTGGAATACAGGACTTTCAAGCATTCTTGCTGAAAAAACCAGAGTTGAATAGAAAATTTGACATTCAGATACAAGAAGCAAGAGAAGCATGAGAAGGTAAACAGGGAAAAGAAATCATAAGGAACTTATCAAAGTTGAACTATTTTTTTTTTTAAAGCAATTGGGTTTGAGTGGCTTGCTCGGAGTTGCATGGCCAGTTGTTGTTTCTGGGTGTGGTGCTGAGTGTCTGGGCCCAGATTTGTTCTGGGTCGTCCCGGCACTGGGGCCGGTGCTCTTGCTTGCTGAGCTACCTGGCCAAAGTTGAACTATTAACATTCCTACATGGAAAAACAATAATTGTAATTTATGAAACTTTTCTCAGTAGTTGAAGGTATTAGAAATATATATATATATCATATATATATGTCTTTATATGAGGGTATGCGGGCATATGAATACATATGTGAATGTGTGTATATATGTTTACAGGTATACATAGATAGAGGGCAAGGGATCAATTTAACTGGAAGGGATGATACTTAAAGGGTGAAATTAAGAGGTGAGAGGAATATAATGAGAGGAGATGGGGAGAGACAGAGTGGGGCAACTATCTCATACAGAATAGGAAAGGGAAAATGGTTACAATGGAGGGGAAGAATAGGAAGGCAAAAGGGAATGGGTCAACCTTATTCCTATTGAATCTGGCTTGAGGAGGGAGGGAAATACACACTAAATAGGGGATGTCACCCTCCAGGAGAATAGGGGGGAAGGGGATGTGAGGGGGGATGATGGAAGGGAGGGCAGGCTGGGGGGTAGGGAAGTTGGAAGCACCCACTTTTGAAAAGGGACAGGATCAAAGTAGAGAATAGAACAAGTGGGATGTGGGATAGGAGGGAGGGAAATATAGTCAGTCTTTTACAATACATCTACTATGTTATTGTTTTGCATTAGCCGCACATGTACAACCTATACTGAACTGCTTGTCTCCCTAGTGGGGGTGGGTGTTAGGGGGAGAAGGGAATGAATCTGGAATTGAAAGTTTTAAAATCAAATATTCAAATATATATGTGTGTATATATATATATATATATATATACTATTATTAATACCATCTTACATGTTATTAAGAAAAAAAAAGATATACAGGCACTGAGGCATAGAGATCCACTGGAAAAGTTGAAACAGGTATGGGAGAAAATATGGGAGAGAGCAGATCGGAGGTGGGGATATCTTGTAGGACTGCTGTTTTAGGGGGATGGGTGGGTGAAAAACGGGGAGAAAATTTGTAACTCAAAATCTGGTGGAAACGAATGATGTAAAACAGAAGTTAATTAAAAAAAAAAGTGGGTGCTTCCAACTTCCCTCCCCCGCCCTGGCTGCCCCCCCTTCTATCATCCCCTTTCTCATTCCCTTCCCCCCTCCTTTCCTGTAGGGTGAGATACCCTATTTAGTGTGTATGTCATTCCTTCCCTAAGCCAAATTCAATGATAGTAAGGTTGACTCATTCCCTTTTGCCTTCCTTTTCTTCCCCTCCATTGTAATAGTTTTCCATTGCCTCTTCTGTAAGCGATAATTTACCCCATTCTGTATCTCCCTATCTCCTCTCATTATATTCCTCTCTCACCTCTCAATTTCACCTTTTAAGTATCATCCCTTCCTATTCAATTGATCCTGTGCCCTCTGTCTTTGTATACCTGTACACATATATACACACACTCACATATGTATTCATACAGCCATATGCCCTCC